>NW_021604587.1:7549421-7574262 GCF_004785775.1 Grammomys surdaster
CGGAAGGTAAGTAGATAAACTAAGAATTACATGGTATACATATTATAAGAACCACAAATACCTAGAATATTCTAAGACTACAGATATCTAGAAAAAGACAAAAATTGTTAAAAAGTTAATTATTCTAAGAAACAACAACAAAATAACTACAAACTAAATGAGAAGGGTAAAAGGTTATACTTCAAACCTGCAGAGATTTTAATGAAATTAAGAAAAGTAATGAACTCTAAACATGTCTAGTTAAACGGTAATCAAAAGGGACACTCTCTGGTTTCCTTAAATTTAAGAAATAGTAGACAAATGCAGATTTCCTGGAGGTACTCAGTCTCAGACATCAAGTGTACATATAACCACTTCTGCTAACCCACTTTTATCTTGTTACATCCTGGCCATTCAAACAAGGAAAGCCAAATTAAAGACTAGACCTGCTCTTTTAAACCTGGGGCAAGTGAAAGCTCAACATAATCACAAAGAAGAAAACCTATTTCCAGGAAATCTGCCAACTCCTCCATCCCAGGACATGTATTTACTGTAGTTAGCCAGGCTGGGGTTAACTCAAAGGGGAATTAATTCATCTAGGATGTCTCAGAAAAGACAAGAGACATCTGCTAATTCCCTGGCTGCTGCTTGAGATGCTGCTTGTCTGCTAGCCTGGGATCCCAGGTGCATTCACCTACAGGAGGCAGCAGGAAGAAGTTGGATCAAGCAAGCACTGGGGAAGCTGAGAATCTGACTGATAATCATTGCTCTTGGGGGTCGTGGGAGGGCATATAGAGGACTAGAAGAAAAGGAAGACAAAGGAGCAGAGGGAATGTTGTCTGGCCAGGTGGAACTCAAAAATATTTTCTGTTTGTGTCACTTGAGTTTGTGATTCTTTATTCACTGAATCCCTTTCCCTTTTGTGGTTTAATTTAAGGTCGGTGCTTGTTTTTATTGCTCCCTCTGATTTCCTGGAAGACAGACAAATAATCTAAAGAATGCAAGTGCCTGCTTTGAATTAAACCCACTGAGTCAAATTACTGATTGCAGGGGCAGTAGTAAGGAACACATGGATTTGCTCTGAGTGGAGTAGAAAGGCCCTGCTCCTTCATTGCTTGCCTTAGTTAACTTCCTTTGAAAACAACAGGTAGATTGGTTTTGGTAACTCAACGTGATGATGAAAGGTTGAACAAGCTGAGTGATTCCCATATTCAGAGATTGCTATGCTGAATTTAGAGAGAAACTTAAGTGATAAAGGAGAGTATGTGGCAGGAAGCATTATTCAAAGGCGAGCATCCCAAATGGTTTACAATGTAGCTTACATTACACTCCAGTGAGCTTACAACAACACAGAAGAAACTAGACGGCTCAATTTCACAGTTCTAGGGGGAAATGAGGCTCTTTCTGGAACTTTCACTTTCCCAGCAACCATATTGGTGATGCATTCCAGATGTGAGAGCCTTACAAAGTGGCAGTATCCATTGACTTGTGAGAACGGGCACACACAGAGAGAGGGAGAGTTCTCACATCCCCACCTTCCGAAAAAAGTAAACACTATGAATCACAAATGAATCTACTTAATCCAATTTGGGAGGATTCTTTAGGAAGAAAGCCTTTCACAGTTAGCATCAAAGCAACCCATCTAACTTTTCTTCCCTGGAGTATCTGTGAGTATGTGTGTGTGTGTGTGGGGGGGGGGGGGGGCTGATACACTGGTTAAATGAAAATAAAGCTAAAGACACTTCTGTGAAGAAAGACACCAGCAGATATTTTAATGTGTGGGTGATATGAGGCCAAAACAGGTCAGGGAAACATTGTGAAGTTCAAATTAAAATAGAGAGAGAGATCCCGACAGATTGGAAACATGACCTAGGTCTAGCAGAATGACTTCTACTGAAAAGAAATAGCAGGACTTGAACTAGATTTTATAAGTGTAGAAGTGTAAGCTCTCGAGGAGAGACATCATTTGACAGGACCTGGTACAAGACAATTTTTGTCATTTGTAGTCAACCCTGGAAAAGCAACAAAACAAAAAAAAAATACACAAATAGATGAAGTGCGGTGCTTTCACAGAGTGACTGAGAGACATGGTAACTAAATAAAGGGGAGGCATAACTTCCTCCTAGTGTAGCTGAACCAGACTCCACTCCATGGGGAACCATTACCCTTCTATCCAAGTATAAGAGGAGTCTTGAGGCCCAGAGCAATCCTTCCTGTGCTTATATCAGACTCCCCTGTCTTAGTTTCTAGGCAGCCTCAGTTGCCCATTTTCTTCTGTAACTTGAACATATTCTTGGTCCCATCTCCTGAGCTTCGCATGATACCTGCCTCTTCCTAAGAACCCTGGAGACGCCCAGCTTCCCTGTGAACCCCATGCCGGCCCTGCTGCCAGTCCTTTCAGAAACATCTTCACACTGCTGCCACCTTTCCCTCTGCTCTCTGTCATCTTCACCTTATCAAAGTCTCACTTCTGACCTCATAGCTCCCCTGGGATGGACCGTTCTCCTTTGTTAAAATTAGCAATGACTAAAAGACAAGGATCAGCCCTTCAGTTGTCAGGAACTGTCATTCCATACCCTTAATCAGCCTTTCTGAATTTACTTTTTCCCTTTGAACTTTCAAAATCCAACCCTATCCTGCCATTTCTCTGGCACATGTTGTCCTTTCTGTTTCCTTTTTGTTTGCTTACTGTGGTGGTTTTTTGTTCTAGTCTGTGTTTTGAGGGGTCCCTTTGCTCTGCCCATGTTGTTTTGATCTTCCTTAGGTTACCTGGTCCTGCTGTCCCACAAGAAAACTAGAGGGAGATCCCTGGACAAAAATCAAGGCCTTTGATGCCTACTTTGTCATACAGGACTCTGCATTGCTTCATAGGACATGCCCACCAAGAAGCCACTGACAAGGAACCACAAGCAACAGGGCTCCTTCTCAAAAACACAAAATGGAGCAATCAGCTGCTAACAGACAGCAGTGCTTTCAAAGAGTTAACAATGTTGAAGGCTTTTAACAAAACTCTACCATAAGGAAACATTTTGTGCTTAAATACATGGAAGAATACAGACCCCCATGTCATACAAAAGCTAACCTCAGGCTGCATAAGGAAGGGTTCTGGAGAGAATCAAAGATACACAATGGAGGGTGGGGTCAAGATCTCACCAAAAAATAAAACCAGCTGGGCTGTGATGGAAGAAATAAACACACTGGGTAACACATGAAAGGATGATGGCCCTCTTGCATCAGGGTCCTCCATCACAAAAAGGTATGCCGCCGTCATCCCTTTCCTCCCCTTATAGCACTGCCATTATTTGCTTCTGAAAAACTTAGATGTGATATGAAATAATCAAGTTTGGGAGACTCGCCTAGATACCCACACCTTCCCCCAATATTTATTTTCTTCCTTAGAAACAGAATCTTTAAATCTTAGATAGGATCACAGCAGTTTGTGAAAAGGATGCTGTCCCATTAAGTATGGGCATGTTTCTGCCTTTCAGAATGGAAAAAGAAGTGTTGATGAATAGAGAGCTGGACAGTCTAAATGTCTTCTTTTATATCCTGATGTTTTGATACACACAGGCTCAAAGAATCAAAGCAAACAAGACATACCCCCCCCACACCTCCCCAACTTACAACTAGCATTTTAGCATCTTTGTTTTATGCAAGTGTATCATTTGTATGTTCACTTATTCATTTGCCTACTTTTAATCAGTTTCAAAACTGCATGGTTGAGTACAGTTCAGTCCTGAGATGTTTCCAGTGACCACAAGATGAAGAGATCTTCTCCTGTTCATAAATGAGTAAGAAGAGGGGGCATAATTCATAGCAGCTTAGGTCATACAGATAATCACATCTCCCCAAGCTCACATTCACAAACTGAATTCCTTGTCCCTTCGAACTCATTCCTACTCACCCTCAGGGCCCAAAAGAGTTTGAACTTTAGGGTCCGACAAAACCTTCAACTTAATCAGCACCTAGCATTCTTTGGCTATGGTCATTGGAAAACTCTGACTGCTTGGTTGAGTTCCCTGCTAGCAAGAGATTTGGAACTCACATCTTTAGGAAGAACGGCTATACAATTCATGAAGGTGCTTTTCTTCACTTTTTGATGGGAGGAGGGACAGGCAGTTCAGGATAAGGATTATCATCAGAGAAAATATTGCATCTTACATTTTTACACTCAGAATTTCTCTGTGGGAATAAACAATTCTGCTAGAAAACATATCCTGTTACTGCTGATTAATTTGAAAGAATTTAAGAATTCTTAAATATTCTCTCTCTCTCTCTCTCTCTCTCTCTCTCTCCCTCTCTTTCTCCATCCTTCATGAAAACATGAAAATAAGTGCTTATACATGAGCCTTGCGTACCATCTGTCTGCAGGCTGTCACACATCCCGTGGGCTTTGCCCAACCTCCCTCTGATGGACAGTGATTCTGAGACTGCTCCTTCGCATTTCAGCAAGAATGATGACTCTCAGCCACCTTAATGTCACGGCTTGGAGGCTCCTGAAGCAATTGGTTTCGTAATTTATTTTGTGAACTGCGCTGTGGACATAAAACTTTGAAAAGTAAAGCTCAAGTTCCAATCTAAAGATCTGAAAAGAACATTTTCAATCTGTTGGTGCAGACTGTTCTCCATCAGCCCAGCTGCCAGCAGTTAAGCTTGGCACTGGGCAGCCTCACACTGTCGGGCACAGCCGCTCCTCTGGATGTCGAGGCAAGCAGAGTGCAGAGATTACCACATTATCATCTCCCAACTGAAGCCAGAGTTTCATTTAACAAGCTGACAAGAGCGCCAGGACCACAAAATAACAAGCAGAAACACTGTGTGGTATTTGTCAAAGATAAAGGGGCTGAGGTGCAGCTTAATGCTTCTCAGAGGTTAGAAAAGACATTCAAATCATCTGGCCCAAATGTTTTCAGTGCCTTGAACTTTATCCCACATTGCTCTTATTTGGGGTCTCCATTTTGATACTGGATACTTCGATTGGTGGCACACCTTTGAAGACATTAGAAATGTCCTCGGAGTCTGATGATTTTCCTAACATGTTTCATGTTTCTGGACATGCACTTTGTTTAAAAGGCTATACCTATTTTCAGTTCTACATTATTGTTAAGTTTTTCTGGAGCTAATTTTACAAATTTCTTATGAACACACAGCTTTATATGCTGGAGGTCCATGTAATAGTATACAGCCTCTTTTTTTTATGACTTTAAAGAAAGCACAGAGAGGACTTTATTTTTAAAATGTAGTATGGGGTGGTTAGAACTAGGGGAAAAATATAGTGTTTAAATCATAACCCAGCATGTCTATCATATTGTTTTTATTGCATGAAATGCTTTTTAAAAATAATTTTATAATTCATTTTTTCTTCTGAGGGTACAAAGCCAGCAAATATAGCATAGAAGATGGTATATATCAGGAGAACTAATTTTTTTTGATACATCTATCAGTTTATTCAACAAAAATTAAAGAGAAACAATGTTTTTTAAATTCAAACATCTGGAGTTAGGCAAGTGTAAACCCTCTTATTTTTTAGGTAAACTGCTATGAAATAATACTAGATATCCTCTGTGTGACATCTCTCAATACTACAATTTGAGGATGGGTCTGTGGTTGCTTTTTCATGGCCTGGGGATCACAAAGCAGGAGGCAGGCTGTGGAAAGGCAAAGGCTCATTGCTGGTACATGCTTTATTTCCCATATCCTCAGCTCTCTCATACAGATCTTTATCCTCCCCGTTCACAGTGAGATCATTTTCCTTGGCCACCACAGTGTGTAATTCTAGCCAGTGTTTTGCATTTTGAAAACATTAGTCTAAATAAGCTTAAATGCATGTTAGCACCACACACTAAAGATTCTGGGGAAACTCTGACACAGACTGTGGGCGACTACTATAGTTTAATAGAATCTTCAAGTATAGGTCAGGAATGAAACACACCAACTGAGATCAGTAATAATAACAAATCCCCCACATGTTTCCACTGAGTGGTGAGCTGGAAATACAACAGCTTTTCATATTTTAGCTACAAAGGGTGAGTGATTTGGAGCTGAAGAAAAAATACAGAGAAAAATTATGATTGAAGAATTTTCATTCAGAAACATCTCTTACATGAGAAAAGTCACTAATTGTTGAAAATTAATGCATGAGATATTGCCACCAAATAAAAATAAGTTATTCAATTACAGTTTAAAGCTGCCCAAGGTATCCATCCAGAAAGAAGCTGATTAAGTTTTGGCCAATGACAGAAATTAAAACCAGATATAACACAAACTGTTTTATTGAATAACCATAGTAACCACTGGCTCTTAGATTCACACATGAATATAGCAGGGAAAGAATAGGGGAAAGAAAAAAACCACTAATAATAATACCAGCTGATAAGGGTGGGAATGGGGCAAGAAGTGCCCAGAGGAAATAATTTCATATGGAATAGTAATAAATAGGGAGTTTGGAAAAGTCAGAGATATGAAATACTATCTACACATGATTGTTATGTCTTCAAATTCTGTCATAAACATAGTAACTAGGTTGGTCTGAAGTAGGTAATGACTGATATCATTTGAATTTGGACAGTCAATTACTGAATAACCATAGTAACCACTGGCTCTTAGACTCAGACATGAATATAGCAGGGAAAGAATAGGAAGAAGAAAAAATAGTACCTCATTTCTATTCTAATTTTTGAGTGAGTAATAGAGCATTTAATCTTAGGGCCATACAGACTTGCATGCATATACTAACACACACACACACACACACACACACACACACACACACACAGCATCTTTGTTCTTAAAGCTAGTACCTCTTTTTGTATCTTGACTGACTTGAGAAATTATTTGTGTTTCCATGTTTCTGGATATTTCAAAATAGCCAGTATATAGGAACCAAGTATAGGCCCAGACATCTGGGGAGCTGGAATGTATTGAAGATAGCTTTCTTAATACAGAAGCATGTAGGTGGTCCCACTATGAGATTCTGACATGTCTTTTGTAGGTAATTGAATGAGCCAATAAGGAAAGATAAGTTTTAAGCTCATCAGTATCTTACCAGTTCCATTCATTAAACCTTAACCTATCCCATCCCTTCCTTGGTACTGAGCCTTTAAGGCAACATGGATTTTTATATCTTTGGTTTTCTTATAAGTAGAACTTTCTACATAGATACAGACTCCTCTTTGCTTTTCCAACAGCCACAGTTTGACTTTAGTCATGTGTTTTCTGAAGTTTATGCTCCAGAATTCAATTCTCCCCAGTAGTCTATTCTTCTCTCTACTTAGCATGGAATGGGGAAATGTTAGAAGAGCCCCTGGAAGACTATCTGAAATATTCTAACAGGGAATTCAGTTAAGTTCCTTTAGTAATGACTTTGAGAGGCCATTTAGTTCTAAAAATACATTTTAAATTATCTCTTTGTATTGTCAAAATCCTTTATATAGTTAGAATCATTTGAATATTTAGACATAATGAATTTAATAATTTGTAAGTGCACCTGCTATATGATTATCATTGAGTATTGAGTTTGCTATACTTAAAATATTTAAATTATATTGCCAGTTTGAAAATTATAGATAATTGGTCACTGAAGTGATGGAAATTATGGTATTCTAACAGGAGATGATGAGTCAGAGCCAAAGATAACAAAGGCCAGAAGTGGCTAGACACCTCCTCCTCAAGACTGAGGGATGACTGGAGCAAGAATAATTACTGTATCTCCAGAAACAAACACAAGCTACTTAGAAAGAGAATGATCACCCAAGGCTCACTGACTGTACGCAGCTGCTACTTCTCATTTGATACTTTCGATACTTGATACTTTGTCTACAACCCATAAGAATTCTATTTTATGTCTAATGTAATACATACACACTTATGGGGTTGAAAATTAAAGTTTGATTAAACATGCTATGCATGGCACACTCTGATACTTCTGCTTCTCTTCAACTTGACTTCATTTACATAGATGGAGCGAGAAAAGCTGCAGAATAATCATTCAGGAAGAGGGTCATTTGTTCCCCAGTTTCAATAGCAATGTGTAAGCTTTACAAATGGGGCTTTACAGACCTTTTGTAAGAAATTACTACAAGGATCACAAATTATACAACTCAGAGATGTAATCCCCACAATTGCCTACCATATAGTAGACTAGATTAGATGTCCAAGGAAGGGTTCTACCACCTTTGAAACTGATGAGATAGGTGTTAGTCGACAGGAACACAGGGAACTCAAGATATTACAATTAAACTGTATACCCAAACAAATGTCAAAATATCATCTGGAAATGGAAATGTGGTTCTGTAATGAAGCATTGAAGTCTCTCTCTCTCTTTCCCCCTGCAGTGCTGAAAACTGAACCTCATACATGCTAGGCAAGTATTCTACTACTGAGATACAGCTTGGCCCTGGGGATGATTAGGACTCTGAACTTTAAAACTCACATTGACTGAAGAATACATTCCTATAAGCAGCCAGCATTTAGGCACATTCTGATTTAGGAGGTCAGGGACAGGCTTCCGTATTGATCGTTGTAGTGATTTCTTACAAATGGTCTGCAAAGCCCTGCTTGTGAAGCGTCCTCATTGTGATTGAAACTGAGGAGTAAATGCTCCTCTTCCTGGATTATTATTTATCTGCAGCGTTTTCTTCTCACATATGTAAATGAGGATGAACTGAAGAGAAGCTGAAGTATCAAAATGTGTATATGTAACATGTTTAACTACACTTTAATTTTCAACCTCATACATTTATATGTATTAGATTAGGGATAAGATAGAATTCTTACTGTGTGTTATAGACAAAATAATTAGGAAGGCTTTGCTGTGGGGAATCCATAGCATCTGGAACAATAGGTATGCTATTGCAAGGGTTTTAGACTCTAGGGTTACCTAACAAGCTTAGGAATAAGAAAGTAATAAGGTGGAGAGAAGAAGAGAAAAGCTACTGGGGTACCCACTGGTATCAAGAACCTAGTTATATGATGCAAAGAAAGACCACTGAGTTTTAACTAAGCTCTGACCTGTATTAGAGAAAACAGTACACAGGATGTTCAATTTGATGGCTAGAGACCACAGAGCTCCAACAAATGGTGGGAGAGGCCTAAGCTTGTGAGAAGCTGTCCAATCTAACCAGCTGTTATGATCACCAACTCCTTCATAGCCAGCTCAACAAATTTTCTTTCTTTTGGAACTCTTCATGCTGTCAAAGTTTGATCATGATTTCTTTATTTTGAAAATGCAGGAGAAATTATGTATGTTACCTAGTTTCCTTGTGATGTCTGCCTTGAATACATCAGTCTCAACTCCCCTGAGGAGCTGAACTATGACAGAACCTCTACACTTCTTTGCCCCAACCTTTCTTCTCCATCTCAAGTCACCAATTCTCCCTGCAACTGGGCTCTGTATTGATATGCAAAACTGAGGAGTCCATGGCTGAGATTCTTTCAACTATAATACAGACTAGAAAGGGAATGTGGTCTTTAATTCCTGACAACAATGAATAGTTGGTGGTCAATGGAATAATGACATTTAGTGACCTCAGAGATCCTGGATTCCCACTTGAACTGGGAAGAGAGCTTCATCTCATCTCTGAAGTATGGAGAAGAGCCAAAGGACTTGGATGTGGCTAAAGTAGTTCTCATCAGCTATATCCAGATATAATTCCAAAGGTTCTCAAAAAAAATAATGCATGCCCAAGAACATGCACTTGACCTGTCTTTCTATGATTTGTTCTACACTGGGCAGTAGGGTAAGGCAGCTATTTCAAGAAAATTAATTCATTTTTCTTTTTTTCTGTAGGCAGGTATCTTAGTATTGCCTAGGCTGCTTTCAAACTCAACTCACGTAATCCTCACACCTATGCTTCTGAATGCTTGACTGTAATATGGGTGTCGTTATTTTGTTATGAATATTCTAAAATGGCCACAACATCATCTTACATTTCACTCAACAGTTACATATCATTTAAGAAGGGGGACGGGAGTCAAGCTTAAAAACATAGTCCTAAAATAAAGGCATTAAAATTTCTGTCAATTTTCAGAGATAAAAGCAAGTTGAGCCTTGAGAGTTACTAGTACACTAGCTAGTATAGAACTAGAGGAGTTTTAAGAAAGTTAAGGAAATAGTTTTTCATTTTTATTAACTCCTCCAGAAGGGTGATGTGTTTGCTTTCAGATGTTGTGACAGATTCCTGAGTGCACAATATACAAGGTAGGGAGATTCACCTTGGTGTGTTTAGTCTATCATTGGCTTGTTCCACTGCTAGGAGCCCGAGCTTAAGCAGCAGGATAGAATGTCGAAACAAAGTCACTAATCTCATAGTGATCAAGAAGAAGAAAGAGAGAGACAGGAAACAGATGGCAGGAGATAGCTTTCAAAGATACAGCAACATGATTGTATCTTCCTACCATCTCACCAATCTCAGTAATGTATCAACCTACTGATAAATTTAGGGCCCTCATGATCAGGCCTTCTTTTGGTGATCAACACTGACAACTGTAGATGACTAAGACTTGAACACTGTGACCTTTGGGGGATCCTTCAAACAGAAACAAAAACAGGTTGTTTATACAACCTGCTTGTGTCTTTGGAGTAATTTACTCCATTTTAAAGAAGAAAAGGTCAAAATGACAAGCAACAAGCATCAGTTCAAAGTCAAAGTTCAAAATCAAAGTCAGGTACCCAGATCCCAATGGCTTGAAACAGAACATGTGTCTTTACTAGCTTTAGGAATTCAACTGTATTACCTCATAATATCCATCAGAAATTTTCTTACAATCTAGCAGGTTCTCGATTCTCTAACTTAACTAGGTTCAAGTTGCTGAGTAGGTTTTTACTGTTGAAAACAAATTCTGTTAGTGACACAGAGTGAAAGTCAGCAATAGAGTTAAAACTTAAATCCTTCAAACAGGGAAGACAGCCCACACTTCCAGCTCTTCTCAATTCACAGCCGTTTGCTGGTAAGATGTAATGCCATGGCACACAGCTTTGCGCTGACACAGAATATATTCTTTAGTGTCAGGAACTTCTATCCCTCTCTTGGCTTGCTGGCTAATACTTGAAATGATACAGCCTAGAGACCCTCAAATTCTTTCCACCTGATTTGTGTATTCTTCTCCCCCCAAAAATGACTCTCTTCTGAAATCAATATTTCTACTCATAACAACCTCCTTGCCTCCTATAGTGGTGCCTCCTTAATGACCTGGCTCACACACACACACATACAATAAATAAGTACTGTATGTAAAAACAAGTATTTCTAGGCACTAGGTTACAGACCTTAATTGTTTCACTGAAATGCTATGAAGAATCTTCATTCCCCCTAACACTAGTTGCAGCATTTCTAATGCTTTCTCTGCATGATGGCAAAGATATTCTCTTCATCATTGCCAATTCCTGGCTCCATGATGGCCCCCTAGATATCAATGGTTTCAAGAGACCATAAACAATGGGTTTGCACTTAGGTTTCCAAGATCACAGATTTATGTGCAAAGTGACCGTTTATGACCATTTCTCCTTGGGAAAAGGACTTGAAGTTTTTTTTTTTTTTTCAGGACATGCAAGTGAAAAATACCCTCCAATCAATAAATATAAACCTAATTGAAACATATATACAAAAACCACTGGGATTCATTAACTCCTTTATTGGACAAAATGTTATCATTTACTCCCTTCAAGCCTTTCCCAATTCTTTTCCTCATTACCTGTCTCCTCAACTGATTCTCATGCCACACTTAACTTTTCATGATTCCTTCTCTTCCCTTTTGGTTCTTGAATGTCCCGTTCCTTTGTTTATTCACATCTGAGTTTGTGCTTTTCCATCTGTGTCTCAGAACACTATAATGTGCCGTTCGTGGCCTGCTTTATCAGCTTAACTCTATCAAGAGTCTAATTACTCCTGAATGATGTAGACTGAGCTCCAATCTGGCACTTACTACATGTGATTTTACACTCTTATCCCAGCCTCCCTTCCCAAAGGCTTCTCAAATGCAGGGTCTGGAACATTATGAATTTAGCCTCTACAGCATCCCTCAAATACTCGTGAGTTAGATAATAAATATTGTGACCTATCACAAAACCAAGGAGGGTTGAGAGGTTGAAAGAGTGGTTCAGATTAAGGAAACATTTTAAGTCCTGATCAGACTTACTAAGAAAATAAGTATTACTCCCAAAGGCAGGAAAACACATCATTCTTCAATCAATGTAAGTACTGATGCTGTATTCAAAAAAGGGCATATCATTTACAACTCCTAACAAAAATCAAACTTACTAAGAGGGAAGAAACAAGCTACATATAATTAATATATATAATCCAGTCATTGTTCATGCTGACTTAGGCAAATGTATATTGAATTGACTTCATGACTATAACAAGTTACAATGGTAATCACCCCTCAATTATACTTTATATGATGATATTTTTTTCTTTTAACTTATCTACCCCAGCTAATTCCTGCTTATTTGTCTTTGATCATAGTCCATTCTACCCCTTCACCCCTTTTTCAAAAGTGCAAGTACCAGGTGAAAACTGAAGTCTTGATAAAGGCTTAGATTTTATTTTGTTAAAAGTGCACACAGAAAATACAGCAATGGAAATGAAGTTGATTATTCAACAAGGAAATGAGATGATTATTCTAAATTGTTAACTTAATACAATTTAAATTGCTTGGGAAGATTTTCTATGAGGAACTTTTTAGATCAGGTTTGTCTGTTGATATGTTCATAAAAGATTGTCTTCAATGATTAACTGAGATTGGACATGCCCACTGTGGGTGGTAGCATGCCCTGAGCTTGGGTCCAGAACTATATAAGTATAGAGAAGCAACTGGGCATAAGCAAGAGTGTATGCATTCGTTTTCTCTCTGCTCTTGATACAGAATGTGACTAGCTGCTTCAAGTACCTGCCTTGAACCCACACAATCAAGGATTATGATCTGTAACTGTGAACTAAAATAAATATTTTCTGTCCCAAGGTATTTTCTGTTAGGGTATTTTATCATAGCAAATGCAATGAAACTAGGACACCATGATCGAACAAAATTATGAGTTTAGTGTCACCACAAGAGTTTAATTCCTCCACAGAAATTTCTGTAGTTGTATGCATGGATATATACATACTTAAAGGAAGTAATTCACAAATCTATGTGTAAACACATATGACTAAGTATATTTGCATTGTCCTTTAAATACAAAATCTGAAGTAGGCATAGCAGCATGCCCCAGAAATGACTTAGCTTCAGATTGTGACCTTCAGCCAGATGAAATAAATGATAACTAAGCTTATTGACATAAATGTAAATTGAGACACCATTCAGCTCACACATGAAAAATGTGTTTTTTATGTATAAAATAACATATCTATCAATGACCTCAGAATGATACCTAAAATGTAATAAATGTATTTAGAAATGAGTCCCCTCATTTTTAAATGTGTCCCTATGATCAATAATGTGTTCCTTGTATATACACTATATGAGACATCAGTGAATATAAGTCCACAGGATGGTCACTAAGATTTCACAATAACAAATATTTCTCTGAAAGAATCTGAAATAGATTGAATTTTCCTAGCACTGTTTCTATTTGTTGTTTTTTTTCTGTCAGTTTGTTTTTGAACTAGGATCTTAGCAAATACAGGCTGACAGTGAACTGGCATCTTCCTGCCTCAGCCTGACAGATCTGCTGGCCCTTTTCTCATTGCAAAACACAATGAAAGCTTGGTATGCTGTGAGGAAGCAAGCCCAACCAAACACCAAGTCTTCCAGAATACTGGTTTCTGACTTGCCATCTCCAAAGTCGCAAATAATAAATGTCTACTCTTTATACATTCCCCATTTCTGGCTTTCTGTTATAATAGCCTAAGCAGAATAAAATACAGTGGAGCCCAATTCCCACTTGCTTCTTCTGCCTTTCTGCCCATTCACTGAGTGTTCTCTAATTCCTGTGTCTATTTAAATTAGCCAGAGGCAATTTCTGTTTCTGCAAAGAAAGCTGACATGAATCACTAACTAAAATTAACTGCATCAATTCCCTGGACTCAAATTAAGATCTAGATCTATTTCCTATAAACTTTATAAAATTATCGTTATTCCTTACATATCTAAGCATTTTTGGAGTACTATAAAATATGTACATATATGCAGAATCATGTTCTGCATGCAAAATTGTCCTGCAACAAACATTTTTACAAAAACTAAATGATTTTTTTTCTTGAACAATGAACATTGAAGTTAAACTCAGAACTTGATAGGACTATAATTATCTCCGTAAAATTTAGCTTTCTATGATGCCCCCTTTCAAAAGGAATGCAGTACATTGTGAGACTGTGATTGAAAGCTGCTTGCAAGGAGTCTAAGCATCTGCCTCACAGACTCATTTGATTCATTACACACACACACACACACTCACACACTCACACTTCCAATGTCAGTGTTTGTACCCACAAGTCTTCTGAATCTCACAGCAATATTTTAAACAATGTGAGAAAGGTGTGTAAGCCCGGAGCCCGGAGCCCTGTAGTCAGTCACCTGTGGCCTTAAGTGAGGAACTCATTGTACACCTGAGGGTCACAGGTTCTTCAGATGTCACTCATTCATCAGCAGTGAAAACAAAAAGCAAATGCCTATTTGTTGCCAGATTTTTATTACTATTTTTCACAAGCTAACAAGGACCGTGCTGCAAGTTTATAATAATGAGGTTATTGAAAAGAAAAGTGACAGCTTTTTTTTTCCAAGGTGATTAAAATCATTGTTTATCCTGGACTAGAATTCGGTAGGATTCATCATGCAGACTGGCATTTTGCCTGCAGCCATATGCCATCTGTCATTTTCTTTAATGAAGTTTGCATCAATTACAGGAAGCACCAAATGCTGTGCAGCTAATAGAACTGCTTTACTCAGGCCAATCGTCACTCAACATTACTGCTTTTTTGGAAACCCATCTATCCAACTTTGTATAAGGAAAAACCTCCTGAGGTTCTGGTTCCTAGAGCCATAGAGAATCTAATAAGGTGCTCAAAAGCAAAGTATTGAGAAAGTCAGAGTTCATGAATTGGATCAAAGAAGAGACCAGTAGGAAAAAGTTCATCACATTACTGAACCTTACATAAGCTGCTGAGCATAGTGTGTTCAGAAAATTCAGGAGAGGGAAGAATTCTAACAGTTTTACTTTAAAAAATGTAAGAAGTGAAATTACTAATTTAAGACAAATAATTCAAAAATAAATAGCTCTTTTTTGAAATTAATAGCAAATATATTCTTCTCTCTAAATGTCATTGGTCTAAATTGGCTTAACTCATTTCCATTTTTTGTGTTAAACAGTAGAGCATAAGGTAAATAGTGAGCTCAAAGCTTTAATATTTAAAATGTACTAACATTTTAGAATATTTTTTCTTTCAAGGTTATTTCCCCACATTTCTTGACTCTCATATGATTCCTTTTAATTATAAACCATGGCAAGATAGAAGGAGCCAACACATAGGATGATGGGGCAACCATGTCCCACAGTCAACAGAATCATAACACTTTTGTTTTAGATTTTTATTTCTTAAAAGGTTAATTAATGGGGGCTGGAGAGATAGCTCAGAGGTTAACCGGACTGCACTTCCAGAGGTCCTGAGTTCAAGTCCCAGCAACCACATGGTGGCTCACAACCATCTTCACAATGCCATCTTCTGGTGTGTCTGAAGAGAGCTACAGTGTACTCATATACATAAAATAAATAATTCTTAAAAAAAATCCCATCTCTCCTTATTAAAAGGGTGTCAATTATTGGGAGTCGAAGGCTCTGTTAAAACATCTACCTTCTTCTTTCCCAGAGGCACCAGGTCCATATGTGCACATGCTTTGGCTCAGCCACATGGTCCCCAGTACCTCGACCTACTAAAACCATCTTCCCTGTTTTCCTCTGCTCTCCCACTGCTATGGGGATGCTTATTTTTATTGTACAGAATTTATGTAAAAATTTCAGAGTATTACATTAGTCAGACTGTTTATAACAAATTCCTAAAATAAAGAACTGAAGGCAGACAATTTGGTTCATAGGTCAAGATGTTGCATTCTACCATGCCAGGAGGGTATGTCAAAGAGGACATGCCATGGAAGCATGGTGGGGTGAGTGGCACCAATCATGGCTGCTATGATGCCGAGAAAGAGCATGTTTGCACGGGCTGCCTTTCTCCTCTACTAAAAATCCTTTTATTTTATCCACACAGGGTGCTGGCTTAAGGGATCCCGCTATCTACATTCATAGCAAACTTGTCTATTAGTAGTCTTGCTAGAAATGCTCTCACAGACTAATCAGATGAAGTGATTATAAATTATTTAGTGTTTCTTAACAAAACACTTGTCTGATTCTTTTCATGTACTTTTTTGTTCTTTTTCAGTAATGTTACTCTATTTCTGAGATGGTGTATACCCTTTACACATATATTATATGGTTTTTTTACTTTAGTGTTTTCAATTCAAGTTCCGTATGTGAGACCATAGAATGTTTTCTCTATGCCTTCTTGATTCACTTAGCATCCCCAAGCTCACTCCTATTGTTACTCGGGATTGTTATGAGCAGGATATGTATTGACACATGGAATCTTCACACAACCAGGGCAAAAAGACCTTGTCTCTTGTTTGATCTAAACAAACAAACAAAAAAAAGGAGAGTATAGAGGCTTTAATTTTTCTTACAGAACAAGAGAGAGAGAGAAAGAGAGAGGGGGGAGGGAGGGAGGGAGGGAGGGAGGGAGGGAGGGAGGGAGAGAGAGAGAGAGAGAGAGAGAGAGAGAGAGAGAGAGAGAAACAGAAACAGAAACAGAAACAGAAACAGAGAGACAGAAAGAGAGGTGATAAGTTCAAGGGAAACCAAAAAATGTGCACTGTATATATCCCAAGTGTGTTCATATGCACACTTTGGCAAACTTTGATATGTGTATGGGAGACACAAGAGTTGTAACACCACAAGACAAATGGAGTCAAATTATATGATCTACAAGCAGCATGAACAAACATCACTGTGCGTTTATAGATCTTGAGAAACACTAATCCAGTTGTTAAAAACGATAAAGATTTTTATGTGTCAACACACATATATCTTTAAAATGTATCATGAGATAAGTAAGTTAACACAGATAATAGAATGTGGCACTAATTTAAACTATCTTAATTATATTATGCTTTTATGTTTTGCATGCTGTATATAAAACATATAAATACATGAGAGAAGTATATTATACAAATAGCCCTGCAAGGTGCTATTTGAAGAGCACTGACCATCTAGGCCCAGACCCAGCACTTCAAGTAGGTCAACCCCAAGACCTAGTTAATGTATAAGGTCTTGAACTTCAAATGTGGGAACAGTTTTGCAATGTGTGTGTGTGTGTGTGTGTGTGTGTGTGTGTGTGTTTGTGCACATGTGACATGCACTTTTCACTTTCCAGTGCCACTGCTATGCATGATTTAAGATGGAGGGGTGGGAATGATATGGTGAGAAACCAAGTGTCACATAGCTGTGAAAAGAGGATGAACTATGTTGATGTCCAAGGCCTGAGCTACTGCCAGAGGTCACCTTGATGTACATGGCGTGTATTGTTTTTTGTCTGTGGTCATGTTAGTGTCTGTGGTCTGTGTGATTGTGAAGGGCCATGTTGGGATCTGTGGTCCTGTTGTAGCCAGGGGCCCAGTTGATGTTCATGGTCCATATTGACACCTGGGTCCAAGTAGATGTCCCTGGTCTATGCTGCCTCCAGAAACTATGTTCATGTCCATGGTCTGGACTGCTTCTGGGATGCCATTTTGTCCATGGCTCATATTGTTCCTGAGACATTGCTAATGTCTGCGGCCTATACTGCCTGCTGCTGAAGACTTCTTTGATGTCTATGGCCCATGCTATGGCAGAGGGCCATGGTCTGTACTGTCATCAGAGACAATGATGAGGGTCATTGATGGCCATGATCTGTGTTGTTTTCAGGGGTCCAGGAGCCATGTCTAGGAACATGGCTTGTGTTGCCAAGTCCAGCCTTGTTGATCTATCTGTAGGCCATGCTGCCACCAAGAACTATATGGGGTTTATGATTCTACTGAAGCCAGGGGCTGAGTTTATATCTATGTCTCATGTTACCAATGAAGAGGCATGCAGATGCCTGTGGTATGTGCACCTGAAGCCATGTTGATATCTGTACGCCAGGCTGCCATGGAGAAAATGTTAGTGTCTGTAACCTCTACTGCCGCCAGAGACCATGCTGAGGTCCATGTCCAGTGCTGATGCTAGGGCTATATAGATGTTCACGGTCTGTGCTGTCACAAGAAACCATATTGAAATCCATGATCTGTGTTCCTGTTGACTGTAAAAGACAAGGAAACTTCTGTAGTGGCATTGATGACTGAAGACTAACTCCCTAGAAAGAGAGACATAGAAAACATCTGCAACAATCCCTTGCTACCCCAGCCCAAAAAGTAACAATCTAGTCAGGAGGCAATTGAAGAGAACTCCTAAAATTGTAATAAGGATGCTAGAGTGTAGTTCTCCACAATAGATGGCTACTAGCAGGAGTGGGAGTGGAGGACTGCCTTGTCTTTAAGGGGTTGACCACTGGGAATTTGATGATGCTCCAGTACCTTTATGGATAACATAAATCAGACTTGCTTTTGTTTTTTTTGGGTTTTTGTTTTGTTTTCCTTTTGGTGTGTGTGTGTGTGTGTGTGTGTGTGTGTGTGTGTGTGTGTTTTGTTGTTGTTGCTTTTAATCTTTTTTGAGGAGTACATGGACATGGAAAGACTGGGAAATAAGTGTGACTGGGATGCATTATAAGAAATTCCAAAGTAATCTTAAAATATTATGTTCAAAAGATGTTT
The DNA here is from genome assembly GCF_004785775.1 of Grammomys surdaster. Classification (NCBI taxonomy): domain Eukaryota; kingdom Metazoa; phylum Chordata; class Mammalia; order Rodentia; family Muridae; genus Grammomys; species Grammomys surdaster. The sequence goes on from NW_021604587.1 coordinate 7,568,232, forward strand.
AATAAATTTTACATAGATTTTTGACAGAAGATGCCTAAAAAAATAGAGAATAGGTTTCTGAATGTGTAAAAAGAAATAAATGGATCAGTTTCATATGTACACCTATGATCAGACATTGGTATGACACACTACTACTATGAATTCTCCCTTGGTGAAGAGATCAGGTTTAACTATGATGCTATTTACAATATGACTAAATTATAGTATTTTTCAAATTCAGTAATAATAAGCATATCATACATTAACTCTGCTGAGTGTATTTTTAAAACACATTTATAGGAAAAAATAAATATTTGACTAGGATAAAAATATTTCTCTTCATATAAAAGTAGGAGATAAGTGTGAATTAAAATTGTTAACGTTTGAATAGCATGGAAGCAGAAATCACACTTTACAAACTTTAAACATACGTAAGACAGGAGAATGTTTGGAAAATATGAAATAAAATGAAAAAAATTTATGTAACTCTAACAAGTTAGTAGTTAAGACACAAAAATCTCCCTAGAATTCTATACTTCATAGAAGAAAAATTATAATCAGCCAGTAGGCATATACAAAAAGGGGCTAAGATCAGTAGTCAGGTAAACATGCTATTTTTCACAGATCACAAAGACAACATACATAATATCTCACACCAAAAGATGCTGTAATATTATATACAAGTATCCTAAAAGTTTAGAAATTCTACTTACCATACATCTATCACACTTGTTAGAATAGGGTTATTTCAGGTAAATGAATCAAAATAACTAGTTAGGAAAAAAATAAAATTGACTGGAGCTCTTGTGGATTGTTAGTGTGCTATAATATTGTGACTGTTTTATAGTCATTGTAAGTGTTCAAAAAATTGAATTAGCAAGATGATTTTCCCATGCTCTATTTACTGATTTTTTTTAAATGTGTTTTATTTTCTTATTGACAGGGAGAGGGGAAGAATGAGAGAGTATTTTAGGAATCACTTGCTTCGAGTGTTTCTACAACCACCATAGAATAATTTGAGTTTCTAGCTTTCAACTTTCTGGGCATGGTGGCACCTGCCTTTTATCCCAACACTTGGGAAGCAAAGGATCCTTGTTGACTTCAAGGCCAGGCAGGCTACACAGCATATTCTAGGCCAGCTAGGGCTGCATAGAAAGACTGTTTCAAACAAAACAAAAGCAACCATCTAAATAACAATAGAGAAGCAAGGAGCAGAATACAAACTACAAGTATAGCCTGTAAACCAGTGCTCCTCTGACCATGCCTGTAGTTGCAAAAGTTTTAAAGAAACCAAAGAACAAAAGGTTGGTAGCTACCCAACAGTGCTACAATCAGTCCAGGAGATAGAGTGCAGGAAAGGTTGCCTGCTCCTGTGCAGACAATGAGCCTTTAAATCCCTAGCACATAAGGAATTTCTTGGCCAGCAATCATAATCCCATCTTTTATTGGTACACATAACACCAACTTTGTTACTCAATTTCTTTGTTACTCAAAATCTCAGACAGATTGTATCTGTTCCCTAACCAGAAGTGTTCTCCTTGGTTGTTGCCTATTCCTGCTTTGCCATTTTGGAATGAGGCGAGCATGTCGGGAAGATAGTTAAGCCAACAAAACTAGTTGCATACCTACTATGTCCATGAACATGTCTGGACTCAAAAAATCCATAAAAAAATATGGTGTAGTTGTTTTTTTCAAATAAAAGTTGTTTTATTTGTTTATTGAGGATCCTAAGCATATAAAATAAATAAAACCTTGAGCATTCTTTTAAGAGCTTATGGCTTACTTTCAATCAGTCGTTATCAATGTGTGGGTCATGACCCCTTTGGGGGTTGAATATCAGCTATCCTACATATCAGACATGCACATTATGATTCGTAACAATTGCAAAATTACAGTTATGGATAGCAACAAAAATTTTATGCTTGGGGGTCACTACAAAATGAAGAACTGTATTAAAGGTTTGCAGCATTAGCAAGGTAGAGAACAACTACTTTAAAATTTCAAGGCTTAATAAGGCATGCTACTAACACTTTTACTTCATATTAAGTGGGTAAAAATATAATTTAAAGAACTCAAGTAGGTTAGGAGCCTCTAAAATCTGTGTCTGTTTTCTTGGCTGATTTATCAACAAATGAATTTTGATTATAATTAAGAACCATTCCAGTTTTGGACTATTAAGCTCAGATTAAACAATTGAAAACCTTCCAAGGGCTTAAAACAAATCCCCAACGGCACTCATTAAAATTACAGTGCCCACTTATTATCTGCATAGTGTTTTAACCTACTATGATGGCAAAAGAAGAGACAAAAACTCCTGCCTGTCCAATCAACACTTTATCCCCATCTTGTGAAATAGTCACCAATGATGAAGCCATGACTTCCACATTGCTAAGGACTGGTCTTTCCTGGTTCTCAGCTTTCTGGTACTCTGAGGATCCACTCCTCGATGCCTTTTGCCAATATAGCCATCTCCTCCTAGCTTTCCTTCTGCATTTCTGGTCATTTCTCTTTAGCCTCTCTGCCTGGTTCCTGTATATGACCTATCCTCTTGATGGTACAGTGCCCCCTCACTGGCTCAGACCTCTGTCATCTTTTCTGTCTTTATTCACTGCAGTGTGCTTACTTACCTTCCTAACTTGTCCTCTACCCACCTTCTGACAACAACACAAATTCTATCTCATGCCCATGTCTCTCTCCTCCTGATTTACATATCCTTGAGTTAGATGTCTAGCTGTCTTCTCAAAATGACTTATCCAACATCAAATTCCTGACCCCAACCCTCATCTGGTAGCAAGGCCATCTTTCCAGTTGCTCTGACTGGAGCCCTGGAGTCATCTTCAGCTTTATTCTTCTCAGAGTTGCCTTTAAAATCTCCAGTTCCCCTGTTGCCATCCCTATCTAGAAACCACAACTTTCATGGCAGGTCATACTTCCCAAACAGATAGTTCTGGTTAAAACATTAGTCAGGGTAATCTTTTAGGAACTTAAAGTGAGTTGTGGCAACCCTTTCCTTAAGCAACTGCAATGGTTCAAACAGCAAAAGCAAGAGCTGGGCATGGTGGTGCACACCTGTAATGGCAGCACTTTGGAGACAGCATAGGAAGAGCAAGAGTTGAAGGTCACCCTGAGCTACACAGTGAGCTCCAGGTTGACTGGAGCCACATAGGATCCTAACTCAACAAAACAAACAACACAATTAAACTCAGATGTCTTGCTAATGACTACAAGATCCAAACTAATCTGACTACTCTTCTTCCTTCTCCCAACTGAACCCATGTGGGGAAAATAGCACAGAACAGAAAATAAGGGAAAGGAAAAGATTCTGCTATCAATTACATGGCTCGCATTGATCGCCATTACTTGCCTGACTTTGTCCACAATCATCTCCAAGAATGCTGTGGCCATTTGAAGTTACTATTTTGAGTTTTGCCTTACAGACAGATCCTTGTAAGCAAGAAGACCATCCCTCTCTCCGGCATTTCCATCAAGGCTTTGTGTACATGACTTCCTCCAGCCCTTCACTGATCCTACTACTACCCGCTAATACTAGAATCCAGTATTTTCTCCTAAATCTACTTTATGTGTTCCTCTACTTCAGCTTTGGTTTCATATATGCACATTAATTACTTCAGTGTTTGTCACTGCTCTTTGAGTCCATCTCTTGCTAAAACAAAAGCGCCTCAGGGCAGAGTTCTCTCTCTTTTCACTCACTGGTAAATCTGGAATAGTTCTAAGCCCTTGGTTTCTATCAGACAGTAAAAAAATAATAAATTTAAAGTAGTCACTATGTAAATAAAGAGGAAAATAACAGCATGAGAAGGCAAAAGATAACTAGTGCTCTCTGCTTAGGTACGGTTCATGGTGTGCTGTGTGTGTGTGTGTGTGTGTGTGTGTGTGTGTGCGCGCGCGCGTGTGCACGCATATGCTCTATGTGTGTTAACCATAGAGTAAAACAGTACAACATAGTCACAGTTCCCACATGCGGACACTTGCAGCAGTGCTGGTACAGCCAGCAGAGAAGCATTGCCTTTTGTTCAAGATCAAGAAGGTTAATAAAATTTCTACCTCAAATTATATAAAATCCTATATGAGAAAGGATTATTATTTAATAAAGAGACTCCCAGAGCCTGCCAATGTTATCATATTAGACAGAATTGCTCATTGTCCTGCTCAAAGGGGCATCTAATTTGGGAGGCCTCATTTACTTGTAGATTATTTTGTTACAGATGCTTTAAATTACAGTTCCTTAAAACCTGAAGGCAAAATATGGTTCAAGTTTATCATGCATGGTGACTTCCAAATCGGGGTCACAACAATAAACCAGTTCAGGGTAAGTGGCTCATGCTGACACTATAATTGAGTGAGTTCTCCAAGTTGGGTATGTGCTTGAAATTATCATCATCATCATCATCATCATCATCATCATCATCATTTTGGTTTAGCTGCTTACCTCTCTTCCACATAGTGTAGTAACTGACATCAATCTACATGTGAAGATGAGAAATTTTAATAAAATGAATGGTTGATGCAAAAGTTCTTGGTGATCTCTGAAGGCTCACTGCCTGATTGGTAGTCTCCATCTTGCCATTTGAGCACTGTTCGAGCCCTCCTTGAGTTCTAAAGGGCAGCATCCAGAGCAGATAAGCCTGTAACCCTGCACTGCTAAGATGGAACAATAAGAAGAAGGAATCTTATGAAACAGGGCTCATGTTGCTGAGGTTGGCTCTTTCTTTTTTTGTTTGTTTGTTTGGTTGGTTGGTTGGTTTTTTGAGACAGGGTTTCTCTGTATAGCCCTGGCTATCCTGGAACTCACTCTGTAGACCAGGCTGGCCTCGAACTCAGAAATCCACCTGCCTCTGCCTCCCAAGTGCTGGGATTAAAGGTGTGTGCCACCACTGCCCGGCAAGTTGGCTCTTTCAAGCATCCTTTATGATAATAGTGTAGAAATACAGGAGCTCCAAGACCAACAACAGTGATTCTAAATGGAATGAGAAGAGACCAACACACCCACCAAGGCAGAAGCTTCTCAATAGACACCACCTACTAACCAGCCCCTGACGCCAGGTACCCTGGTGAGGACACATTCTCCTTCTGATTTAAAGAACAAAATACCACTCAACTGGTTCCAGGTTCAGACTTTGTTTTCCTCTTTGACTTTTTTCCATATGCAAATTATCACAAGATCAAATCTCTCTGGGCTTTATTTACTTTATAATTTAAAGCATCAGCTGAATATGGTTTTTTTTTTCATTTTTTTCTTTTCCTGTTGGAATATGTTGTGGCTTAATTGGATACATCAAGTGTGCTTTTCCAAATGATCTTTGAGAGTATTCCTTTCCTGAACTTACACACAAAACCAAGTATGAAGAACGCCATACCTCTGTCAAGAGATTCTAACAATATAACCAGTATCATCATGGGTTTTTTTTTTTGTTTTTTGTTTTCTCTCTTGTATATTCTGTTCAGCACTCATCCACCTCTAAGTTACTACACAGGGCTTTACTTGCTAAGCCTTACTATAGTTTATGGTATCCTCCAAAGGTCCAAGTTATCATAAAGACTTGTCCCCACCCCCTCCCAATGCCAAGATGGTCCTCCTGGGAGGTTGTGCCACTTGTTGAAGGTCCTTAGGTTACATTAGGCATATCCTTGAAGTAAAGTAAGATACCCAAACCCCCACCTCATTCCTGTCTTTTCTCTCATTTATGAACAACTCTGCTTTGCATGGCAAGTTTCCATCATTATGTGCAACATCACTATAAGGTAAAGGTCATAAGACTTGCTTAATCATGAACTAAAATGTACAAAACTCTGCGTCAAAATAACTATTTTTAAATAACTATACCAGCTTACACATTTTGTTATACTAACGTAAATCTGAGCAATGCAGTGTTCTTCCGTATTTTAAGTATGTGGAGGAAGGAGACACCCCATCCTTAATACTAGACACACAGCAGATACAAATAAGCACACTGAAATAATATTGAAGCCTTTGTACACACACATCTCTCTCTCTCTCTCTCTCTCTCTCTCTCTCTCTCTCTCTCTCTCT
>NW_021604587.1:7574272-7586448 GCF_004785775.1 Grammomys surdaster
TCTCTCTCTCTCTCTCTCTCTCTCTCTCTCTCTCTCTCTCTCTCTCTCTCTTTCTCTCTCTCATTAGTAACCATCACTTTGTCTTTTGTTGATATGTAGGTATGCTTGTGACTTGGATATTCTCCCTTGTCATCCTCTGGTAGTCCAAAACCAAGCCTCCTCTGCCTTTCTATGAGATGTTTAAACAATATCCACTGTGAAAATTTCTTTCCAGAGAAGTGAAGGCCATGTCTGAGATCTCATAGATGTACCAATGCCATGTCCTCCTAGAGAACCCAGAATGCAAAGGTAAAGGCTGGGCTTCTCAGCTTAAAAGGGAGAACCATGATAGTTCTAGGGCTTTTTTACCTTTCTATCCCTTCATACCCTATAGCTCTTCCTCATTTTTTAAAAAATATGATTTGTTCATACCAATCTTCTTAAAGAAATTGTAGGAACAAATAAAAAGATTAATGATTAGCATGCAGGCTAGCTTTCAGTGCAGGGTAGAAGACACATGCTTCCTGAGAACCTGTGATTCATAGCCTTTGGGTTATGGCAGACAGGATAAAATATTAACAACTGGAAGGGCATCTCTCCTCCTATGATCTAAGCATAAGGGAAGTAGAAAATTAAAAGTGTGGGATAGATGAAAAGTTGAAAGACCACAGGGCATGATATGGGAGAATTTGGGAAAGGAAGGGGACCCCTTAAAACACAATCATACCAAGTCTCTCGTCTCAAACTCTTTCAATGTCTCCTACTTTTCTTAAGATAAAAATTTAAGACTCTCTGTGGGCAGGCCTGTTATCACTATCGGCTCTGTTCTCCCCCTAGGCAAGTCCAGACTCTGCCCCTATAGTCTTTAAACCTAGAAGCCCAATTATATCTTGAGGTCTCTGAACATGTTTTTAAAAATATCTACTTTTATTTTTATTTAGGTGCATGTTTATAGGTCTGTGTGTATGTGTCCCACATTGTATGCAGGTGTCAATGGAGACAGAGGGAAGGCATCAGATTCTCTCAAGCTGATGTCACAGGGGCTTGTAAGCTTGTAAGGGTACTGGAACCAATCTCAAGTCCTGTGTAAAAGTAGCGTGCTTAGACAACCACTGAGCTTTCTTCAGTCATTCTCTGTGTGGAATGCCCTTCTCCCAAAAAAACTCACAGCTAGTCCTTCAACAATCCCTTCATGTCTGGTTCAGGTAATATGTTTCCTATATGTGTCTTATACCAAACTCCAACATTTTCACCTACAGAATTTTATATTGTCTATACTGCTTTATTTACTTCTGATTAGCTCTCTCTACTCCTTATCATGCAGTGTATTTATGTGTTTTTTATTTATTGCCTGACTTTTCTTTCTTGAAGGCCAAATCCTATGACAGAAAGCTCTTTAGTCTATTTTGATGACTACAATACCCACAGGGTATACAAGAACAATTGGAAAAATCATTGATACTTGATGATATTTTGTGAATGGGCAAATAGATGCTATTGTTTTCCTGGACTGGCGACTAGTTTACAGCTAACATAAAATCTGAAGAATGAGACACTATACTGGCGACGGGAATGGGAGGGAGACAGTGAAAGGGTGAAGGAAAGAACATTTCAAAGAAAGAGGTCAGCTTCCACATAGTCACAGGAGGAAACATATTTGGATCACAGCAAGATTTGGGTAAAGCTGAAGATTCACCTAAAAATGAAAAGCTAAAAATCTTTAGTTGAAAGAGAAGGCAGGAACAAGATCAGATAGGCCCTTGGCAAGCCACACAAACAAGTCTGCAGGAGACCTTAAGAGCAAAGGAGAACATCTGGAAAATGTTAGCCAGGATGATAACATTATTTGTGATTCAAAGCAAAAGCCACTATGGACTAGGTTTGGAGACAGAAAAGCTGAAGGTTGAGAGGAGTGAGAAATCAGATGAAGAGTGGAGTGTACCCTACGGAGTGATGGTGACACTCAAAAGATACGTGCAGACTCTGAGGCCAACTAAGAGGGCTCGGTAGCTAATGTTGATACATATGTATGGTGTAGTTAACATACGTCTAAAGCTATGATTTGATGTTATATGTGTGCTGTATGCATTACATGCTTATAGGTTGGGTTATTTAGCAGCAGTCAAGAAGAGAAGAAAGCTTTAGAGGGGAAGACCGAGTTTCTTCCCTGGATAACTATCAGTTACAGGGGGTATAAACAGAGTCTACTTGATTGACAACATATGTCCCCTACCTTTAAATTTCTGAGTTTCTTTGATGTCACAAATGCCAGGAATAATACTGATCTGTATTGGAAGAGTATGGCAGCTTCCAGATCTGCAGTTTTTGACCCACAGAATCAAAAACCCTGCTGTGTTTCACTAGTATCAGCCTTCTTTTGGACTAGTTGGGCCACCATAGCTCTTTCTATATAGTAGAAATATACCCTTTTTGTTGGGTCCTATTCTAATTTCAGAGTCATGCGTTAAGTAAGTAACCATTGTACTATTGTTTCAGGTAATGTCATTGAGATAAGTTTCTTAAATTCCTGCTGATAAACAGGAAAACCAATGAGGGAGAGCCAATAAGAAGAGAAACTAATTTAAGGTTTCTTTGGGGAACCACAGAGATACAACTGGAAGCCCCTATTATATCACTGGGACAAAGTGTGCCCTTCCTACTCTGGAAACATATTGCAAAGAGTTAAGTATGATTCAAATTAAAAAGAGAGGGAAGACATGGTACTAAATACCTTTAAGTTCATGCTCTCATTTCATTTGAACCACTGGAGGGAATCCAATCCCAAATTAATATAACAAAAGCAGAAGCTAGCTTAAAATGTATTTCATCAGATTCCAGGGCTCAGCTTGGGGTAGGGCACACAGGACTGCTTTAATACTTGCCCTAGTAAAGACTTTCTCTTCATTTTGTAAGTGAACAAAAGAAGATAAAGTGAGTGCCTCTGGAGCTATCCAAGTTATTGGTAGACAGTATCCCTATATTAAGTGGGAGATCGATGAACCTCCAGATCAATATCAGAGCCCCATGTCAGGGACCAGTACATGTATGTGACAGGGGCATCCAAGTGGGAAAAGAGAGCGAACAACTCTTTGCTATTATTTGAGTTTCCATTTTTTTTAAAGTTACTTAGATACAGACAGTTCATTTTAAGTGCTGGTATTCAAGACTGGAACGTGGGTGAGAAGTTTTATTAGAGAAAAAGGAAACCCAGGGGAAAAGAGGAATGAAAAACTCAGTGACTTCTAAAGCTGACATCAGTTCAATGAGCTTACTGGAGAGTCAGAAACCACCTTAGCAAACCTAAGTCAAAGGCTCCCTAAGCCCAAGTATTATTCCTATTATCATCCTAATCAACCTCTTCATTGAAAAGGAAGAAAGCACATCATCACTGTAAAAACAATGTTCAAATTACATGCATGCCTGGAGCTTAGGAAAGGTTAGACAGGTCTCTTGGTTTCTTCAGGAAGCTAGCATAGGCTTACCTATGCACGCTGTTAATTACTAGCATTTTGTAGATGTAATTACAATCTTTTTAGGAAATGGTTTGTTGCATAATTTTATATATAACATATAATAATGTCTAATTCTTCTGTAGTATTTAAAACCTGTCAGGTAAATGAATAGGTGAGCAGTTTAAGGCAGGTGAGACAGTGCTGCCACCATTACCCATGAGTCAGAATTTGGTGTGGCCTCCCTCAGGTCTAGGAAAGCAGAAGGATTTCAAACGCCTCAACACAAAATTATGGACTCTGTTACTACTTACATCCTATCTATGGAGGAGAAACTTACATCTCCTAAAACACAATGGCTGATGTCTTTCCTTGTATATAATGTAAGGTCTAAACATTCAAGCTCTGCCTTAATATCCTTTGAAGACTATGTTTACCATTGAAGAGGGATCTGGAGGCTTCTTTTTATAAGAATGTAAAGGATTCAGTCTACCATAACATTTAGCAACATGGTCTCTTATAGCAGGACAGGGCTTCCAGTCTCTCAACTGCTGATCTTCAGAGTATGATCAAGCTATTTGCCTCTTCAGTGTGATTTCAGGTATCTGCTTTAGCCTTACATGATTTGTTCTGCTGTCTTTTAATCTTTAAAATATTCAATGAAAGATTCTGGGGGAGTGAGGAAATAGCAAAGGGAAGGGTTGAATTGGAAAGAGAGTAAAGTCTATCTACCTAACAACCTGCCTGCCACTCCTTAGAAAGCTCTTTCTGGGCTTTTTGAGTGATATATGTGGTCATTTAGCTGTCCTTATGAGAGTCGTGGAAAGGTACAAAACAAGACCTGCCCTTCAGGAATGTCTGTTTCATATTATGGCTCATATGTGATACATAAAACAGTAAAATGTACCTGGCAAAATGAAGAAGTGAAAATTCTAAACATTCCGATGATAAAAATTGAAAAATGTTTGATGAGAGCAGAGAGTGGGCTGGTTACTAAAGCATCATTCCTGCATATATGCACCTTCCGTAGGGTACATGCCATGATGTCATAGCTGAGCTGAGCTCTGCAGAGTCAGCCACAATAAGAAGGAAGACACAAATTCTCAATATTGTGTACTTCATCATTCATAAATTCAGGAGCAAGACTGCCTGAACTTAAATCCTCAATTGGACAATTAGTGACAGGGTCTCATAGGGATTTGAATGAGCAGTCCTTAGTTTCTTCTATTAACAGAAGCAGAGTGAGTGCCTTTTAGGATTGTTGAGAGGATTAAATTAGTTGATACATGTAATCATAGCCCATAATAAGCATTAAACAAGACTATTCCTCAGACCACAGGAGATAGGCTGGCAAGGAAGCTAAGCTAAACAGTTCATACTTCAATTGGATCAGAGATTCTGAGGTTTCTTTTGGTCCTTTATGGGAGCTTGGCTAAGGCGAGGATGCTGCAGGGAATTCTAGCACTCAAGCTCAAGTGGCCAAGACATTTCAGAGTCCAGGAAATCTCAAAGCGATTCAAAACCCATTCACACAGAAACCAAGTTCAATGTGACCTGTATTTTCACCAACCAGTGGGCAAAATGAATACTGAGGGAGAACTTTTGACTCTGCCTTAAAAGGTCACAGAGGGTTGCATTGCCAGGCTTGATAATTCACTGATTATTTTAGGCAGTTCTTACCAATAATCCTGGGATATGAGGGCATCAAGAATCATTTTGGAGATGAAAGGACAGAAACATAGGGTGGTCAAGTGTGTGCACAGTAAGACCGACAAACCTTTATGTTTGTCTCTTAGGCCCAAAACCCCAGACATGTCACATCTGAGCTCTGAAATGTGAGAACTTAGGACTATTCAATACCCTGTATGGGTAAACAGTATGAGAAGAAAGAAATCTTTAATGAAAAGATTATGCCACACTGAAAGGGTATATCTTACCTCTGACTGTAGTTGATTTTACAGGGCTTTGTCCAGTCAAGAAAGTATGGCAGATACTCTATGGCACGTGTTCTATGCCAGGTGCCCAATTCCAAAAGACCATGAATCCACAAACTCATTGGGTAGTCCTGAGCCATGGGAGATGATGCCCCTGATCCAGCTCTACCAGGACTGAGTACTTTCTTTTCACATCTTCTCATTCATAGCCAAGAATCATTAATAACAAAGTTTGTCTTACCTGAGATTTCTCACAAGAATTCACAGGTAGACATAATAGAGGCTTGTGAGAAAGGGCCCAGGGAATCACAGAGACTTCTGACCCACCAGGACCACCCAGTCAGTGAAAGACATGCTGTGTTTGCAGCTGCCTACATTGGACAGCAGTCGCTCCCAGCAACAGGAGGCCACTCTGCTCTGGCAAAGTCATCCCTGTTGTAGTGGGATCAGTCTTTGTTTTCTTCAGCCAACCTGGATGAAGCAAATACATGTTACTCCAACATTGAGTCAGACAGTCTCACACATTCTTTTCAGTTTGTCTTTAAAATTTTTAGTACTATAACATTATAATGTTGATACCTCATGCCTGGCCATTAAGAGGAGGCTGGGGAAGGTTAAACTGTAGATTAGCTAAATGCACAAACTCTTCTGAACTTTGAATAGTGCTGAGCAGAGGATCTGGGGAATTGGCCCTTCTGCTCTTCAGATAGCCCTGTGTGCTTTAGTCATGTCAGATGCAATTTGGCACAGTTCATCTCTCTCAGGTTCCCTGGGGATTTATTACACAGGCTCCCAAAGGTTTCCCTTTCAAATGGCCATGGATTTTATATTCAAATGAGTGTTCAGTGATCACTCTCAGCCTTGCTTTATGCCTCTATGGAGATAAGATGTGAAGAGGAGGGACACAAGCACCACTTTTTAAATTGTCACACAAGAAGTGGAATAACAGAAGAATTTTCTGGCACACCAACTCATCCATTGCTGTGTTGACAATGAAGCTACCAGTCAACTTTCTGTGCCTTTCCCCCGAAAACTGAAGTTGAAATAAGATATGTGCCTTTTTTTATATGCTGATGACCCTTTTCTGAGAACATGGGCTTTCCTTCTCAGATCCCATCCCAACTCCTGTGTCTGCCATAGAATACCTGTTGGACACATCCCAACAGTTGGCGCCCATCATCAGAAGCTAAAGTACAGGGTTCTACTCTCATCAGGCCCCAGAGAGCCAGTGGTGAGATTTTCATGAGTTTAGTTTTTATTGAGAGTCAAACAAAACTAATTTAGAAATCATACAAGCTGATTTTGAATGCTTTGATACAACTTAGAAAGGAATTTGAAGACTGCTGTCTGTTCGCAAACCCAAGTGTATTTAAAATCACTATCACTTTGATTTTCAGCGTGAGATTTCAAGATGAAGACAGGACTTCTATGCTCCTCTAACTTACTAAGTTGAGGAAAAAATATAAACAGAAGGCTTAATGAGCAATTCTTTTCTGGATCAGCCATATTCTGTACATTGCACAGTTGACAGTTTGTGATGAAAGGCGATTGTCACCTCCTCACCTTCTCTGTCAGTGCCGAGTCACTCCTCCTCAGAGGCAGCCTGATTGCTCATCCTTTCTCTACTCTGACTGGCTACATTATTACACTATTTCACTCCTATAGCCTCCTCATTCTGCTCTGGGTTAGTGTCTTTCTCTTCCATGATTTAATTGGAAAGAAAAAAAAGTAAATTCACCTCTAATGTCAAATCTATATGTGTACACATTAGGTCTGAATTTCAAAACTGGTTAATGTCTTCATGAGAAAACCATTCTGAACATCCCAAGAACAGGTTCACAGAATACTGTCTGCCAAAAGTATTTTTCCTTTCTGTTAACCTAAAGGTCACACTCTTTAGAATACAGGTGCACCTATGACAATGTTACATTCAGTTAATAATCAACCCACCTCCATATATTGAAACATTATTCAAAGAGGTTTGTTAGTAGATGTTGAGAATAAAATTATTTGTGCACTTGTTGCTTTATTTAATATGTATGTGGGAGACACTATTTTATATTTGGCATGGGAGCATATGTAAAAAAAAAAAATGTTCCTGATAGTCCCCTTTTTCAATTTTACAAGGAATTAGAACATGAAAAGTCCAGAGAATACACAATATAATGTTAAATGACAACCAGAGAGAAGGGGGCATGTGGTCAAAGCATGTAGGAAGTGGCTTGGAGGCACCACTTGATCAAAGTAGTACATGGTGGGCAGAAAGGGTAGAAGCCCCAAGGGGAGGATAGAGGTGGTGACAAAGAGCTGGAGGTGAGAAAGGAATTCTGCTTTGGCCATACATTCTCTTGCTAACAGAGACACAACTAATTTTCCTAGACTCCTCTACAAGTGGCACATGACTTAGCACTAGGGTCTGACCAAAGGAGAATGGAAAAATAGTGTCACTTTCTGGCTGGGCCATGGAAGCCAGCCATCCTTCATAGTCTTCCACTTTCTGTCAGCTAGCTAACTGTGTTCACAACTGTATTAGACTGGAGTGGAAGCAGGGCACATCCTTCATGGGCTTTATGATGCAGTTACTATCCTCCCTCAAATTCCATTTACATTTGATCTGGACAGGAAATAGAATGCCATTCTTTGAAGCTATTGGGATTTTAGTATCTATTATACTTGGTAGCACTTACTTTAATAATAGCTGTTGTCCACATTTTATATGCTTATGTGTCAGTTACTACTTTAACAGCAGCATAAAGTCAGTTTCTTCATATGTGCTGCCTTGTATGGAAGAGGATTTGCTTTCTGTAGCAGCAGTAGCAATTGCATTCTCATGGATGCAAATACCTCATAAAATGGTAGCAGGAAGATGGTATATATCAGGTGCAGGAGGAGGAAAAGTGACAGTTTTGCAGACTGTTCCTCTGCAGTGACAGAAGGGAAGCTGGTGAATGTCATTCCCACTGGGCTACGGGAAGCTTGGACATCTACAGTCATATTCTGGAGATGGGATTGCCCACCTCCTCCAGAGCATCTGGTAACTTTTCATGAACTCTGACATTGCAGTACATGTAATGGCTGCAATAGCATCTATTTTGAAGCACTGACTGAGCATTGAAAATGCTCAGAGATACGTGTATTTCTCTGATGAAATTCTTCTGAAGAGTGAAAGGGATTATTTGAATTCAAATGACTGATCTCAGATTATTACCGTTCAAGTTGTTTCCTCAGGCCCAGCATGTTGTGGCTACCCAACAACAGATTAAGTAGATATCAGGCTAGAAAAATACTTATGGATAAGATCTTCCTTTTAGTCTAGGACCATAGTTTAGAGACATATCACTTGCCTAAGTCAGAATAAGGCCCTGAGTTTGACCTCCCATATAGCAACAACCATCATCCATATAGTGGTGGCTACTTGGGTATGTAACCTGTGCCATGGAACAGAACACTGTGTGTAGATGGGTCCATCATTGATATCACTATCTGTAAGGCTTTCATAGATTTCTTGATCATTTCCAACAAAGAGGTCACATTTTATTTGTATCTGTTTCATGATGGTTATAATATAAAATGTCCCCTCGTAGGTTCATGTTCTTAACACTTAATCTGTAGTTTGGGTACTATTTTAAGTGGCTATGGACATTTAGGAGCAGGAATTGATTGGCAGAAATACATTACTAGGACAGGTTCCTAAACTTTACTGTGCTGTTCTCTGCTCCCTGGTCCATGGAGACGTGAGGAATGACAGGTATGCTAACAATGATTGACTACACCATTCCTGTCATAAAGAGCAGGAAACTCTTGAAACAATGAGCTAAACCAATTCTTTCCTGACCTGGGGAATTTCTGATGGTCATAAAGATTACACAGCTTGTTCTGTTTGAAAGGAGTACCTGGGTACTACAGAATAGTGAAAAAGTAGAAAAGACTACAGGGTAGAATTCAAGGAAACACAGACTGGGACAGCTCTTCCTCCATTTGTTCAAGATAGTAACGCTAACCCTGACTACCTCAAAACCAACCCCACCTGCCCTGTACTTACTCTGCCCAGGGGTTACTCTGCCAAGTAGAGAGAGTTATAGTAGAGCTATAAGGATATGATTTCTGACACATTGAAAAAAGAACCAAAGAACAACTACAAATTTTCTGAAGAATATTAGGATGTGTAAAAGAACTTTGCATTTGGAGGAAAGTTGTATAACTTTTTTTCAAATAAGAAAAGTTGGGCCCAGATTCTAGCATTTGAGAGTTCAAGTCTACTCATGAACAAATACTGAGTTCCTGGAGAAAGCTCATGGATCAAGGCACAGTTTGGCTAGTTGATTCATCAGTAGTGGGGATGAGTATATGGAACTATATGCGTGTGGAGGAGACAACTTTTGTGTGCGGGATGTATATGAATACAACTTATGGTGGATGGTGAGCCTCTGCTGGTAGCACCTGCCTGGTAAGATGATCCTTTTACTTCTGTCTTAGGAAACTAAACAGTCCTTGGACATATCCTTTGAAATGTAAAGGTCGGCTCAGTCTGTTCTTCCATGCATATCTGAATAGACTTTCACATTGTGACTGAGTTTTAAGCCTAAAAAAGAAACCTGATCCTATCAAAGGGGATCTGAAGGCACAGGAATGTTGTCAATATCAGGGAGGTTTCTGTTTCTGCATAGAGTTCTAGTGAACATATAATTCCACACGGTGGCTTTCCCCCTGATAGACCTTTGTCTATCTGCATTGACTGTGCAGGTGGCTTCCTCTTATTTATCTCTCATTTCTTCTAGGGGTAATCACACTTATAGGAAATGTTGCCATAGTTTGAATGCCTCTAAGACCGCCTGGACTTATGAAGTAGCTATTTAAATTTTGCCATGATTCATGAGATTTCTCCATGGACTCAGGTTTTTTTTTGTTTGTTTGTTTATAAGTAGGAAGGCTTTTTACAGACCTGCCAAGGAGGGTCATCTTAATATGGTCTTGAAGGATGTACACAGTTACAAACGTTAGCTTGTTCTCAATTACACAACACTGGCAACTACATCTCTGAACTACAGGAATGGGAAATTATTCTCATGCAAAGATAACACTAAGAGATGATAACTGTATTCTTTAAAAAGAATTCTGATTTAACTGCATTTCTGATTTGTTCTTTACGATGTTGTATTAATACCTCAACCTAAAGCAAATTTATATTTATCTAACATGAATTCTATGTGCAAAATTGCTATCTAGATTAACATTAGGCACACTTACCTACCCACTTGAAGAAACTAGCATAAATCTCCCAACAACTGTACAACACAAAACTTGAAGCATTCACCCCTTACCTACAATCTTTATAAAAATGAACATACTTGGTGAAAGAATGGACTGTCCTGCACCTTAAAGAGTTACACAGTAATTATTCTCCAGGAAAATTTTTATGTTCAGGTCCACTTATTAAATTTGGACATGCCATCTACTAAATTATGAATTACAAAGACCTATTCACCCACAAATTGTTCTGTTATTTCAACTGCAACTCTAAAAAACTATCATCTACAACACTGAGAAGATTAAATTACCTGGGTATTTTTTCACATTTCAGCAAGCAATAGAGTGTGTCTGACTGCTGGATGCTCTGCCAATTGACAGACAAAGGCTGAAGGGAGCACACTCTGGGTGCTATCAATTAAGGGAAGGTGCTTCATTAATCTTTACTTTCAACATCTGAGTTTTGCTCCACTGGCTCCTATAGTTTGCAGCTCATTCCTGTATTTCAAACCAAGACTCTTATAGAAAGCTAGCTGTAAGCTTCTTCCTACATAGCTATAATTCTCTCTAAAATAGCTGAACATGCTTACCTGAGAGTGTTTTTAAACTCATTCATTCACTCATTTAATATATATTTATTTTGTGTTTATGATTTACTCAGAATCTTCCATAAGCATTCCATAAACTGCACCAAATACTGAGGTATGAGCTATTTTGGGAACCTGACCTCTACACGTTCCTTTAGAAGGCTGGACTTAAAGCTTATGATACATGTTATGGTTGCTTTCTAGATTATTAAAAAAAGAATATTAAAATACAATGTTCTTTTATGGACACTCTCTCATCTGAGGTTCCCAGCTCCATATCCTCAGATGAGTATATAACCTGGAGTAACTGCAGAAATGAAAAGTAAAAAGGAGCCATGTGGGCAGTAGAGGAGGAAGAGCAAGAGAAGTGGAATAGCAATGTGACTTGAGCTGAAGATGGAAAAAAATGAAAGAGATCAAATTAGGGAGGGAGGGGACAAATACAGAAAAATGAGGAGGGGGAAAATAACAGAAAAGAAGTCTGAAAAAGTCACAAGGGATACATTAACTATCTACCTAATAATACCAATATTATAGGTATATATATATATATATATATATATATATATATATGTGTGTGTGTGTGTGTGTGTGTGTGTGTGTGTGTGTGTGTGTGTGTTTAAATGGAATTCTACCATCTAGACTGACAATGTTTCCTCCAACCAGAAGACCATCAAATGTCCCAACAACAGGCATAAGAGGCTATCTTTTAAGTTGTTGTTGTTCAACACTAAGAGACACCCAAAGCTTCACAGCAGTTTGATATTGTCCTTTGGTTACCTTCCAGAAACTGAATTTAAGTTCCTAT
Organism: Grammomys surdaster; assembly: GCF_004785775.1. Taxonomy (NCBI): domain Eukaryota; kingdom Metazoa; phylum Chordata; class Mammalia; order Rodentia; family Muridae; genus Grammomys; species Grammomys surdaster. The sequence continues at coordinate 7,586,277 of NW_021604587.1, forward strand.
TTCTGAAGACACCATGCACTTGAGACATAGGACTCAAAGGACTCAAACTGGTTTTGATCTGAATGCCTCCTCTCTTAGAAGTAGCTTTCATGGTAAGAAAACCATACAAACTTAGAAAGAGAGAGAGAGAGAGAGAGAGAGAGAGAGAGAGAGAGAGAGAGAGAGAGAGAGA
>NW_021604587.1:7586458-7629282 GCF_004785775.1 Grammomys surdaster
AGAGAGAGAGAGAGAGAGAGAGAGAGAGAGAGAGAGAGAGAGAGAGAAGCGAATAATAGTCCTACCCAAATATGATGAATATGAACCATAACAACAACCAGCATGGTACGATAAACCTCAGGGTGTGGAAGTGGCATGATCATAACCAACAGCTTGATTGTAACCAACAGCTCTCTATTTGGACTTAAGACAATAAAGAAATCAAGGCTATAGCTGGACTTGCTTTATCATCATCAGGTCTTATTCAACTAAATAGATCTTACAAAGAAAGTTTGCCCTCTGGGAGTTCTATAGGGAGGCATTTTTGAAGATGCTGGAGCAAGGGCTCAGTGGTTAAGAGTATATGAAGTACCTGAGTTCAGTTCCCAGCATCTAATCCTGAGGCTCATAACAGCCTTTAATTCTAGCTCCAGCCTCCACAAGTACTTTCAGACAAGTTCATACCACCACTGTGACTCGGGCTATCACATATACTAATTATAAAATAATAAAAAGTAAATACATAAATTAATTAATTGAGTAGAAATGAGAACATAGGGCATGTGGATATAAATCCAAATTTAAGAAAATGTGTATTATTATTAGCAGTAGTAATTAAGTTTTTAAATGGTAAAAGCTAAAACACAAAATGCAATATGTTTCCTGTGCTTTCTCCTTGGCTTTTTATTGTTCTGTTTGTAGGTTGGTTTTGTTTGTTACTGTTTTATATTATTATTATTGTTATTATTATTATTTTATTATTTTATTATCCGTTTACCTGTTTGTTTTCTGAAAGAGAGCATGAAAGAGTATGAATTTGGGTGGGTGGGAAGGTAGTAAGCATTTGGGAAGACTTGGCAGAGAGGAAACCATAATCAGAATATATTGTGTGAAAAAAACTCTTTTACATTAAAAATGTTAAGATTAAAAAAAAGCAAGATTCAAAATAAGTCTTTTGTGAAAAACAATTCAGAGAAACGAGTGAGGTATAGAGTTGGCTGTAACTGATACTACACTTGAGTAACACCAGGAATGTTCTGGCACCTAAATAAAACCTTTATCAGTCAGAGTCCAATTAGTAAAATGCAAGCCAATGAGTAACTTCGCTGAAGGGAATTTAATACAGGGAATGGTTTTTACAAGTATGGGACAGCCAAAAGGGTCAAATAAATTACAGTGAGGTAATTAGGGTTATATCAGGGGCAGGAAACAGCAAAAAGACAGAAAGCATCATGTCACCAAGACCCAGAAACTCCAGCTATGCTCGGGAAGCTGTAAATTTAGGGGGCTTCACAAGCAGGAAATACCACACTGGACACAGCAAGTTTCTGAAGCAGAGGGGAGGAGATAGGAGCCTTCTCTGCCTTTCCTTCCTCCTGTCTGCTAGTCTATGGCCGTGTCCTTCCTTGACCCATATCATCCCTCAGGGAGACTCAGAAGGCTGAAAGGTGCAGCCTGCTGATATGTGCTCTCCTGTAAGACAGCATGGAATGAAAGAGCAACCTTGACCATAAACAGACTCAGAGCCACCACAGTGTCTAATGGCCATCTGCAACTAGATCTATATGAAAATGTCAAGGATGGAAAGTCTTACATTATGTGACTCTGGATTCACTACAAAATTCAAGAAAGAACATACCAGTTAACTACTGTGTAGCAGACTGTTGTTGAGAGTTAATGTTCCCATAGAGAAATGATAAGAGTTAAGCAGATGCTGATAATCTAGGCCTAGAAACTTAAAAAAGAAAACAAATATTGAGATAATAGCTCCATCAACTGAAGAGCATAATTTGCAGAACTGCACTTCTGCAGACACATTGAGAAACTGCCATAGTCTGGAGAAACTGACATCACAATGTCCTAAATACAATGTCCTAATTATAAGGCTTCTGAGTATAACATCCACCATCTCTCCATAAGAAAAAGAACTCAGCACAGTATTATGTAGAATTTTCTAACATTTTTTCCAGAAAATGCCAACTTACAGGTTAATAATAGGAAGCAGAATTGCCTTACATACTCAAAGTTATAATAAGATAATCAAAATGTTAAAAGGATTCTAGCATTAAAAAGAAATAAGAAGATGTTAGATAGATAGATGATAGATAGATAGATAGATAGATGATAGATAGATAGATAGATAGATAGATAGATAGATAGATAGATAGATAGAATTTTAAAATATATACAAAGAAAATCATTGTACAACTCACAATGGCAAAAATAAAAGATGTATACCCCTAAAGGCTTCACTAAAGGACAGCCATGGGGTTACTGTATAGGAAAACATTCTCTGGACAGACAGTGCCTTTGCAGCATGAAGGCTTTTCCACAGTATTTTCTAGGCTTTCATAAAGACCAAAGAATGAACATATAATACTTCAATAATGAGTCTAACAATGAGAATATTGTATTTTTGTAGATCGTTTAGAAAGAGTGCTCTCATCCATATTCTGGGAAGTGAGGGTTCATGGAAATAAAAGAAATTCTAGACACTAGAGGAAAATCATAGCATCACTGTATTGTGGCCCAAGTTCTGCTTCCTTCAAGCTTGACCCAGGAATCGTTTAAAACCACAGATTCCTGAGATGATTGCAGAGACTTCTTTTTAAGCCAGTATTCTCACTGAGTTACCAATGGAATATGGAAGTGGAGGCACCAGGTCTGCACCCTGGCTTTGCCACTTTTGAGCTACACGATCTTAGACCAGTTGCTTACGCTATTAGTACCTTTGTGTTTCATCAGTCCTATGGGTGATACTGTTAGTTCTTTAATCAGGTCAATGTGGCATGAAATGAATGTAAAGCATGTATAGCAGTGAATGGCATCTTACAAGCATTGAATGTTTCTTGGAAGCTATCAATATATGTAGTAAGTGAGATCCATTTATTATTATTATTATTTTTGTTCTTTTTCCTAGCCTGGAGATTTGTCGTTTTCAAGAGATGTCTATTTTCATGCATTGTTTTTCATTTCCTGTCCAGTACACATTTGCAACATTACAAGTGGTCAAACATAATTGCAACGCACATCTAAATGTTCACTTACTTTCTATGATTATCTGATAGAAAATAATGATAGTCTTTCCTGTAAGGACCAAACTTTTGTGGTCTACCCATACCTTTCTGGACACCTTGATGCATACCCAGTCCTTATAACTGGCCTTTGTTAGAAAGATCTGGGAATACATCCAAAGAAAATATCCATATCCAAATCCAAAATATGAAAGCTGCCTACAGATGTTAGAGTTGTGTGCTGGACTAGCCCACTGTTCTAATTGCAATTGCTACTGCTGAGAAACCTCTGGCCGTCAAGGATTCCAGGGTTCTTACTGAAGATGCTAAGTGTTGTTAGTATTTTAGGACGTCATTCTTCATGAAAAAAAGCCTTGCTGAACATTGAAGTACCTTGACTGAGCTGACTTCATGAGGAAATTTACTTCCACATAGAGAAGCAAAGGCATTGGTGGGCTTTTATTGCCTATACCAAGCTGATGTTTCTTCCATTTTCTCTAGGACATGGGTCAGGAGAGGATGACCACATATTATCCTGGTCCTTCTCCATCTAGGTTCTGACTAGAAGTATCATCAGAAGAGGAGAGAGAGCTTAGGGCATTTAATCACTATGACCATGTTTTACCACATTCTATATCACAGTTACTTGAGCAGATGTAAAACTCCTGAGGATCACAAAAATGAGCAATTAGCGTTTTTAGGGCAAGAGGCCAGGCATTAAAGTGTGCAGATTACTCTTTGATAATTCCAATGAATAGACAAAACTGAGAAGAAGTTCTGTGGTGCTCTGCCTTTCACAACTCTGCAAGCAAAGATCAAGCAAAGTTTCTTCTTGATACTCCTTTGACCTAAGAGCACAGTAACAACTTCCACCATTGTTAGCAATTTATCTGCTTCCGGTCCTCAAGTCTGCCCTAAACTCTGTGTCCATTCATTTAATTAATGTCTCCCTATTTGAGTCACCTCAGGATCCATTTTGCTTCCTACTGAAATCTTTTATTAAGTTATTTTGTTCATAGGAGAATAGAAAGACAAAACCAGAGAATTGATAACCTGGAAATAAAGCAAATTACTAATGATGATGACTATAATAACATGGGCATCTACTAGAAAGGGATGTAGTTAGCAGTGGACATAGTCTAATTTAGTCCCTAGAGTCCCAAAAGCACATTCTTGGGAAAAGATTTTTAAGTGTCTGAATTGAATTTGTCTTGCCAGGGGAATGAATGCTATGTACTGCAGCTGAGCCAGATGTTTCATTTGCTGGCCGAACCAGCAGTGCTTTCTTAGGATGTCCAGTCACAGGTTTGGAAGGCAGCAGGCCAGCAGGCCCCTCACTTGGGCTTTGTTGTGACCTTTCTTGTAAGGTTATTGCTCATCTCATTTTGTCTTGCTGCTTTGAAAGGGCCTGTTGACAAACATCAAAGGGGCCTGTGCAAGCTGGAGGGCACTAGCACATGCTGCCTTAGGCAAACAGTGGCCTGTGGAGTCCCAGATCACAGACAGCACATTCCATCATGGGAAGAGGTACAGCCTTTCCTGTGACTCCATCTTTGAATAGAGTTCTCACCCTCAACTCACACCATAAATGGAGCTTCTTACTTATTGAGAGTCTTTCAACTGGACTCTGTAAAGAATGGATGAGAACTAAAGAAAAGGCTGAGCATATGTCCAAAACTATTTGACAAAAGAAAAAACAGAGAAGGAAGAAAAAGGAAGTAGGTTGAAATTCAAAAATTTTTGTGTAACTTTTTCCATAAATTTTTTTCTACCCCCTTCAAATCACAGATCCCGTCTCTGTCAATAATTAAAGAATTGTCTTTGCAATAATATTTTAGGCTGTTGCCTGAAACCAAAGAGTAATCTGCTGTACAATTTAGGATACAATCCACCAATATGCCAGTGTACTGATTGGTATTTTGTTGCTATTGTTGTTTTTTCTTTAACCCAATATGTATTTTCCATCTTTCTATGATTCTCATAAAGGGTTTATATAGCTTTGATTATTCTTTTCCTGCTTCCCATTTGTATTCTCATATAGGCATTGCACCTATGGTCTTGAGTGTGCTAGGTGAAAAGAGATTGAGATAACCCAAGATCTAGACCTTATATTAGAAATGACCACCAATTAATACATACACTTTTTGTGTTCTTATTAACATATATTGTAACGCGTACCCTTCAGCATCACTGTTCTAGATTTGCCTCAGCCTGGCTGAGTGACTGTGAATGAGACATAGCAAGGAAATCTAGATGTTTGGAAAAATAATCACAGAGATACCTTCTCCAATTTCACATTCAATTGTATTGTTCTAATTAGTCATTTAGAGAACTAAAAATCTTTACACCATTGAATATCTAGCATGGATCAGTTCCTTACATGGCAGTGCATGAACATGTAAGTAAAGGGCCACTGATATTGTGCAGTGGAAAAACAGAAGAACCTAGAATATTTGAAATAGGATTATAAACAGAAGAAAAAAAAACTTTGTCCATAAAATATCTAAACAGTACAAATGAAGCCATTAGTGGTTTAGAGGAAAAATATACCTCAGAAAATTACTACCCCTAACGTAATCTCTAACAGTTACTCTCCGAGATAACATGTAATCAGCAACATTGCCTTTATGCCTTTTGAGTGTTCTCCCAGTAGACTCCGCAGAGGTCCACTGGCATGATTAACAATAGTACCAACAATAACTAGCGTTAATCCAGCACACATACTTAGGCACTTTTTAAGTACTTACACTAATTAAAGCATATCTAAAGATTCATCCCCTGGTTTTCCTTAAATCCACAGCTCTAATCACAGTTATTATAATAATTAACACTTATAAAATATTTCCTATTTGCTAGGTACAGTAGATCATTTAAATAATACTACACTGAAGCATTAATTTTCTGTAATTATTTAATTATATGACCCTTTCTTGAATATTTTTTATTAATAATTAAATCTTAACTCTTCCTCTAAATGAAAATTTTCTATTTATTAATCTAGTCCTCACAACATTTTTAATGGTAACTATTATCATCATGTTTTACAGATAAATAAATTGAGGCTTAGAAAGACTTACAAGTATATCTAAGGCATGACTATTGCTGAATGGAAAAGCAAGGTTTCACTCCAGCATGGTCTCCAGAACACTATGCTGAAATGTTAAATCCCAAGTTCTCAATCAGTTTCTACGGATAAATAGACACTTTAGTATAGAAAGACAGAATTAACCATTGGACTCTACACAGGGTCCCCAATGGAGGAGCTAGAGAAAGGAATGAAGGAACTGAAGGGGTTTGCAACCCAAAAGAATAACAACAATATTAACCAGCCAGACACCTCCTCCCCACCCCCATAGCTCCCAGGGACTAAACCACCAACCAAAGAGTACACATGGAAGGACCCATGGCTCCAGCCATATATGTAGCAGAAGATGGCCTTTTCGGACATCAATGGTAGGAGAGGCCCTTGGTCCTAGGAAGGCTTGATGTCCCAGTGTAGCAGAATGCTAGGGTGCGGTGGTGGGAGTGGGTGGGTGGGTGAGCAACCCTCATCAAAGCAGGGGGAGGAAGGATAGGATAGGAGATTTCTGGAGGGAAACCAGGAAAGGGGATAACATTTGAATGTTGTTACCCAGGTTGTAGCATTCTAAGATCACAAGATTCCCAATTCCTTTACCTAATATTCTAACTAATTTTACATCAAAGTGATACAAGCTAGAGTCATTTAGGAAAAGGGACCCTATCACAGAGGTCGCCTGAGACAGTCAGAAAACACAGATATTTAGATTATGATTCATAACAATAGCAAAATTACAGGTATGAAGTAGCAATGAAATTATGGTTGTGGGTCACTACAACCTGAGGAACTGTATTAAAGGACCACAGCATTAAGGAAGGGTGAGCATTGCAGGCTTGGAGGAAACATACATTGAGAGTTAACATGCACCAGTGTTAGAATGATGATCTAGTATACACTGGTACAGTTCTAACAACTGTGGGAAACCGGCTCAGCTCTATCTGAAGATGAGTGGCTAGGTCGTTCAGAGCTTTGAGAGCATCAGTGGATCTTTAGGAAGACTTCATGAAGGGCAGAGCTGGGAGTAACCCTCAGTTAGGGGCTGCATCTGAATTCATGATTGAAATCAGTTAGAGTACAGGGCAACAATAATCTTAGAGTAAATAAAAAGAAAATAGAGACAGCAGTTCACAGGACAAGTGAGGCAGATGTTTTGAGGGTTAGAAGAGGGAGTCAGAAGAGTGAACTCGAATGAGGAGTATGTTCTGGAAAGACAAAACTGTGTCACCTTTGTTCTTAATACACAGGAACAGGATACTTTTCTAAAGTTACTGGCTTTCCAAAGTTTGACAGCTGAGACAAGACGAAACATATGTCATTATATGCCAAAGTATACAAATAATGTAAGAAAAATATAAGAATGTACTTTACACCTGAGTGATATTATTACTTAAATATTATTATCAGGAAAACCATAGAGATGACAGTGCAGGACAAATCAACTGTTCACTTCCCTAGGTCTAGGACCTTGATCTCAAGGCATAGTACTGAGACCAGTAGCAGGCACTGCTGAGGAGCTTGTAAGCAGCAGAAAATCTTAGGCTCTGCCCTAAACCCATGGAATCATGATGGGTACTTTCATACAATCATGGGGTCATTCACATACACAATAAAGGTTGACAATCACTGGCCAAAAACCAAATTGAGGAAAATAGCTAGCCAATCTAAATTATGTTCTAACAAATGGAATGCCTACTAACTGACACTTGGGTTTTATGGTTGTGATAGGAAAAATGAGAATTACCACAATTTATATTGCGGGCACAAGTTCAAAATGACATATTGGTGTACTTAGAATCTTAACTAAACACACAGACAGCTTTTACAATGGGATTTTTCTCTTCTTTTCTGAATGAGGGACTCTGTTTTACAAAGGCTTTATCCTAGTCAAAGATAAGTTTATCATACAACGTCTAGACTTTCTGCCAAATTTTACTAACTCAAATCAGACAATTAAGCTCTATTAAGTTGTCTATGTTCTTAAATTAAATTCCACTTAGCTGCCACCAGACAGCATTACTAAGGAGAAATCCAAATTAAATTTTATCAAAGATGACATGATCAGGTTTCTGAATTTGTGAACATAGAGGGAAGAGGTCAAGATAGTGGGTTTGGGGAGCTCTAGCACCCACAACGTGTGGAAGAACGTGTGTTTGTTCAATGAGAGAGGTCCTAATTAATTTAACCAAAAGCCACATGAGATGCAATGGGACACAAATCTATTTTGAGATTATTGCTAGGTAACTAGCTGCATTTTTAAGATTCAGAAATAATATTTTAAGATGTAAAGATGTACCACACAAGATGGTTGCTTATCCATAGTGTGTTTTGAGTCAACCACATGTCATCTTAGTGATTTCTGGTGATTACAACCAAACTTTGGAAATATTTTCTTGGTCTTATGTGAGACCCTAGTTGCTTCTTAAGCTACTGATAATAAAGCAAAGCTTATAATAAACATGAAGATATAATATAACAATCTTACAAAAAGCTATTGTATACCAGTCAAATGAAGAGATAAGAACTGGCAAGGCTTAATGTTAAAGTAATTCAGCTGGGTCACTACAAGTCTGATTGACTGCATGTAAAATGAAAGGTTATACTATTCTACTGGACAATGGAATGCAATGCTGCATGGGAAGCTTCCATGGGGAAGTCTGATGATCTCAGACCCTAGGGGAATTTAACATGAATAACTGCTGTTTAAGCTTTAAGACCCCTCAGATACCTTGCTCCTGATCCCTTTCTGAGGGATGGGATGGGATCCCTGTAATTTGTTCAATGTGGTAATTTTTTAATTAGCAAAAACGAGAGAGTTATAGCTAACTAATGAATGCTAATCAGTTCTAAAGATTAGTTACTGCACCAGGAAATTGAAAAGGCTAAAGTCTGTAGTTCACTGACAAAGAAGCCTAAAGCAACTTTCCCACTGTTAACCGTGATGCTCACGGGGCACATGTCATGGTTAATAAAGAGTTATAAAGTGGAAAGAAACATTTCAACTATCAATGATTCCTAAAAGTTCTATCACCATGGAGAACGGATCACAGTTAAATAACCTTTTTTACCCGATTATATATGTGAGTTTATCTTTTTCTTAAAGAGGACACATCAGTAGAAACTGATCAAACTTAAAATTGTGTACATAAAAGCAAAAAAAATAAACATAAAATATAAAACATGATTCAGAAAGCTTAAGAGAGAGATGGGTGGGGGGAGTAAGGGAGGTAGGGAGGGAGAGAAGGAGAGAGGAAAAGAAGGAGAATTTGTCCTAAACAATGGGTAAGTAAGTTTTAGTCCTCATGAAAACATTGGTTCTTTCCAGCAGGCCTTAAGGATAAATTTCAATTGTCATGACTTTCCTATCACTCCACATTGTATGCCAGTTTTATTCTAAGCTTTGTAATTTATCACTATGCTAGGGTTTTCCCCAGCTACTGATGACACTTAAATCCAGGAAGTTCTTGGGGACATTTTACACTCCATGCATCTTTCCCCTTGATGCTGAACTCTGGTGCTTCAGCTCTGAAGTGTAAAAAGTAATGTACCTTGGTTTCTGGGGCACCATATTCTTCCAGAGAACCTCACAATGTCCAAACTGCTCCTTCTTTGGCTTTCTGGCAGGTTTGTCTTCTTCCTCTTTCTCTTCCTGCTTCTCTTCCTTCTCCTTCTTACTCCTACCACTAACAACTCTCTACTTGCTCTTCTTTTGAGAGGAACTGTTTGCAAGGCTAGTTTCGTGTTAACTTCTCTATGAAATGTTTTGTTGTTGGGTCTTTGCTAATTTCCAAGGGAGGCATGTGGGTTGATTTCTGTGTTAAAAGATCACTAAGCCAACCTATTGAAGGAAAATATTTTTATCATAGTCATCTTTTTACCCCTAAAACTTTCTTGATATTGCATTTTACATTTGAACATTATGAATAAATATTTGTTAATTCAAACTAAACCTAGTGCTGCTGATACAAAGATATAATTTGTTCCTTTTTGGAAATCATGCATGAGTATCTCTTAATCCCTTGTGAGCTGATCTGTAACTGGCAGAAGAGGAGATTAAACTGTATCTGGCCAGTCTCCAAGTTGTTCATGAGACTGTCCTTATAGTCCATCCTAACTGTTCTGTGATAGGGACTAAAGTTCATTAGCAAGTACAATAATCCTATCTCCTTGGAGTCTACAAAATCAAGGCAAAGGTTAATCTGTTACTTGGTGTCCATATTCCAGTAGAGTTTTATTTCATTCTCCTCAGAGAACAAAATAAGTTTAAGTTAAATATGTTTAAGATGCTCTAAGATCAATAAAATGTCATAAATCACAAACTCTGGCAAATCCTTTCCTCTACTTACCCTCCTGCAAAACAAAAGCATTTTGATGAAGCATAGTTGCTTTTAACTTTTTAAACATGTTTTCCATCTTGGTGGCCAGTACATACTGATACTTTCTTTACATTTTATAATTTATCAATCCACTGTCCTCTATTCTTACTAATGAGATATCTCTACCCATGCTTAAGACCTAACCCCAACTATGACGATACACTCTTCAGGATAAGATAAGCTCATCTGTGACATGAGTTTTAAGTTTTGTTTCTATATAAGACCAGAATAATCTAAAAATTGCACATCTGTTTGGGATTTCCCGAATTGTTTTATCTCTTTTTCATCATGGAGTGACCTGGTCAACTCCTACAATTGCATCTGGGTGCCAAAGAAAACACTCTAATTAAAACACTCTTGATAGCCCAATGACAAAGAAACCTCCAGGATTTGGAGTCAGCTGAGTGCTGAGTGACTTCCCCTGGAAGAAATCTGTGTGCACTTCTTCCGGTGAAACTTGAGCAGTTGATGTTCCCTGCAACTAAATGAGTACAGTTCCCTCTGACAATCAGCTCATTTGCATTTTTCCATTCATAGTCTATTTGTAACACTTTATGAACACTCCTTAGTATACTTCATACTTTATTAGTCTGGGGTTTTGCACTGTAACAAAACTTCAAATCATCTAAGTACTGAAGGCAAAAGACAGATGCTCTACTTCCTGTCTTATCTTCATGCTCCTTGCCTTTTGACATAATGAATTACAAGTTGAACTTCCATGTCCTAGGTGAACTGGATAGCACTGTAGTAAACCATGGATGTCTGTGCTTCATTTTTTTTAACACCACATTTTAATGGTATTTCATTCAATCATTGCGAAAACCTTTGAAATGAAATCTAGAAATAACAGACACTGACTGATCTTTGATCTTTGAAAAAGCCTGTTGGAAACAACCAATGTTTTCATGAGAGAAGTGGATCTTCTGTACAGGAGGACTCATCACCCTTGGATGTCTTACAGCCTTGTTATCTATGATGAAGTACTAAAACTAGAGAAATGGAGAGGAATGATCAGGAGCTTGTTGCTATTGACAAGACACTGGGTTTTTTGTTTGTTTGTTTTGTTTTGTCTGATACTTCCTATTCCTTCTTTTAAATGTAAGAGTTAATAATTATCAAGACAGTTTCAACGAGGACATCACAATGTGATTAATTTTAATGCTATCTTAACAGAATAAAAGATATCTGCATTATTACCACTGAATTTTCATCCTTGACCAAAGCAGACATTACTAATGAGATGTAACAATCTCAAGTACATAAAGTCACCCCAGTGATAAAGACTTGATTTTGCCTTTGAGACCTATATAATTAGTAAACACTTTACAGCATAAGTTATATTAGTCTACATGTAAAGAGAAAACCTTTCTTTTCTATACTACTCTTTCCAATCTACAGGCTCAGAAGGAGAAAGAGAGAAATGCTAGTCATTCTGATAAGACAATGCAGTAGGTAGTTAAGATTTTATAAATAGGCTGCCATAGTTGATAGTATATACATGGAATGAAAGTATAAGTGTAGCTATTACCAGGGATGAATAGCAAGAGTATGAGGGCAAGAGAAGGTAATAAGAGAGATGAATATGACCAAAGTACTTGATGTACATACATGAAAATGACATACACCACTATGTTCTGTCATGAACATGTACTAATATAAAAAGAATATATGTGGCTAAGTTTATTTGGGAATGTGCCTATAGGATCTTCATCAACTCTTGGAAAGTTCATTAAATAGAATAAAAACAAAGAGCCTCTTAACAAGCCATAATGGAGCAGTGTTTCACATACATTAGTAGGTTTGTTTAAATTCCCATCAATTTTAATTTCACTCCAGCTAGAGAAGGTAAAGGCATCAGTCTTGTGCATCTTGTGGGATGGAAGAACTCTCTCACTAGCAATTACCAAATAATTTGCTTGAATACCCCCCTTTCCACACTCAGCTACCATGTAAGACTGCACAAGAAGGATGCTCCCAGGGAATAGAATCCAATGATATATGCTTCTGTAAGAACCACAGAGCCCCTCCAGCTCATTAATCCTGCAACCTTCTGCAAACTGCTGGCCTGAAATGGTTGGAGTTCACTTTAAAGCAGACAGAATTTCAAAGCAAAGGGCTCTAAGGTGCAAAGAGCTCATTAATTCAGAGCATAATTCAGTGACAGAAGAATTGTTTTAAATGCATAATCTCAAACTATTTAAATTCACAGTATAATTATAAGCAAAGACTATGCACTTCAAATTTGAAATCTGGATATGTAATCCACCGATAAAACTAATGGACAATTTTTTTTAGAAAGGCGGAGTGTCATCTTACTAAGAAATGCTAATCAACCTACGTTTGAAGTGTGCCTCATCTGCATCACAAACATTATTATGAAAATTCAACATTATGCTTCTGTGTATTGCATTGTATTGCTCTGCTAAACATCAAAAACAAAAAAAAAAAAACAGGCAACACTTCCTCAATGTGAATAAAAATGGAATGAAAATCACGATCAAAGATAACTTCGATTCCTTGTTAATTTTACCTTAATTCCACTCCGGGGACAAGGAAACTTCTTCATACATTTTCTTCCCTGTAACAAATTCTCCAGCAAGCTTATGGTCTCTAAATATATTCCCCAATGAAAGGCATGCATAAATAAACACCCGTCCAATTTGCATAGCCTCTACCTTAAATATGGCAGCACATTCATAAACTCATTAGAGTTCACTGTGAGAAAAACTCATTACATTCCCATTAGAATATGGGAATTAACTTTTCAAAATTAATGTTACAGAAATAATTCTATTCTGTTTTCAAAGTAACCAATAACATTTGAAAGATTTACTATTGCTTTTCAAATTTTTCTTCTGCAAGTAATGAAAGTAGTTATTTCTTTCAGTAATGGTTATAAATAGACACTGTCTATTTATGCAATCTAGGGTGGCACACCTATTTTCTATTAAAAAATGCATTATTTTCATAAAACCTAAAAGAAAATTTCAAGCTTGGGATATTTTAATTGTTACTGTTCATTATTTTACTTGAAGAATACGCTAAATCACAATACACCTTTTAAAACTAAAGTGAAATCCAATTAAATACAAAAGTACAGGGAAATTAAAAATTGGAAGGTCTCAGGCAAATGTCCCATACCTACGCTGGGAAAGTATAAACTCTAGTTTAAATTATGAAAGATATATTAAAGCTTTTCTAAAATGCTAAGGCCCATAAATTTGTGTGTGTGTTGTTCTTGTGACTGAACCAAGTATCTTACATGTTAGACCAGGGCTCTCCCATGACCCTATAGCCACAGACCAACACCTCTCTTTTCTTAAATTGATATTTCTTTACCAAATATTTATACTTGTAGGCCTATTAAAAATTATACTATATTTTTAACTATACTAAAAACATCTTTTAGCATACCCAAGGTAAAAGAAACATCAGCTCTAAGACATTTCTTTATATCAACTTTCCTCTTTCTGTTTGGCTTCTGTTCAATGAAACAAAAACTGTTTCCATGCCAAGTATTGCTACAAAATTGTGGGTTCTCAGTCAATTACTCTGTGCCAAGTGTCTCTGATACTATTATTCCTGAAAAATGACATCTGGGGGAAAGGAACATTTTTAATAGTCCAAAAGTCAGCCAAATCTTACTGATTGTGACTCATTTCCATAGCAAGCCTCCATACCCTCTCTGACAGATTGAATTAAACTCTGCTTGGGGAAGGCATGGGCATACCTCTTAGTTGAAGCAATGCTGTAGTTTCTATGCCTGCTGAGTAAATAGCCTGAAGTCAAACTACTCATCCAGACTAATGATCAAACATATCCAGGAATTCTGTATAAGAGATACACTCTTCTCTCCTTTGAAGTGCATTGCTGGGAGAGTAATTGGGTTTGGTAGAGATATTCCTTAGTACTGCAAAAGAAATCTCTTGACTAAGCATATAATCAAGTCTTTTCTTTTTTCTTTTTATTTTAAATAGCTGCTTGTAAGAAAGTAGACACTTAATAAGTATATACCTCAAAGGAGGCACAGAGTGATACACTGTGTCTTCACTGACGGAGGAACACTCAGCAAGTCTGCGATAAAAATTCCATCAGAAAAACCCATCACAGTGAAACATCTCATTTCATAATATAATCCCTTCTAGAAATACACTTATGCCTCTGAAATGTTACAATCATGATAACTAGGCTGTTACGGATACACCGAGTTAAATTTGATAGAGTAGTCAGGCTTAGAGCTTCATGTCCATAATCATAGGGCTGAATGTTCAAGGTTGGCTTGGGCAAAGAACAATACCTTGGCTCACAAAAAAAATGAAAAGAAAGAAAGGAAGGAAGGGAGGGAGGGAGGAGAAGGGAAGGAGAGAGGAAGGGATGGAGAAAGAAAGAAAGAAAGAAAGAAAGAAAGAAAGAAAGAAAGAAAGAGAAAGGAAGGAAGGAAGGAAGGAAGGAAGGAAGGAAGGAAGGAAGGAAGGAAGGAAGGAAGGAAGGAAGGAAGGGAGAAAGAGAGAAATAGAAAAAGAGAGAAAGAAAGGGAGGATGGGCAGGAGAGATGGAAGGAAGGAAGGAAAGAAGAATGGAACAAGAGAGGGAGGGAGGGAGGGAGGGAGGGAGGGAGGGAGGGAGGGAGGGAGGGAGGAAGGAAGGAAGGAAGGAAGGAAGGAAGGAAGGAAGGAAGGAAGGAAATGTCAAGAAAGAGGAAAGAACATACCATTAACATATAAATTTTCATTTTGGACATTATAAAATATTTTTATATAATAAAACATAATCTGGTAATACAGCTTCAGACCATGGCAAGAGAAGATGTTCCTATTTTGTGGGGCTGTTGATCAGGACTTGTTCATGTATATTTAAGTTGAGTATTCAAGGAGAGTTGGTATTTCAACTGGTTGATTTTGGTTAGGAATCCTATTTGGACATGAACAAAGGGAAGAGATAGTCTCTATCTAGGGAATGGAGATCAATGCGATTAGGTCATTAGAATAGGGAGAATGGAGAACACAAATGGACACTGCATGGACTGGGTGAAGGCAGAGGTCACTTAGAGTATCTATGGAAGGCTTTACTGTTCCTTCTGAAATTCCAGAAGGGATTCTAATGTCACATTTGGCTAGTAAGTTTCTGGGATTTACTTTACAAGGACCATAAAGGCAAACTTGCCAGATTGTTGGTTTTCCTTTCTCTCTGAGAGATTCTATCTCAGTTTAAAACAAAGACAGAAGGTGTCCAGGATGCTTAGTGTCTGGAAAGGCATCTTCTTATGTAACCTTTCCTCAATAGGCATTTTGCCTCCAACACTGCTAATATTTTAAAGGAAAGTAAGTCAGTGTACTATAAAGATAGCAAGCATAGAAGGCTTAACGGCTCAGGCATGACAAACAATGGTACTTTTAGCTCTGATAATAAGAATAACTCAATGTGGTTAAAGCATTAAGTAGAAGGTCATGGGAGTCTCAGAATTAGCCATCAGATGGAAATGTGATGGAGGAAGTAGAAAATGTACAAACTAAATTGGTTTCCAGTCTATGGTTGTGAAAATGACAGTAACAGGAGTATTAAATTAAATGTACCAAGTGCTATAGAATTCTTAGGGAATACAAATTCACTGGCAAGTTTAAACACCAAAACATGGTCCAAAGTTAAGGCTTTTAGAGAAACCACCATACATGGAAAAGGGACATAGAGGATTAAGGTTGTGAAAGCAAAGGAATAGGACTAGAAAGAAGTAAGAAATGGCCTCATTATGTCTAAAGCATAATCACAGTACAAAACTCACAAGTTGCCATCATGGTAAGGAAATGGTAAAAAAAAAAAAAAAATCAATGTCCATAGCATACTTAAAGTATCCATGTTTAGGTCTGGATTCTCTAATAGGACAGAGCTGACCACCTATACTAAATATCCAATGAAAAAAGTAAGAAGGAAGGAAGAATTAATGCACATCAGCCATCTGTAGTTCTGATGTGTGTATGCATTCTCTTACTAAAAGATGTTCTGAGACAATTGCTAGTACTTTTTTTAATCAATTATATTCCTCTATGCATATTATAAACTAATACAAATTCATAAGGATGAGAAAAACAAACACAAAAAGACATTTTTAATTTCATCAAAGTCCCTTAAATTATATAATTGTTTGATTTCCCAGCCTCAAAAATAATGATAAGTGCTTAGACTTTTTACTGGCCAGGTATTAAAAAAAAAATCTATGAACATCAAATGAGATTATCAAGTGGCTATTTAGAAAAACTAAGTTATGACATCCAAATTGAGATTCATAGAAGGCAGCATAACTGGTATAGCAAAGCAGGAGACAAAACAAGATTTACAGCTATGATTTAAAATGATAAAGCCATGATTAATATTAATAGCACAAGTAAAGAGGAAGGTCATAAACTCTTGTCTTCAAACATATCAAAAATTATGTCTTATGAGTACATTCTTATGAAGATGGGTAATGGAAGCCAACATCTCAGCTGACATGTCTCCTGGAGATGACCCCTGACTCTGTTTTGGCTCAGGAAATTCCTCAAAGAATGACACTCCTGGAGTAGCCTCAGGTCTCTCTGACCTGCTGCCCTCCTGTCTCTTTTGTCTGCCAGGTAACGGGCCATAAATAAGTTACCTCTCCTATCTTTTGTGTCAGTAGATCATAAGACACATGCCAGAAGGGATCACAGGAAAACTAGACATTTGTCTAATCACATTTCTCTATAGGGGTGTTCCTCCAACTTAAGCATTAAAATAATTTTGCTTACATCTTTTACAACTCCTGTGTCCTGTACAACTTTGGTTGAATAGATTTGCTATGCTTTCCTCATGTTTTTTATTTAGTTTGTTTTGGTTTTCTTATAGGAATATGATGATCTGGGACACTTAATATAGGTAGAATGATAGCATACCTAGCTGTCTGTCCTTTAAAGTCCCATTGGTAAACTGAAGAGATTTCAATGGCTTTCCAAGCCATAATGATGCCCTTCATCTCAGTGAAAAATACCCAAACAAACTAATTCTGGAGATTAATGTGGAGAGCCAAACGGCTTGAAAATGTCCCAATAATTCTAGGGTGTCATGTTATACTTTAATTGCAGACAAACATGTGCTTTGATTCTAATAGTCTATTCATCAGAATCTTCTGTAGAGGTATTTGTGTCTGCCTTAATACTAATGCATCAAAAAGCATAAGGACATACATTTCATTCTTTCCCAACTGCCCTATAAACAGAGAAGAAAACAATCTCATAATAAAGATTTTTTAAAAACAAAACTCCAGGATGTAATTTTAGGAAAATATCTGAATATGAGAATTTCTGTGAAATACCAAAGGTCGAAAATTACTCTTCCTGAAGGATTATAGGAAATGCACTTCCAACAAAAACCAATAGAATATCGTAATAATGTCAGTAGGGTATGTATAGGCTAACATGGTCACTATTTACTAATTCTGCTTTCTACGTCTAGCATACCACATAAGACACAAATACTTCAAGAATATCAATCTTAATGAAAGCATCTTAGAGTGTAACTCCATTAGTGGGAAGGTGCAATTTCTTTCATGGTGCATTACTACCATATAAATGGCAAGTAAGAAGCCAAAACTCAAGTTTGCTTATAATCTCATCATTTCAGCTTTCATTTACAAAACCACAATAACTGCCTTCATGAAGGATGCTAAAGCTGAAATCTAGTAGAGGGTCTGGATACTTCTCTCTGCTCACCTAAGAAAACTGCATTAGAGTGTCATTCACATACATTAAATGTGACAAAAGCCACCTTTCTTTATTGGCTTTTCTTTTTCTTTCTGAAATATACCAACTGAAGGTAATCTCAAGTTGTTGCTTAATTTGGGGGTTACAACCTACACCCTACATTAGGTCCAGCCAATCTGTCAACAATAAACCAATTAAAAGAACCAAATTAAAAGTTTAAAGCAGAGAATTTATTCAGTGAGACCATATTGGGAAGAGGGACAAAGAGCTGTTGCAGCACCCTCCCCAAGTCGGTCTTCAGGTCCTGAAGTGAGGTTGAAATTTAAATATAGGGACAAGAATATGCAGATCCAAGCAATCCTGCTTAAGTTGTGGTCCTGCCCACCACTGACTCATTCTTGTCTGGACTTCAGCCTCACCCTGTAAGGTTCTATGACAGGTGGTTAATACTACTTGAAAGCTCTTTCTGAGAGGCAACTTGGTTCTAGCTGCAAGCTTTTCCTTTTCCCAAGCCTAAGAATCTTGGGGGCAATTTCCATTTCAGTGGAGCCCACTGTTCAGTAGTTGATAGTTTGAGAGGCATTTCTACTACACCTGTTAAAAGATGGTTTTCAAACACCTCCAGCAAAATTGTTGAAAATGGAAGAAATATTTTAGATGACTATTATGTTTCTTTGTCTTTTTCTCGGCAGTTAAGTTAGTAGCATTTCTCTTTGCTCATCAGTGGAACCATCAGAACAAATTACAAAGTAATTAGTTCATGCACTCAATCTAAGCCAATGAGGAAATTTTTCTGTATATTTTTGGTTGTGAGCCTAGCCTTTAACAGCTGAACCATCTCTCCAGCACAAGAGAATTTTTCAATCAAAGACTTGGAATTGGTTATCAAAAAAATATCTCTGAGGAACGTCTATTAATTTTTCTTCTTTATTATTTTATATATAGGATAAATTTATCCTACAGAATGGAAGTCATTTATTTATATCTACATTATCCATATTCATAATTAGTTTAGTACTTAGAGAGATATATATACATATTCATGTGTATGCATGTGTACATGCAGCTGTGTGCACATGTATAGAGGTCAGAAGTTTTGTCAGCCATCTTTTTCTAGGATATTGTGCATGTTCCATGACATCTGGCTTTGGGTAAAAGCTGGGCATCCAAATATGAGCTGTCAGGATTATATGGCAACCACTTTATTTATGGAGATAATTCCCTAGCTCTCAATGACAAAGACTTTAATGGAAATATCTATTGTTGATCAAAGGAGAATAGGTAAAAGTAAAAGATAAAATTCATAATTAAAAATACTTTTCAAATATTTTGAAAACTTAAGCAATTCTTTATTCTGACTTAAAGTTTATAAATATTTTCACTGATATAAAGAAATGCTAATTTCATGCAGGAAAGGAAGTGAAGCATCACTACAGCACTTATGATCAAGACAAACCACTCCAGCTTACTTCCCTTACCCTCACCTAGAACACTGTATACCACACTTCATTCTTCACCATGAAATGTCACAAGATCATGATAAAATATTACAAGGAACCTTGTGATATAGGCTAGATATGAGAAAAGAACAGAGGTGGGGTGGGGGAAGAGGGAGCTTCCCTAGCTCCCCAGATGACCTCCCTTTGAAATAAACTGCCAACTACAGCCTTTACAATGAGAAAATATTAATATTTGTTTCAATGAATGCAGACTCCGCACATAAGAAAACAAATTAGTTTCCTCAGGACTCCATGGTGATGAATTAACAAGCTTACACAGAGGAAAATCATAATAGAATAGGAAGGAACAAGTTTAAATATTGGTAACTTTACTCTTCTTGGAGCACAGATTGGAATGAAGAGAATAAAAGACACACTTTGTTTGTTTGTTTGTTTGTTTGTTTGTTTGTTTAGGGGCGTCCTGCATGTTTGAAGACAGGGTCTCACTCTTGGCCCTGGCTGTCAGGGAACTCACTACGTAGTAGAAGAGGCTGGCTTAAAACTCAGAGATTTACCTGCATCTTCTTTGCAAGTGAAAGGATTAAAGGCATATTTCTGCCATTCCCAGACCAAGAGACATTTTTGTATCCTACATTTCTGAAATCATAAGCTCCATGGAGACAGGAAGGGATGAGTACCAGGAAGGGAAGATGAGAGAAAGCATCTTCATTACTACTTTCAGAATGAGAAAAAGAAATATATGTGGTAGTTTGGAGACTCATGAGAAAAATATTGAGAAGTTATGATAAATATTAATCAAAATTTTTGAAAAAAAAATGAATATGCCTATAACCAAAATTCAACAGGAGAAAAAATATAACACCAACAACAGTTTTTCTCCTCGGAGTATGAATTATATCAAAATTCTGGCCACATCATAAGCACCCATCAGCAGCATTTTAAACAGCCAGTGCCATTAAGTAAGTCAGTTTCTGTCTACATTCACGCATGACTACAGGAGACTGGAGGAAAAAAATTTACTTAGGAACCAATTCTGACCTCCACCCAGTCAATGATGAACATTATTTTATGGGAAATGAGAAACCTCAAGTGACCCAGTCTACATAACTCTCATGTGTGTGTCACTTGGAGATGGGCCAGCAGCCATTACAAAGATCATATTACTTTGTGTTATATGCTGGAATTCCAAGGGCTGTGTAACTTAAGACAAAAGCTGGTTGTCCAATGTCTACAGTGTTCAACTTACCTCAAACTCTTTATGTGACCTTTCCTTCCAGCAGCCTACTATTTTAAAGTATTAGGACACCCAACCGACTGCATAATCACAAATCAATCTACAACAGATCATCTAACAGGTGCTAGACAAGAGAACGACAAAGCTGCTCACACCATTTGCTTATCACTGATACCATCTTCTCTGTGGCTAATTCCTGGTTCTCCTCATCACTATTTAGAGTTGCATGGAGAAAGTTGCTGCCCAGATAACCCATATCACTGCTGCCAAGGATAAATCCACCAAGATAATACAACTCTCCCAAGGTCATTGGGCCAAGAGATGGGTTCTTCTGTTTCAATATAGATTTTCTTCTGACCCAAGGCATATGGCTTCAATTACTGCCAGACCATGACCACAAAGACATTTCAAATCCCTGTGAAAAATGTGATTCTAATGTCTCCTGTTTGGTTGTATGTCATTGGCGACACTGAGGTTCTGGTGAATGAGAGGGAGGGGAAGAGCAGGGTGGGAATTTAATCCACACCATCCAAGTTTGTAATGGAAACCTCACTTCTGGTTTCTTTCTTTTATCTTGCAAACCACTTACTGCTCATAAGGGACAGCACACACACTTTAGCATATCATGTTTAAACTCCATAGATGTAGAACAGCTTTATTAAGGGTGACAGCTCTGCCATTCACTAATCTGCTCCTTAAAACAGACAAACATAATATTCAGGCTATTAACACAGCAAACAATAGTCTGTCTGTGATGATTAAGAAGTGTTTGTGAAGTTATTTTGTATAGATGTTTATTGAAGGTATTACAATTGCCAACAAACATTAATAATTAGGACAAGAATTAGTCAACTAATATAACATATTCCACAAGGTACCTTTAATCCATTCTGATTAGTCAAACGTTCAATATGAACATAATAATGTTCTGCCTTATTAGATTTCATAAATGACATTTTCTCAATCTTTAATATAACATAAAATGTAGAACCATTGTCTGGTCTTGTAAAAGAATTTTACACAATTAATTATGACTTTCAAGCATATTTTAATTTTATAGACACTGATTTACAACATTCTCAGGGTATTTAATTTAATAGTTCCTGACAAAAGAGATGGGTAAAAATTTTACTCACATCAGATATACACACACACATACTTATACACACACAGAGCAGGGAGAGAGGATAGAGGGAGGGAGAAAGAGATAAAGAGAGTGAGAGAGATTTTGATTGATTGATTTTAAAACAAATAATTCTGATGAGCTATTTGTTGCATAACAAAATCACAGCAGTAGGAGAACATGCTTTTAAACTCTTGCTTAGCTTATCCCCACTATGTGTTCTAACACTGACAAGCACTAAGGACGTGGCAATTTTGTAGCCTGATTTTTCTTTCCTTTTTCTTATTTCAGTGGGAGAGTTATTCTTATTTGAAAATTCCTAATTTTTTTTTTGCTTAACTTTATTTACTTAGCTGTGCTGTTTTCTACATATTTCTCTTAGCAGGCTATTTTAAGCAGTGTCATCACTACAGAATTTCTCAAACAGAAAAGTGTAACCTTTCTCTCCTATCCAGAGAGCCCTGGGTGCATCTGAAGAAAACAATATTTGAGTATATGCAAAGCACTAATCAAATTAAATTTCCTGGTGGCATATGATACACTTAAAAGCATGGCTATCTTGTTTCCTATGGAAAGCATGATAATTTGCCATACTAAATTGTGGTTTTACTGGATATCTGAGAAGGGGGGATTAATTTTTCTGGAGATAGGTGGGCAATTCCATGAAATATGCTCATTGTCATGACCTGTATTGTCATTTCAGATTTGCAACATTGCGAGGGCAAAGCCCAAATATTTCCAGGTACAGCTAACGTCAAACTCAGAAATTACTTAAAAAAAAAAACTGGAACTACCTGGAGGAAATATTTTATCAAGGTTTTGTTACTTATCTATTCATACTTATATTGTTTCAATAATAAGAATAATAAAATGTTATGTTGTACTTATTTTCAAGTAATTCCAGCTGAAGTATCTTCACTAGACATTCCTAAACACATCTAGCATAGTTTCACTGCTATGAAATTTCCTACCTTTTTGACATATCTACATACATCAAGGGTAAGGTTGTGCTTTTAGAGTCATGTTTTTCATAGTTCATTCTAAGTACATGGAAAGACAAAATTCACATTTTAAATCTACTGACATTTTTCTAATTGTAAATATAAAAGACTCCTTCCTTTTTAGTCTTCAGAAATTAAGATTATCAGGGGGAAGAAACACACACATGAATAATTCAGAGCTTATTTTCCAGGCCAATCACCATGTATTTGTTGTTAATCTTAGCTTTCTATTTCCTTATTCATTTTCAAATATTTTATGAATCTTTTATCACATGTGTGCTTTTTCACATAACTTACCTTCTTTTATTCTTTGAACAATTGTTTCTTGATCATCTAATGTTGGTTAATAATAAGAAAATATTCAACAATCACTTGAAGCTGCAAGTCCTCAAAGTTCATCCTTCTACAAGCTGAACTAATTCCCAAAACTTTAGAGTATGGTTTCCAGCCCTTTCTGCACCTCTTTTCATGCTTTCCAAGATGGCTATGAAGAGATAGGTATTGATGTTTTCTACAATTTGGCTGAAAAGTATGGAGAACCCACTGACAAAACGTAATGGCACACATGTCAATTAGAGTGTTTCAGATATGTGGCATTTGAGTTCAGAGATTCCCTAATCTAAGAATTCACAGACCAATCACATATAGAACTTCCATTAAATTGAATTTTTTCCTTGTGATCTTCTGTGAATCTACCTGCCTTTGCTTTAGTTTGTTTTGTTTTATTTTATCATTTCACTTTATTTTAAACAACCAGGGAAAATGCATGTAGCATCACTGAGTTTCCTCTGGTTAGCTTCTCTTAGTGATGGATAAAAAGAGATACTAGGATTTTAACAAACTTGAGTTTTTATACACCACTACTAACTCAAAGTCATTCAATACAAACTTTTTTCAAGACAAATGACATTGGAGAGGGGAGATTCACATAAATTAGATCTCCTTGGAAATCACATCATCCTGTATGTTTGAAAGGCTAATGCCTATCATAAGAAAACTGAAATTGCTTAACCAGTATTTACCAGCTATACTTAAATAGGGTATTTCAGATATTTTTCCAATTGTCAGTGTAAAAAAATTTTATTTTAGTCTAGTTCCTATGAATAATCTAATTTTAGGAAAATTCTGCAATACATGTCTCTATTTGGAGTCTCACAAAAACAAGAATTAAGAAAAGCACATTATAAAAGCTATAGTTTGATATATTAACATTTTTGGTATACATCCCTAATAAATTTGCCCAACATTTCCTGGGAAAATAATACGTGGGGGAAAATATCTGAGAAAATAGATACTGCAAGTTATGGTGCCCTGGTACAGTATCTTGTATCTATGAAAAAATGTGTGATGATGAAGTAAAAAATGGAATTAGCCCCATCATCTACTTATTAAAGTTCAGTTGATAAGAGATTGGCATAATCACTTCTCAGTGTGGTGAATGCTCTATCCTAGTGACATTGACAGTTCTGGTTTCTTTAGAAACGCAGTTGTCTCATGTGATGTTTTGCTGGAAGCTTTCTTGTAAGAGGATGTCTTACTGAAGCAGATATGTGAGAGGGCATGTATGCAATGTTTTGCTGGAGCTAATGCTTAAGATGGCCTGTGACATTTGGAAAGAGTATAAGTGGAACCCCACAAACAGTGAGAGGTGGCTCTTGCACTGTGACACTGTGCAATGCTTGTCTTGTCTTTATTTCATAGAGAGAACTTCTCCTGGTATTTCACCTGATTTTGGCCACTTCAGCTGACATGTGCCAAAAGAGCTTGTGGTTTCTCCTGGATCATGACTCCTTTACTGATTTGAGTTCCTGTTTGCTGCTGGACTGAACTGGTGTTATCCTGACATCGAAGATTGGAATTACCCGCAAAGAACTACTTTTAAACAGGTTTATAACTGCCGTGTTGTATTAACCACCTTTCTCCCCAGCCTCTAGTTGGTGGGCTAGAAGGGAGGTTGAAGCATTCAAGAATTCTAAATAATGCAGGTTTAGAAAAAAAAATCTAAGCCTATATCCTAGTATCTGGTGAGTGAACAAATTCATTTACTCTCACATTGACCTCAGACATCTGTAATCAAAGAAATCAGCCTGAATTACTTCCTAGACTATCTTTGGGGAAACTCTTTCTATTCTTGCCTTCTCCTTTAGTGGACTTTTAGAGCCTGAATTCAAGAAAATTGTTCCTTATCATAGCAAGGATTAAAAGTGCCAACTTTCATCTGAATTTCCCAACTATTAAGGACAATGATGTCTGCCAATGGCAGCCTTCCATAGAAAGAGTACTTCAATTGGTCAGCCTCAGTCAGATCTTACTGACTATACCTGATAGGCTATCTTATATTCAATATGAACTAATAACTCATTCCATTTATTAATTCATTCACGAAAATGTACTTGTTTCATATGTATGTCTTCAGGAGTCTACCTTACTGGAATTATTGAACTTCTCTAAACAGAATATTCTGGCATTTTTGAGACCTGTTCTCTAAGTGTCTAGTAGGCAATAATTTTTAAAGTGACAACAAAAAAATCAGCATATCAAAGATCTGATATAATTTAGGCAAAATGGCTATTACTGAGGCATGTACACACACAAATCACAAAAGGTAATGTTCTAATTAGCTGATTACATGGTACTGAAGAGAATGACAGCTTTCATGAATCATTTCCTACTTTTTAAATATGCATTTATACATGTTTTAATGAGTATATAACTGCTCAATGGACAGGGATGCATAATTTAAGACACGTTTTGAATTACTATTGGCTGTTACTCTAATTTTTAACACAATTGGAGAGATAGAATAACAGAGTTATTTTAACTAGTGGTTCTGGGAAGACAGAGGTAGACATAGACTATTACCTACTGTAGATTTTGCAATTATAAACATTCCTTAATATATTGAGATATCTTCCTTAAAAACTTAAATGCATGCAGGACCATACACAAGATGAAGAAACTCAATCTGCAATACCCACAGTGCACATATCTCAAGTCTTTCTGCCTTAATTGTTCACTTCCATGAGGTCTGAAGTTACAGACACCTCTGACTCATCCTCCTAAGAGTCATCAGCTACTCTCATGCACTAAGTATCAAAGACTACTTGAAGTTAGTTACAATGAGGCACAATTAAAGAATGAAAACAGTATTCTGAAAAGTTGGTTGAACAAAACAGTTTTAGAAATCAATTTACTTCCATTCTAGTATTTTATCTGAAGCTTGACTCTTACACCCCCCCCAAAAAAAAAGCATATTCCCAACAAGGAAAAAGGTCATAAATTGACATTTCTTCTTAGAATATCTTCATTTATTCATTTAAATGCAAAATTGGCCTTCCTTTCTAACCTTTAAATAGTCATTTTACAGAAATACAAAAGGAGTAAATTTCATGATTTCATATTTGTGCAGCAATCCTTCAATATGTTATTCAGCTTTGTTTATAGTATACACAAAGAGCCCTGTTAATTTTTAGAGCTCGATAGACGTATTTAGGAAAGGATTTTTCTGAGACAATTTGAGGTTTTTATTTTAGATATTTAAAGAATCGTTTAAAATCAAATGTTCCAAAAACAAAGCCTCATTTATCAGTTTGAATCACCATAAGTACTATTTTAATTTATACCATGCAGTTTGCAATGCTTTGCACTTATCAGTGGCAACTCAAACTCCTCTTTGTTGTCGTTGAAACTTGACTCAAGTTCACATCTATGAAATAAGCATATGACGCAGAAAGTGTTTTCTACTTTCATTTCAAAACATGATTAAAAACAGAGTGAAATACTGTTTCTAATAAAGCCAGTATATACTCATGTGTGGTTTAAAAGTCAAAATGACTACATTTCTTTTCCACAAGAAAAAGGACTATTAAAAAAACATTAGAAGTTTTGACACGTTAACTTTGAACTCCAGAATTATTGCTATAATTAAATCTCTTCTGACGTGAACTTTGATACTTGAGACTGATCAAAACAGATGTGAACATTCGGAGTGGGTGCTTGTTCATCTCCAACAGCGGGCTGTCACAGGTACTCTGTGCTGCTCAAGGATTGCCTCAACATGTCTGTTTTCTTCTTGTTTCGGGGGATGATTTCCTCACATCAAGGCAGTGTTGCCTTCTAAGAGCCGGCCTCTCTCACCTTTTCCTTCTCAGGCATTTTTCCCAAGCTATAGCAGCCATACCCTCCCCTTTGGAAGGAAGATGGGAAGAATAAATGGGTTCCCACTCTCCACCCACTAGGCCTTGATGTATAAGACAGATGGTTCAAAAGCGTGTCTCAGCTTCTGAGCTGTGTAACCCCATCAAGTTCTTATTTACTGCATGTGCTTAACTTAAGTTAGCATCTATATTCCTTAGCCATGCTGGTCATGTTTATGGTGTTGGATATCCAGCAAATTTCTACCATCATTGACATTTCAAGTGGGCACTGCTATTCAAAAGACCTCTATTATGGATGTTTTTCTATATGATGGCTTAGAGGGTCAACAGCAGTTATCCATAGTGGCAGCCCATTGAACAACTCACCTTTTCTTGGGTTTGACCTTATTGTCTGGCTCCCTATCCATCCTTCTTCACTTCACTTTCTGAAGTCACGTGTCACCTTCATCAGCTCTGCTCTATGGAGGAAGAATCCAAAGTACAAAATGTAGAATCTCAGCTTGCTGACACTGAGTTAAATGTGTGTCATGATGAGCAGAGACAGAGAAGACAGGATACAAAGGGAGGAGAATCATCTGGATGTTCAAAGGAAGGGAATCTATCACTGTTGTCAGACAGAAGCACCTCACTGGCTGAGAAGACAGAAATTCAATACAATGAACTTTTGCCTTAATTGCCAACATGGAGTTAACATTCCTTTCCATAAAGATATTTTGTAATAGAATAGCAATGGCTCAGACTTAGGGACTGAACATGTATGACACAGGACTTCATTCCTTTCCTCAGACACTGGCCAAAAATCTCAAACAAAATCATTAGCTTTGTTTACAGGCAAAAAAAAAAAAAAGTCTCTTATTTCCCTATAGTCCTGTGATCTAGACTCCGACCTAATCAATGGAGATAAATTCAGGTTTCCCTCAGGAGCCACTAGTGGTCTCATTTAGATTTCCTACCAACCCTTTAAAGATAGTATCTTCATGATTCACCAAACTCAACTAGTGTGTAAAACAACTGGCTGTGACCCTCTCTCTGAGAAGCACACAGCCATGTTGAACGATCTTCTGAGTACCTGCTTCTCTCTTCACATGCATGCTGATGCCTATGCAACAGCACCTCCAGTAAATTCCAACTCATATTGTCTAGTCTTGAAATTATTTCTTGTGTCAACAGTTTCAATTCTCCCCGAATTAAGTTCCCCAAAACATTAGGGTTACATTTCAGGATGCCAAGAATCAAAGTAAAGAGCTGTACATCCTGCCTCTGTTCTCCCAAATGATGACAATATATACAAGATTTTAACAGAATAATTTTATTATGTACCATCTCACTTGCATGTCTTCAGACTGTGTTCATGTCTTCATACTTGAGGTCATTATTAGAGAAAAACATAGAGGCTTAACTCCAAAAATTCTTGACAGGACATATGTTGTTTTCTGAGACCTTCTGGGAGGCAGTGGTGAGGAGGGATGTTATATGGAAGAGAGAGAAATCCAGGTACCTCAAACTCACTTTTCAGTGACTCTTTCCAAATGTTCCTTCCTCCATCCTTATAACCTCTTTGGGTCTTCCACCATCCTTAGTTACAAAATACAATATGAAGCACAAAGGTGGTTTCAAATATTCTCCTTTTCTTTCCTCCACCTAGTGAAGTCATTGAATAGTATGTAGTTACAGACCTAAAAAGGGGGTCAGGGCCAGGAGTGAGAAATGTATATAGCAGCTCTATCTCTTGCTGCCTTATTTACAACACTGTCCTGAATAGGATGCATCCCCAAGACTGAAACAATGAAACATGACCTTGGATGTATACCACAGGGCCATGCTTTAACACAGAATCTGCAACAAATGAAATCCTGGCCACTGAATGTAACATTCCCAAAGTATCTGATGCCCTCCCCACTTCACTGGGGTAGAGAGGGTGTAGGGAGGAGGATTGGGAAACAAACCAATCTTGTGTTAATATTTCAAAAGGATATCAGAAGATAAAAACTTTTTTCTCTAAACATTTTATCAGTCTATGATGATGTCTCATGGCAATCTTGTCTATAAAACTATAAATATTCTCTAGCCAAAAGCAAATTCTCCCAGGCACATATACATATATTCATAAAGCAGGTGTAGAAGTGTTTCTATGCAAACCTTGCCACAGAGTAGGAATCCAGAGTGATCAACTTACTCAACTTAAAAAAAAAATGTGAATGCATATAATCTCTTATGTCTTGTGGTAGCTGTGGCGGTAACGAGAGTGACCAGTTCCTCCCTGTGAGAAAACACAGCAGCAGATGGAACAGAAAGGAGCACAGTGAGGCTTCAAACAAAGTGGGAGGCAGTCTGAGCAAGGAGGCAGGCTACCGGGACTTCCGGTTTGGGACCGAGCCTAGAGCAGGTCGCAGGCAGCAGCTCCGTACCCAACCGCAGAAAACCAAGAAAAACAGGGACTCCCAGGAGCTTGAACTCACGCAGCATCCCAGGTAAAATTGAATCACCCGTGATGCCTGCTATTAGAAGTTCTAACCCAGATGGACCAGAAGCCAGGAGCCTCGCCCTTACCCTCACCCCCTACCTTTTCCCACCTGCACAAGGTCCCCTGAAGCTGGGCAACTGCAAGATCCTGCTTGGCAACTGCAGATAGACTCAAAGCAGTGTACCATATCATCTGAAGAATAGCATGGAGACCATAACTCAAGCAGTGTACCATATCTTCTGAAGAATAGCAGGTTGCAGTCCTCCTCACCCCCACGAATAACCAGGACCCGCCGGTCGGGTCAAGTGGCACCCAGACGTGGGGCTCGAGGCACGGACCCATCCAGACGGACCCTCATTGAGAGGATGTGCGCACGACATCAAGATTGAGCAAGACAGAGATCATCGCCCGTGACCTGTCGTCCACGGAACCAGGTTGATGCTGCCATCAAGAAGGCAGTTGAAGTTCATTACCATCAGCTGAAAATTGCAGAGGATCCAGAAGTGACTCCGCAGGAGACTGACACAGCTGTCAGCTCCCCTGCCTCCCCCTACGGTCAACCCCTAGACTTCCACGCCCTCCAGAAGGGTTCCTGGTATGCCTGGCTTTGCCCTCATTTCTCTTGCTAGAGAGCTTGGCCTCTTGATCACCACAACAAAAATTGGCTTTTTCCTAAACCAAGGCCACCCTTGATATGGCCGCTAACATTGGGGAGCCTTCCTTTATGACAATATTACACCCCAAACTGACAAATGGTTGGTAACTTGAACATTTACAAGAGACTAGGATGGCTGTGAGTTAGCCCAATGACGGGATTATTGTAGGTCCACTTCCCAGGGGCCCACCCAATGCAGCCGAAAAGGAGTGTGTGGTGCTGGGAGTGGGTGCAGCCTACATGGCCTAAGACAGGGCTCTCACCCTCCTTTCACCCACATCAGAGTCCCGTGACGTTGCCCATCGTCGACAGCCTAAAGCCTTCGACCATCGATGTGACTCGTCTCACATCAGTGTTTTGGGGTTGTGAACTTGTCTAAGACCCCCCATAATTAGACATCCAAATTCAAAACTCACATAGTTGGGATTGAACATAAGACGCCTTCTCTAACTAAACAGAGAAGGGGGAGATGCCAGAAGCCAGGACCCTCGCCCTTACCCTTACCCCCTACCTTTCCCCACCTGCACAATGTCCTCTGAAGCTTGGCAACTGCAAGATCCTGCTTAGCAACTGCAGATAGACTCAAAGCAGAGTACCATGTCTTAAGAATAGCAGGGAGACCATAACTCAAGCAGTGTACCATATCTTCTGAAGAACTGCAGGTAGATCATAATTCAAGGCAGTGTACCATATAGACCATGACATGTTTCAAGGCACAGGCCAAGAAGATTTTGTACTTTTCCACCACCTGGACCCTCTTACCCCCTCCCCTTGTAAAACATGCTATAAAAAAGCATTTCATGTTCAAAAAAAAAAAAAGAAATTAAAAAAATAAATAAATAAAAAAAAAAAAGAGGCAGGCTACCTGGGGAATTCTCATTCACAGCCACCAGCCACAGCAAAACCAGCAGCTGGAATGACCAACCCTGAAATTCAGTTGTATGTAAGCAGAGATAAAGAACCTATTTTGATTAATGGTCAATCAGCTAGTATAAATTACTTTGAAAAGTATAGTTCTAAAGAATAAATTCATTATTTATTAGGGTATGTTTTTTTCCAGCTAGAAAAGCACAGGCAAGTAGATCTTCTGAGCTTTTTTAGATATAGAAATTACCTTTAACTGGTCCAAATATAGTAAATTATTGTTTCTCTATGACCCAGTACAAACATGTAGGTGGAAACAGGCTCTTCCCTTGTGGATCTAGCTGTGACAGACATCTGCCTAGCAATTCCCTGACTATTAAATCTATCCTACTTCAATTTGGCCATAACTAAATTGTTAGGTTTTGAATATGATTTCTCTCAATCTTCATGTTGGACATTCTGTAAACCAACATCTAGATTACTTATTGATGTTTTTCGAGTGCTTTATGAATACCAATACTAACCTAACACACTTCTTATAATGAGAGAATAATAAATTCAGCATCATATTCTAATTGAGTATTTGAATTTTTCTTTCTTTTTTTTTTTTTTACAAGAATCTGACTTTTAAATCTCCACGTACAAGCAGAAAGATGCCATCTCTAAAAATCCTGTGGATATTTTATATAGCACACAGCTAAATCATTAATATTAAAAGAAACACCAAGGCATTAAAAACCATTGCAGAAGTAAAGCACACAACATAATGTTGCTTGATTGCCACTCAAAGAGGCCAGTGATCACAGCATGGCCAATTCAAGCTTCAGTGATGCCTCTTTAAGCCCTAATGAACCGTGGTGCCCTAATGAGAGGTTTCACTGAATCTTGGTCAGCCAAGCATACATTTCACTGAGCAAAGAGAAGACGAAAAACTCAGTGCATTTCAAATGGTGCTATTTGCATCAACACTGTTATGCTTTATTTCTCCTTTGGATAAAGAAACTAAAATAACCAAAGGTTTTTTGAGACTTATCTATTGGTGTATTCACTTAATTTAACAGGAAACTCATACCAAATTATGACTGTCTAGTATAAGTCGATAAATGATCAATTTTCAATTCATCAACTGAAATTATCTTAGGAATATACTATTTCTGAAATTTGATGCATATGGATACATATGTGCATGTATGATGTATGTACATGGGAGACACATGTGCACATTTACATAAAGACTAGAGTAGATACTTTCTGTCTGTCTCCCTAGCACAGAGACTACAAGTGAATGCCACCACACCTGACATCTCTCACATAGATTCTTTACTGACTAAGTGATCATTTCTATAGCCACTAGTTCTAGAACTTCATATCATACAAACACGTTTTGAAACATACAAAAACTTACAGCATTTTAGCTATAGGAAATTAATGTTGTAATTAAAGACATCAAGTGAGTCAACAGAAACAAAGTTATTTGGTTAATTTAGGAATCAGAAATGACACAAAATTTTCAAGGACTGCTTAATCCCATTCTTTCCTAATGACTGTCATTTATGGACAGACTGTGAATGAAAATATTCAAATAGAAAAAGTCAGTCCATGGAGGTAACACTAATCATCTTCTACACATGCTCTCTCTTCAGTGATGTTAAGACCCTCAAAGATAATATTTAGACTACTGCCAGGAAGAATATCCCTTACATTCTGAAGGAGAAAGAATAGTATCAAACTTCTGAATACACTGTAAGATAAAACCTCATCTGGAGCACTTCTGGAGAAGTTGTTCCTTTCCAAAATAGTTATGGATCATTTCATAAATAATAGAAGTAGAAAGGTGTAGAAAAATATTATTTTGTTTGTTTGTTTGTTTGTTTTTATTAATTATTTTACTTATTTTCATTTCAAATATTGTCCCCCTTCCTGGTCTCCCCTCCACAAACTACTTACACCATCCTCCCTCCCATTTGCCTCTTAGTGGGTGCTCCCCCAGCCACTCACCCATTTCTGTCTCATCCCTCTAGCATTCTACTTCTCTGGGGCATGAGGCCTCACAAGACCAAGTGTCTCTCCTCCCACTGATGCCAGATAAAGTTTGGAACAGTAGAAAGAGAAAAATCAAACTTAGATGCTGCCAAAGCAACCAGAAAATCTCCCAGTAGGAAAATAATGTTTAATGTTTCTAGGAATAATGAAATCACCCATGCTATACCTTTCAAGTGTTAAATAGTCTTTCTTCAGAAAAGTCTTTCCTGACTCCCACAATAGATCATGTTCATAACTTAATTTTTCTTTCACAAGACAAACTCCAGTGGGGAGGCATTTATACAATGATTTATTACAGACTCATCTGCTCCCACTGTGCAGTGGTCATCTGTCTTCCATCACTACTGCTTCCTGGATCTCACCCAGTGTCTAATGTAGATTAGGCACTTAAATGGTTTTGATGGACTGAAAAAAATGAATGACCACTCAATCTCAGTTAATACTAAAGACACTGAGCATTATATAAAGGACATACTAATAATGTGATTATGACATACAGGTAACCTTTCACAGAAACTGAAAGTTCAGGAGTGATTGACAAAAGTGTATTTATTCTTAAAATAGCTCAGAATAGTCCTCAATTCCACCAACAACTTATTAACTCAGTAAATATTTTAACCACACATCTGTAAACTGGACTGGTACAAAATTGGTTGTGGGGTTATGAGAAACAAGACCCTTACTTGGTTGACAACTCAAGAGGAGAGTGTAAGTGAAACCGTTTTTATTTTTTCTCCCTTCTGTTGTCTGTCTAGCGAAATGGTGAAAGTGGCCAGCCTACTTGCTAGGCAGGAGATGATAGTAGGGTCTTTTTAAAGTTCCTGATCCTGAAAAATCTATGCCTTTTTTCCCACGAACTGGTACCCAAGAGAATTTTAATCCCTGTGCTCCCATAGGCAGCCTCATCACCAGGTTCCCCATCCTAATGGTTCAGGACATAAGCCTTATCTAGTGAACATTCTGAGGCCTGAGTTTCTCTCCTTTTCTCATCAGCGTTGTAAAAGAAATTCCTCTAACTTCTCTACACTAGTATAAGCCAAAGGGAAGAGATGGATATCTGTGCTTCTTTCACGAGCTCTAAGATCACGTTAGATTTAAGATAGGCCATAATGACTTATTTCTTGCAGTGGTCTGTTTGTAAGAGTCTACTCAAACACACATACAGACTGGACACACATGCCCAGGAAAACATGCAAGTCTGAAGAGACAGAAGTAATCAGCAGGAGGACCTTCACACAGTAATACCAAATGTCATCTTCTTTCTCTTCATTGCACTTTCTTGATATTACTTTTACTGACTAGCATATATTGATTTTATCATATGAAATTACTAAAAGGAGGAATAAAAAACAGCAGATTTTGCAGTACAGGACTAGAGTATAGTGTGTCCTGCACCTGCAGTAGTCCCACTTCCCCATTACACATGGTTTTATTTACCAAAGTTTTAGTAAAAATCATCAAAAATTAGGGGGAAATTACAAAAATAAACAAATAAGAGCTTTAAAATTAAACCACATTCTGGAAAGCATAATGGAATTCCATGTATAACTGTATCTCCTACCTGAGATATGACTCCTTCATTTGTCTAATATATCCATGCTATCTATGATACCAACTCATTAATTAGTAAATATCTTGGCTATCTAATGAAGTATCATATTGTCCATATTCAAGAAGTTATTATTTTAAGTAATAGTACCCCTTACTTTAGACAAAGTTTTCTGCAGAAACAGAATGAGTGTGGGAAAATAAGAGTAAAAACATCCTTAGTCATCAGAGACATGTAAATCAAAATGACCGAGATCTCATGTTATATCAATCAAAATGACTAAGATTAAAAATTCAAGTGATAGCACATGTTGACAAGGATATTGAGAAAGGGGAATACTCTTTCATTGCTGGTAGGATTGCAAACTTGTATAACCACTCTGAAAATCAATCTGGTGGTTCCTCAGAAAATTGGAAATAGTTCTACCTGAAGACCCTGCTGTACCGCTCCTGGAATTATACTCAAAAGATGTTCCACCATACCACAAGGACATGTACTCCACTATGTTGATAGTAATAGTCAGAAACTGGAAGCAACCCAGATTTCCCTCAACTGAAGAATTGATACAGAAAATGTGATTCATTTACACAATGGAATACTATTCAATTGTTAAAGGAAAAGACATCATGAAATTTACAGGCAAATGGATGGATCTAGTAAATATCATCCAGAGTGAGGTAACTCAGACCCTAAAGAGAACACATGGTTTGTACACAATGATAAGTAGAGGTTAGCCAAAAAGTACACAACACTTACAATACAACTCACAGACCATATAAAGTTTAACAAGAAGGAAGGCCCAAGTGAGGATGCTTAAATCCCACTTAGAAAGGGGAACAAAATAATCAAAGAAGGCAGAGTGCGGAAAGGACATGGGTGGGGGAAGGGAAAGGGGCAGGATCAGATATGGAGGGAGACAGAAAAGAGATCCAGAGAGCCAGGAGAATGAATAAAATATGCACCTGCCAGGAGTCAGGGGCAAGGGAAACCTCTAGAAAGTCCCAGAGACCTGAGATGGGGAAAGCTTCCGGGACTCAATGTGGGTGATCTTAGCTGAAATTTCCAACAGTGGGGATATAAAACCTGAAGAGACAACCTCCAGTAGTCAACCAGGATCCCTGGTAGAGGGATAGGGACACCAACATACCTACAAAATTTCAACCCAAAATTGTTCCTGTGTAAAAGAAATGCAGGAACCAAAATGGAGCAAAAACTGAAGGAAAGGCTAACCAGTGATTGGCCCAACTTGGGATCCATCCAATGGGCAGGCACCATCCCTGACACTATTACTGATGCTATGTTGTGCCTGCAGACAGGAGCCTAGGGTGGCAATTCTCTGAGAGGCTCTACTAGCAGCTGACTGAGACAGATGCAGATACACACAGCCAACCATTGGATTGAGACAGGGGAACTCCTGAAGAGTTAGGGGAAGGATTATAGAAACTGAAGGAGATGGCAATCCCACAAGAAGACCAACAGTGTCAGCTAACATGGACAGCCTGAGCCACCAGCCAAATAACATACATGGGCTGGTATGAGGCCCCCAGCACATATGTAGCAGAGGACTGCTTTGCCTGGTCTCAGTGGGAGAGGTTATATCTAATCTAATAGAGACTTGATGCCCCATAGTAGGATGTTACAGGGGGCACCCTCTCAGAGGCAAAGAGGGTGATGGGAGAAGAGCTCTGCAAGTATGTAATTGAATAAAATAATTTATTAAAAAGAGAGTGAAAATCAGCTATAAACAGAGATGATTGTTTTGTGTGGGTTGCATTCCACTGTTGTGATAAATGTACAAGAGAAACTCTAAAAGAAGGGATATGGGCTTAGACATCTGGTTACAGACCACATTCAGCTGGTCCATGATTGCCAGTCTAAGGCAAGACAGAACCATCATGATGACAGGAACAAGTGTAAGAGGTTGCTTACTCCACAGTGACAAGGAATCAGAGGGACCTAGGACCTGGGACCAGATTTAACTTGTAAAGGCATGATCCCAATGACTTGACTCCTACATTCAGATCCTACTTCATTTTTTTCACCAATTTCTGAAACAGAGGCAATAGATACACATAAGCTTGCAAGCATTCATACATTCAAATCATAAAAACAATTATATTCAAATCCTAAAAAATTAGATTCAAATTATAAATACTCCAAAGTCCAAGAATAATTAATATTGAGAGTTTACCTACAGCATGTCATGAAATGCATCCATGAAAGCATGGCAAGTTCTTGATTTAATAAAAAAAAAAAGTCAGGATAAGATTATTTAGAACCATAGCAATTAACCTGCAAATATTTGAGGACCAAGAAGGAAATATATACCAATTGGTCATTTCAGAGTTTAGAAGTTATGGTCCCAGTGCTTAGGAAGTACCTAGGTAAGGTGAAAAATATATTATATGTGCATAGTTATATAAGAAATACATGTAAATAATTTACTGTCGCTTGGTGTTTCAGGATTCAGTTGTGAATCTGAGAATCTTAGAATGCCCACAAAGAATAATAATATTTCATATAAATGTAAGTAGTCTACAGTAAACAAAAAATGAAATGGTTAAATATTTTGAATTATGACTAACAAATACATAAATGTTTATTAAAATGGTAATTGATTATTGAGCAATGGTAATTGATATTAAATAGCTAACCTTTGAAATCTTATATAATGAAGGCTAATGGCTTTGAAGATCAAACACAGTAAAGAGCACACCCCACCAACACTTCCGTTAGACAGGAAAGGTATGCACATGTAAAAATAAAATGAAAACAAAAATTAGTTATACTATTTGTAAAACATTTGAAGTCTATTTGAGTATTGAAAAAACAAGATCAAAATGAAATTTAAAATTGCTTTCATACAACTATAGTCAATGGCATAAGCTTTGTTTGGTATATTAAGCTTGGTATGTGACAATGCTCAAAGCCCCAGAAGAAGTCCTATCTACCTAGAAGCCACTGTAGAATAGAACTAGTTATTATACACTTTCCATACTTGGAACAGACACCTAAACTCAAACTACCCTGGTATAATGTAGGGACTGTACAGAAAGAGTTTGCTCTAATACTCACTACGATGATTACAAATTCCTGCTTAACACAACTGCTTAGAAAGGACTACAAACTAGGCTGCAAATTGACAGTTAAAGGGCAGATATCAATAAACAGTCAAAGAAGTCATTTGATGGTAACTTAATTTTTTTTATGTATTTTGCATGTAGTTGGGGTGGTCTCTGGTGGCTTTGGGGCTGTCTCAAAGTTGCTCTGAAACAGTCAATGTCACAATGGTCCAAGGCCTTGAAGACACTAATGTAGCATTCTTTGTGAGAAGAAAAAGGGTGGCTGCCCCTTACCATTGTAACGAAGTCCTGATAAATGTGCATTCTGTGTGCTGGATTGATTTTTGCTACGTCCAGACTCTCCTACTATTTTATCCTAATGGACCTAAATAAGCAGTGTTGACTCCTAATTTACTCATCTTAATGCCAGCAGCTTCCAGGACTCCATTAACATGATGCTGCCACTGAAACTGCTAACCCCAAATGTTTCAAATCTGAATTCTTAAAACTGATAACACCACCAGGAAAAAAAAATCATTTCTTTTAAGGCCAGTAATAACGTGCATATCAGCATTTCAGCTAGTCACATTCATAAATATTTAAACGGGAGCACACAGTGAATTAATTAGGACATTTGGCATAGTACGGGGTTGATTATGGGTACATGACAAATGCAGCCCAAAGGCCCTGAAGAAGTCGTTTAATGCTTTGCCACTGAAAGAAGCTCTTGGAGATACACTTGCTGAAGGAAATTCAACAAAACAGAATGCAATTCAATAAATACACAAATTCTGCCCAGAGCGAAATAGTCTATTAGGTTCTGAAGTAATTTGAAAATGAACAGTAAATTCTGTAAGAAAAGAAAATGAATGGGGAAAAAAAGGAACAGAGCAAAAGAATCACGCAAGTAAATACAAATGACATTTTAAAACAAATTGAAAATACCCATCAAAATAGATGACATTAACCAAGGCAAATCCAGGAGGAATTCTGTTAGGGACATTAGCATGATATACTATGATTACTCTAAACCCCCGTGGTATAATAATACATGCATTTCTTCAGGAATATCAGCAATTGGATTCTTCAGAATTCAGTGCAGGGGTGTTGTGGGTTGAAACATGTTTCCTTTCTTCTTTAACTATCTGATGTTTATTGCTGAGTGTTTGCTGCCTCTATTTTATCACCAGGGGAAGGGAGCTATTGCTGGGTGATACAGTCAATGAATTTCTCTTTCCATCAAGTTCAGTGTTTTACTGGTTTTCAAAGCAGCCTTTACTTTTATTGTCTCCGGCAAACCCAAACACATGCTTTATCTTAGTTCCACATCTGTATGAATAATGATAGGCAGCTGGCTCTTCAGTACAATCCATTGTGGCATTGGAAAAACCATTTTCCTTGCTGAAATTTAGCCCTTGCTTGAAAGAAACAAGGCAAAGGTCCAATTAGTGAACCTAAGGCAAATAGGAGGGCAGCCTTTTGTGTAAAGGCATCCCGTTCAAAACCTATAATCCATAATGAGTCCTGCTTAGCACAACGATGCTCTCCTCTCAGACAAGCCCAAATACCAAATCACTAATGAGTGAGCATTTAAACGCCAAGGCCATGAATGGGACAGGTTATTGTGAAAATTGGCTCATATTAAAAGATTTAAGCGACTTAGCTATTTCTGTTTGGCCTGATGGGTCTAGCTCATTAATCGAATGATTTGATAAGTTAACTAACTTCTCCCATGTTGAAGATGAATGTTAATCTTTCAAGCAGAAACAGAAGAAAAGAACACTCTTGATGCTGTTTTCACTACAAAGACAGGAATTTCACAGCCATGGGCATGATCCAAGCTCATTCTGAAAAAGAGTGTACCCCTTGTCAAATATGCCAATTAGAAAGCATCAGAAATTAGCATGTTTGTTGTGCTCTTGTTCTAAAACTCCATTTTAGGGGGAATGTACTTGTTGGGGGGGGGTCTTTCTAGGAAGCACTTGAAATGATGTTATCTCTGGTTGGTTTCCTTTAAGAGAAACAAGCACACTCGTGTCAAGGAAGTGAGAGAACAGATTCCCTGTTGCACTTCACTGCCATGGTTTCCTTACATGGTTCTCTCACCCTGGCTTCTCTGTGGTACAGGAACTGTAAATCTTGAATTTCAATGTCCAGAAACCTTTTTTTTCTGTGCTCAATATGCTACACACTCAGTGTGTGCCAGCACTTTATTGTGCTTTAGAGTAAAAGCACTTAGGGCATCCATCCACACCTGCCACGGCTACCATCTACTCATGGCTAGGAAGGTAGCACATGAGGAGCAGGGTGGGAAAACTATGGAGGCTCTGACAACAGGGCTGAAATCAAAGACCTCACAATGTAGAAGCTAAGGGACCTCATGCAGGTCATTTAAAACATTTTTAACATTTTTAATTCACATCTGGTAAATCAAATCAGTGACACCTCCTTTCCAAGCCAATTTTGTGATTAAAGACAGTGACTAGCACATGGCAGCAGCTCAAAAAAGTAGTACCCATATGTTTCCTTCTTAGAAGACACTTCGGCAGGCAATTACTCTGATGGCCTCTGATAAAGCACATGCCTTGCTATTTTTCTGTTCACAGGTAGCCTGCCTCTCTCTCTCTCTCTCTCTCTCTCTCTCTCTCTCTCTCTCTCTCTCTCTCTCTCTCCCTCCCTCCCTCCCTCCCTCCCTCCCTCCCTCCCTCTCTGGGACTATGGCCAAAGAGATATTAATGGGAGCTTGGGAAGTACTTGTGCATTGGGGCCTGTCTTCTTAGAATTCGAATCCTCAGGAAGATTCTTATTAGAAATCAGCTTTCGCTCTGTGAGAAGTTCCACTGAGCCCTGTGGAGGGGCCACAGAAGGACAGATGATATCGCCAACTGACAGCCAGCTCTGATTGGTCAGCCATCTGCAGCGTGAGTCCATGATAGAAGGAAATCCTTCACCCTCAGCAGGTGAAGCAGGGAGAAGTCTTCCTAACTTTGTCTAGTACAAATTACAGAATTGTGAGCAAAGAACCAGCTGTGCCTATTTTGGCCATCCTGCTTTGAGCTGATTAGTTAACAATGAGAAATGTGCAGGTTCAATCACCTCTCCGTTTTTCTACTGCTTACTGACTTGAGAATGAATTCTGCCATGTCTTTAAATAAGACACCATGCAAAATATGGCTGGTCACAAGACAAGCATTTTCTTGGCTCTTCCAATTTTATAATTGTCCATAAATTCTAGTTTAACTTTGAGGATCAAATATTCACCTCCTGTTGACAGGTTTTCTAAATAAATAAAGGTGTTGGTTAAGTTACAATATAGATGAAGCTTGGGCTTTTCCAAAGAACAAAATTATTCACATTTTTTCCTGGATTTTGGCCTATGTGATTCACCAAACCTCAGAATGGTCAATAATTTAAATATTTTACCAGCTTTGCCTGTATTGACTCTTTTATTCTCTATCAAAAAGTAATAAGAATGTATGTGCTTGTACTTTCATCTCGGCCCTTCCTCACAATACAACAATTTTTAAAAATTGATGTAATATAATATGATTTTGCATACCCTGATAATCACTGACCTCCAACTTCTTAGCAAAAAACAAAACAAAACAAAGTAAAGTCCTCAAGTTTTTGGGATGGTATTAAAGCCATTCTCAATTCTAGAATTCTAAGCCTTCCTCTGATATAAAGAAAGTTTGTTCTGAAATTCAGTCCTAAGCAGAAGGGACACATTAATTTATAAAGAAAACCACACATTAGGGTATTCTCGTTCATTTTTTAGTTTTGATTATGATGCCTGTGACTCTCCCCAACTGTCTTGATCATGAAATGACCAAGATCATGAAAGATAAAAGCCTCACACTCAGTATCCAGTGTTCATATTCCTGATGACAAGGGAGCCACTGTACCAAGCTCTGGCCTCCTTAAGTCTAATCACAATTTTACATGAGGATAAAATGCTAAACTTCTGCCTTGTTAAACTGTCATTAGTTTAGGTTTTCTGTGATTTGTGGGAAAAGAACCATCTTAACAAATATAGGAAATGGAACTGCCACTATGCCTGCTTGGAAAAAAAAATAAAGTGTTTGATTTCAGTCTTAAACAGTATAAGATGGGGAAGATGCAATGTTTATGGAGATCAACAGGGATGGAAATCGAAGGCAGCCTTCAATCAGCAAGAGTCCATTCCTTTTGTTTCTATTTTTACTGTGTATTACCACATAACTCCATAGTAGCAACACCAACAGCACAGATTCAACTGAGACCTGGCCAGGGACAGGGTGGCTATCTGTCACCATGCATTTCTTTATTGATTGGACTAAAACATGCAGACAGACTTCAAGAAAGTACAGCTTGAGAGGACTAAAGTTATACTTTCCAGCTTATAAACAGAAAATCTGTTCAAGTGGAATGGAATGACAGCACAAGTTGAGGTTGTTGAAAGACACAGATTCACTGTCTGGGCAGTGAACACACAATGAAAATCAACTCAGAATTTACTTGTAGCTCTGTCAAATACCATGGATGGGAGATGGGCACTATAGTGTGTGGACAGGCACCAATAACAATAACCATCAAAAGCCCCCAGGGTGGCATGTCTTAGCTTTCAGAGGAAAACTGCAGTGGTGTTATTCATTTGTTTAAAGCTGGTTTTATACCAAAATCTCAAGTCACTCAAATTTTCCTGATGAAAGATTTTATTCTCTACAAAACATTGTGATAGCTTAGTTTTAGTTAAACAATTTCCTAAAAAACAGCCAAAGTTCAACTGCTTTTCTAACATTTTTAAATACCAATTTGGAAAAACAATTCTTGCCAAAAACATGGGCTTCTGATGGTAAAGCATAGCTTAACTTATAATAATATCACAATCTCAGCAAAGGGTGGACAAAGCCAAAGGTTATTTTTAATGCGCATCATATTTGAGAAATACTTATACATGTGGTTGTTCTGAGTTAATTTACTTCCCCTATTCGTATTTTGTTTGGTTCTATTTTTCCACACAAAATCTTCTTGTGCAACTCATTGGGGAAGAAAACAGAAAAGAAAAGAAAAGAA
>NW_021604587.1:7629682-7653735 GCF_004785775.1 Grammomys surdaster
GAGGAGAGGAGAGGAGAGGAGAGGAGAGGAGAGGAGAGGAGAGGAGAGGAGAGGAGAGGAGAGGAGAGGAGAGGAGAGGAGAGGAGAGGAGAGGAGAGGAAAGGGAAAACCTTCTCAGCTGAACTCTATCTTGAGATCTTCCTGACTTCACCTCACAAATGCTGGGATTACAGGTATGGCCATTTCTGTTTTTAACATAAAACTCAGTGGCACCTTGCAAAGCATTACATTTTTTTAAATAATGATTTATTTGAAGTGAAAGATGCCTCATGTTCTCATTGGATGCTGTTATGGTTTACTAAAGCTTTAGAGGTACACACAATGATTTCAAACAACCTAAGTACATGTCCTATCACACTTTAACCAAAATCCATTCAGTTTAAAATAAAGTACGATTTAAAAAGAGATAGTCAACTCCTATGGTATTCATGATGTCAGATTACATTTTGATACATCTTGTTCTTCTCATTATATTCCAAGTTAGGAGATACCCAGGTCTCAGCTAATGAATACATAACTGAATATGCAACTATGCATTAAAATCCACTTCATAGTATAAAATGAAACACATATACTTCCAGTTAAAGGTAAATTCATAAAGCCTGAGTA
The DNA here is from genome assembly GCF_004785775.1 of Grammomys surdaster. Taxonomy (NCBI): domain Eukaryota; kingdom Metazoa; phylum Chordata; class Mammalia; order Rodentia; family Muridae; genus Grammomys; species Grammomys surdaster. Next base: position 7,630,292 of record NW_021604587.1, read on the forward strand.
ATGAGATTATCATTACTATACAGATGCCTGTGATGATTTGCAAACCAACTGGCCAGTGTACTAGGGCAAACAGGAAAACACCAGAACAGCTTGTGGACAATCTGATTCCCTTAATAGTAGCTTGCAGCCACTCTGAGCATCACTGAAGTTATATCTGGTCATACCAAGTATGAAGTCTAAAATAAAGCCATTGAGTCATCCTCTTCCCACTCTTAATATTCAATGATTTCCTTAATCTGCTAGCCAATATCCTTACCAAGTTGTGAAGCAGGCTTAGGGAACAAAAAGCAGAGAGAAATAAGGACATTTAGCGCAAATATTGTTAGAGGAGACTTCTCCCTGACACCGGAACAGAGAACACTGGCTCTCAATTTTGGCTACACATTAGAATGACCTTGAGTTTTAAGAAAACATTAAACAATGACAGCAACAAAAATCCAGGTGCCCCAGCTCTATCCAAGATCAAATTATAAGGATTTTGAAAGATAATCGACTCCGATATTATGACTGCAATCATCTTGCTTGATCATTCTCTCTCCTAATTGTTGGTGTGTGGGAACATCATCATGACAACAAGAATAGGATATGTGTAAATGTCCTGTAGTGCAACTGGGCACACTATCTGATTCTTAACTGCCAGATAAAGATAGTAACCCAATTATGCTCATTTTATTACACTGAAAAAGACGGAGGCATCATTTCATTTTAATTTGTTCAACTGCTAAAAGAATAATGTATTCCAGTGTCAATATGCCAAACCAAATACATTTCATATGAAAGGCAGTTATTTATGAGCCTTTGTGAGACTGGAAAACTGCCAATGCACATTCTCTAAAAGACCTAGGAGGCTTAGCAGGTAGTAAGCTGAGCTGGCATGGAGGGCCCTGTGTTAATGAAAATGCAGAACTCTGGTTTCCTAACTATTCTTGATTGAGAAATTAGAGTTTATAGTTCCAGTGGCTTTCTGTGCACCACACACTCTGCCCAGGCGGAAAGAAAAGCTGGCACCTATGTACCCCCGCATCATGTGACCACTGTGTGAGCATGCTATTCAGGAGGTATGTGGTTTAGCCAGACAGAGAACAAAAGCACAGCAGCATAGAGTGAGTAAGCGAAATCCCTGTGAACTAATTCACTCAGGCATAATACCCTAAATCCTTAAAATAGAAAGACACAAAGAGAAAGCGAAAGAAAGCCATTTCCACCACATACCCAAGGGTAACTCGTGTAGCAAACTTGCTAATGATAATACAAGATTAAAATAAACACTCAAACCATCCAAACTTGGACTCCTGCTACATGAATGGGATGATAACTTAAGGCCTTCTAGGAAAGCTCCCTGGTGAGGAAATTGCCTTTTTTTTTGTTTAAGTGGTTATGATTTGAGCTTATTGGACATACATCAGTAGTTGTATCTTACAAGAAAATATCTTTTAAATGGTAAATGTAGTTATTCTTTAAATTAAGAAAACAGGACAAAAAAATTATTCCTGATCTCACCAACCCTTCCAGCATACCTTTGAGAGGGAGAGGGTAGGTTTGCTCCAGATCTTTGGCTAGCACATAGGCACAGCTTTTGTGTGGAAAGCTAGGCTTCTTCAAGACTCTCAGATGTACTTTCACAAAACATACAAGCAACCTGATAATTCTCGGGCTCCTTCACTATAAAATCATAGCTTTTCTTCCCAAGGCCCTTACAGCCTTTGTAGATACCTACTTCTTCCTCACCCACAGAATTCCCAATGAGGCCTCCTCCTCCAGTTTGGATCTGTGTGCCACAGCCTAGACTGAGGGAGAATGCAGATCACAGATCCAATGCAAACCCCTCTACAGGCTTTCTATGACTCCAGAATGGAAATGCATCAAAACTCAACACAGTGTAGCTCCCAGGGCCTCCATCTCTCTAGTTTCTACCTATGACCATTTCCATTTTGAATTCAATTCCTACTTATGACATCCCTGAATTGTTGAAATGAGGGCACTGGGTCCTCCAGTATGCCTAGAGCATTTCTATCTGGTGTCTTCTACCCATAGTACCTTTAGCATAGTCCTCTTCCACCTTACAGATAAAATATCCTTCCTCAAAAAGCCATTCTGAAATCCCAAAGTCAACGAATCACTCTAATTTTTGGCTTTCTTAGTACCTGAAGTTGTCACCAACATTTATCACCTGCTGTGCCCTGCTTTCTTTCCTAGCTTAGATGCCCTTTCTATGACAGGCAGAGGTCTTAAAGGGCAGGAACTCTGCCAGCAAAGCTCAGAGTGGCAGGCACAGTGCCTCACCAAGTGGCTGTCCTATGGTGGATTCTACAAAACATCCACCTTGGGCTCTTTCATGTACTACCTTGTCCTTTGATTGTTCTGTAGCCACTTCTCAGAACTGGACCAAGTTTAAGTCATGACTTGAGTTGTGACTTTTAGACAAGTTAATTAACCTGTGTTCTTTGGTTTTGTTAATGTAAAATGGAAATGAAAATCTGCCTTGCAGAGCAGTTGTTGGGCTTTGAGAAACAAAATATGTTTGGCAATACCTAAGAGGTGTTGAGCCAAACAGTAACTGGCTATTATCCCTCCCCATACAGCAACCTTTATCATCTCCCTAAGGAAAGTCAAGGAAGGGTAACGAAAATATTAAGTAGCAGTAGTATTTTGCATAACATTGCTCTTCTATTCACATTACTACCATCCTGTCTCTAATTATGGATTAATAACTGCATATGCTTAAGTAGTATGTAATTATTACTTCTTCATATGTGCACCTTCAAAATGTATTATGCATGGCACACCCTAACAGGCATCTTTCATAAAACTTAATTCCATTTGGTGGGGTTCTTGCCTTGTCTCCTGTGTGGATTTAGAGTCCTCCATGTCAAAACCTTCAGCATTGAATCTGATAAAGTGCTCTGAGTGGAGGAGTGACATAGTTACCTCTTCCTCTTGGGGCATTAATATTCAAGGTGGGGTAAGTAGAGCCTCGGATAAGGAGGAGAAAGGAAACAACAGACAAAAAATCACAGCCATTGCAGAATGGAGGATCAGGGAGAAGATAGGTGGACTCCAGACATTTAGAGTGAGTAAATGGGCCAGCCTTCTGTATACTGTATACTGTATAGTGTATACTATATACTGTATACTGTATACAGAGGATTGCCATCACTCTGCAATGCCTGGGACCTGCCTGTGGAGTCCTCAATGACAGCAATGTATTGTTTTCTTCCCTTGTATCTGCTTCCATATCTCAAACACTATCCCCAACAGAGAGAGATAATTAAATGTGTGAACTAATAAAATGAATAGAAAATTAAGAAATGACCCCTCTCTCTTCATAGACTGAGATAAAATATCAAGAACTATTTGGAAGGACACAGCAAAGGGTAGGTGTGATAGATGCTGTTCATGGACCCCTGGAACACTCAGCTCATCGGCTTCACTCTGCCCCAGCTCACATCCAGCCGAAGCCCTTTCTTTGCTTCAGAGTCTTCTCTGGTCTTGGAAGACTACTCTGTCCTTTGGCAAGGCAGGTTCTATATGCCAGAAAAATCATATAAGATTCATACCGGGTGGCACTGGACCAATGGTACAGAAGTTGTTATGTAAACACCCTTCCTGTTGCATCCCCTGGAAAGGACTATCTGTAAGACACAGTGTTAAACCATCTCCAAGAATGTTCTCAATTGCATCCCCTCTTCAATTTTATTTCTGACTCTCATAGTGGTGTTTCTGAATCCCACCCCTAACCACTTAGAAAGGGACACAAAGACTACTGGTGAAACCGAAATCAAGACTTAAACAAAATTAAATAAATGAAAAACAACAGATGAAGAAATCAAAAAACAACACATAGTCTGGCTAAAGTAGCCTAGAGAAGTAAGGTCTGTTTAGGAGCAAAAATATATGATGTTAATTGAAATATCTAGACATTTCATTTCCTAAATGGCATCTTCTCAGTAACAAATTAGTAGACACATTTTTTGTGCATATACTTTTAAACATTAAACATGGGTAAGCCACTGGGATAGTAAATTTTTAAGAAATAACTAAGTTAGGTGGTCACGGCAGTATGTTATGATGGCAGTGCTGGCTGCCTGCCAGGAAATGTTTCTTCAGTATGATTTCAAATGTACCACCACACACATGCGCATGTGCACATGCACACATGTGGAATATTTCCACAATAAAGTGATGTGACATTTCTGTTTGCCTAGCAACAATTATTTCAGTTAAAAATCTTAACATTAATTAGCACTCCTACGTAAAGCCTTCAAAACAAGAGATTAAAGAAAAATCTGTAAATAGGAAATTTAAAATGAAGATTTGGGAATATCCTGGTTGTTTTTAAATAAACATTTAGGAAAGCACATTGATCATTGATGGGCATTTAGTCATATTCTTCTAAAATGCTGGCATAGTTGCCTAATGCAGCTAATAAAATTTTCATTTCAGTAAGTAGGTTCCTTTATGGTCCATGTAACTAGTGTATCTTCTCACTATTCAATTATTAACTCTTTATTGTGTTATATAACTAAAGCACAATTGTGTTTCATCAGAAGGTATAATATAATGGTAGCTTTAAGCCTGCCACATCAAGTAATTTAGTTCCATTCTCTGATTTGTCTGACTATTTCATGTGAATGTGGTCAATAATGGAAGATACTTTACCACTCTCCTTGCTGAATCATAACCTTTTATTAACATCAGTGTTAGGCAAAGGGGAACACTGAAATGCATCTTTAAAAGCATGCTTTATGTAATAACACATATAAAATTATTCAAGTGGCTCTACTTTGTTCAAAGTTAAGGAGATACCTTGCTTATCTATATATGTATACAAACAGGTATAGCAACTGGCAGAGATAAAGATTCTCTAAGCCTTTGAAGCTCTTCTGTGTGGCCTAACTTCTTTACTACTGTTGTGTTTATAGATGAAATCTTTCCTTTATAATGGATCAATCACTCTGCCTCTAAAATGTGATCAATTATTGACTTCTTCAATCAAACTTTTGACATTACAAAATAAAAAAGTAGCATACAGATGTCTGGAAACTGAAGAAAATAAAGACAGCTGGGGAATAAGGACTTTTCTGTCTCTAGGAGAACAAGACAGCTGACATGCCTCTTCCTCTTCCCTCTTAACTTCTCTTCTCAGGTTTTTCCACTTTGGGTGGGCTTCCTTCCATCCATCTTCTCCCATGGCTACTATCAAGTCTTCCTGCCCTTGAACTGCCACAGTTCTGAAGGTAGAGCAAAGAAAGTGATGGATTGTTCATTGCATGTTCTACTCAACACTTTTTGCTGTGAGAACTGCAGAGAGCCCACATTCCAAAGAAGCCTAAGAAGCTTGAGAAGACTCAAGATATCTGAGAATGAAATCAGCAGCTCAGTGACCCACTTTAAGCACAGCATCCAGAGCTATTGAGTGTAAAAATGCTAAATTTTAAAGAAAAAAAGACACTCTGCATTAGACACAAAATTTGACACTTTCAGACTGTGAATCATTAGTAAGAGTTAAGTGAGATCATCTGTGAAGAGTTGACACCATCATTTGGCACTTAATAAATGCTCAGTAAACACTGTTGTGCTGTGTATTCTTAGAGCTATCATTGCTCACTTGGGACTGAATCCTACATCCGATCAGGGAAGGAGGCTTATTCAAAAAAAAAAAAACAATTCACTAGTATTTATCAAAAAATTAAAAACTGAATAGCATTCTAAGAAAGATATCAATTTTTTGTTTGCATTACTATAAAGAGGACTCAGTGTCTAAGGACAAATACATGCAAATGCTATACATACACACTCAAGAACATGTAACTTCAGGGAACAGACAGTTACATACCCTGTTATGAAAATTAAATTGCTTTAAACTTCATCATTGGAAACTAAGGAAACAGACTTTTAAAAAGAGACAGGCAAAACCCTATATGAAAAGCATTTATGTGCTTAGGGATTTAAGAATTCTTTTCCTTCTTAAAGATTTAGCCTTGACTCTCTTTATAATGTGTATCCTATCTTGTAGCTTGAAATACACTATGGGCAGAGTTTAGCTGACATGGTTTACTCATTAAATTGCGCCTTTTGGGAATAACAACCAGTACCTTGTAGTTCTGAGAAGTTACTCAGTTCTTTGGTTGTCATGGGACTGATAGTTTTTCTTCTTGCCTCAGAACGTTGGTATTCTGATGACTTCATTTTATACTATCATGTTCAACCACAACATTAACCATAGTGTTGTGACTACTCCCTTTTATTTGAGAAATCTTGTTATATTCTCAGAATGTGATATTTAATGCAGCATTCTGTTTCTGTGATACTTATACCACCTATTTATCCATCCATGCACCCATCCATCCATCCACCAATCTTTCCAGTGTCCACTGTTAAACTCTGTAATTTCCCCCTCCATTGTAGAGTGATGACTCCCTATTCTGTGGTCTCTCAGCAACTTTTTTTGCCTCTGTTGTCATGCTCAGTGTCATGTTCTGCAATGATTTATTTAACAGTATATTACCTTTAATCTCTACTTTAGGTGCAAGTATGGTGATGATTTAATCATTTTTTTGTTGTCCCAGAAAACAGCCACATGCCTGGAACATATCTGTATGTATTGCTTACAGGATATATCACTATCATGGTAGTATGTTCTCTTCTGGAATTCATATTTTCCAGGATTTCTCAGGGTTCCATTTCTCTCTGCTGATAGTACAACTTACATCTCTCACTGCAAAACTTTTAGTATTTGCCAGCATGATTATTATGCATGTATTCATTGGTCAATGGAATGTTGCAGTATGAGGACAAAATATCTGTTAATAATCATTCATAACTGATTTCCCTAGGTGTATATTGATTTCATTTTACCAAAACCAAATTGCAAACATTTACCATTATGAGGCAATTAAAAGCATATTGCTTTTATTCCTTTTTGTCTCTACCTTGCAGATAACACCAGAGCCGAGGACTTCAGTTCTGAAATATCAAAATCCCAAGGTTGAAGTGGAGATTAAGAGCATAGAAATGGAGATGTAGCAGAGCACTAACCTGGAGGAGCGTGCTCTGTACGGGCTCACAACCTTCTTCTGAGCCCATCCTTCACCCTTGTATGTCTCACGTTCAGACTTCATCTACCAAAGAGGAACCGCAAAGCTGCTAAGGTTGGGAAAACTGGGATACTGTTGATTTGTAAGAAACAATATATGGTTTCCATCTGCACCTTGCCATACAACCCCTTGCATTCTCTTCAGAATCTTTTGTTTGCTAAAGAGGTAACTGACGGTTGGTGGTCACCAGTAGAATGGATGGTCCTGGGAAAGAAGAAGGTATGACTGAAAGTTTGCAAATCTTCTTCCTCATCCCCTGAGCCTCCAGAGCTAGAAATGAAGCTTGCATGTATCATCGGTGGCCAATGATGTAAGCAAGAGTACTGTGTAAGAAAGCCCCAGAAGAGGACGACTATAGTCACACAAGCTTCCAGAGTGCTGAGCAGATTCCTAGAGAGTGAGGTACCTTCAGAGATCAAGGGGCTGTACTCTCCTTTCTGGATGCCTACATTATGTATCTCTCTCATTTGGCTGCTCATTAAACTTTAGATCGTCTTTTGTAGCTATAAGTAATATGTCACTCTGAGTTTCAATTAGTCATTCTGGTAAACTAAGTAAATGTCAGGAGAGGGCTGAATTTTCTATGGGTTGATGGGAATTAAAGATCACCTAGGCTTGTGGCTCACTTCTAAAGCAGCACAATGGAGGACAACTTTACAGGTTTTGGCTGTTAACTAGGAGATCTGAATCAAACTCCAGAGCAGTGTCAGCAATTCTATCTCAAGATTCTCTTAAGAAGCAAGAATCAATTTTTATCATAACTGAATGAAACAGCCACATTTCATATATCTTTCCTGTTTTTTGTTTTGTTTTCCTTGGTTTGGGTTGGGGGGGTTGTTTGTTTGTTTTGGTTTGGCTTTTTTAAGACTGGGCCTTCTTATGTATTTAGATTAACCTGAGACTTGCTGTATAGACCAGACTGCCTCAAACTAAGGATCATTCCAGTCCCGTCTTGTGGTGCTGGGAATAGAAGTATGCACAACAGCAATCTTCAACTGGCAGTTCGATATGGATCGGGTACTATATAGAAGTTACTTATACAATCTCAGTGAACTTTACAGTGATTCCACTTTAGACACAAGGGAACTAGAATATGAGATCTTCAAAGTCACACAGAGAGTGTCTGCCCCAGCATCTCCTTACTCTTCACAATAATAAACAAGGTAGAAGCCTGACTTATATCCATATAAGCTGTCCACCAAGAGCATGGTAAGGCATACTATTTTGTTCTTAACATAAAGCACTAAACACTCAAGAAATAAAGATGTTAACTGTTCAGAAGTTGGCTCTTGTTAGGTATACGAAAAACTGTGAAAACTGGTAGGCATTGTCCATGTTGTTGGGCCAATAGGAGAGTCTATCCATGAATGACCTGGATCAGATATATAACTAAGACTCTCTCTGCATTTACCTATTTGTATCTATTTATAAAATTGAAAAAATGATTACAGCAATGTTTAACTATTCTCTATCTTCTAATTGCAATTCCTTATTTTTGATTTATGGAATATGAGCTACTCTGGTACCAAAATGAATTGCAAAACACAGTCAGGATATAATTTCAAGTAGAAACACTGAAACAGGCAAGAAATATAAATACTCTGCATGCTTTTCTGCTAAGAAGACTTTTAAATTTGTTAACTATCACTAAATCTTAAGTATGTGTGTACATTTAACATAAGAAGTTGTAAATGTTTTCAAATTTTAACAAGTTCCATTTTGCCTTTTGAGTATTGCTCATATTAAATTACAATACTGAAACCATGCTTTTCCAATCATGATTTAACTCTCTGTCTGGCTTAGTAAAACAAAGAGTTAGATATTAAACTACAATGAATGTCAAACTGAGGAAGAACACATACTATAAAGTATCATCGTGAACACTGAGTGCTGTAAATCATAAGAAAAAACTCAAGAGGCAAGCAGAAGTGTGGATTCTTCAGTAGCTTCCTTCCTATGTCCGGTTTCCAGAAGTGCCAACGTATTTTTCTCTAGGAAGCCCTGTATTTTCCTTCAATTCTACCCTGCTAATAATTAATTCATTTTGCTTACACTGCAGCCAGCTTCAAATCATGGTCTCCATTTCTTGGTAATAGATTCTGCCACAGGCAATATGCTGAGCCATAACCTCAATTACAGCTTACAGAGGAGGAGAATGCTCTTGATTTCTGTTGGAGCTGCTGTTTTGTTTTAACTGAAATTGTATAGGGGTTGGGGGGAGCATCACTATAGCAGGAAGCTGTGAACCCCATACCATACTGAACATATGCAGAATTTAACACAAACTGTAAGAATGTAAGTAACCATGGAAGTTAAGCAGCTGGTAAAAGATGACTAGCTAAATAATTAAACACTACTAGTTTAAAAATAAATAGCTGTCATATCAATATCACTGAAAATAAGAAATTCTAAACAAAATTAAGTTTGTACATGTACTAACAGACTGCTCAAACGATTTATCTAATTTGTTTGCTTGTTTTATTTATTTATTTATTTATTACTTATTTAATACACATGGGTGTTTTGCTTGTTTGTAAATCTGTATATCCCTGGCATGCCTGGTGTCCATGAAGGCCAGGAAAGGGTGTCATATTCTTTAGTTCTAGAATTAGCAAATGGTTGTGAGCTGTCATGTGAGTATTGGGAATTGAACCCAGGTTGCTCTAAAAGAGTAGCTAGTGTTCATAACTTCAAAGCCATCTCTCCAGTTCTAAAATCAGTTATTTCTTTAGACATTCTCAGAGCCATGTGTTGAGTAAGAGAAGAGATAGAGAAGCCAAGACAAGAGACTGACGCAGAAAAACAAAGAGATTCATCTGTCATATTTACAAGAATGTCAGATAATGCAAGTTGGGCACCTCATTATTTACCTTATTACGTGTGTATGCAGCATGTGTTTTTATTTTAAAAAAATTTGTAAACTTTACATTCATAAGAATACCCAGAATATATAGCATCTATGCATGTAAGATTTCATGAGACACTAATTGGACACATTCATATATTCACGGCATGAGCTAGGGAAACTGATAGATGTAATGGTACTTTTGTTTGTCTCCGCACTTCCTTCTTTGGTTACACAGTGGATGGGAAGATTTAATAGCATCTACAAGATGTCCCAGGATCTTTAATTCTCCTATTAATGAAAGTGTTGACTATAAGTAAGAAACTCTATTAATGTGAAGATATCTAGGTGCATGAAAAATCTGTATGCAAGTCTTTCTGCCCCAGTTTTTACCTCAGTATCTCCTAGTAGTGAACCAGAGCCATACATTCTGAAACAAAGGCACTCTCAGGTAAGCACACAGGAAGCCATAGTTAGTGAGATGCCCTTGTCAAGCACTGGCAAGTGCGGTAATTTCATAGAGGCACATATAATTAATTCTCCTCTGTTTCTGATGTTCCTGGCACTTAATTACATGGAAGCCCTGGAGGCCACTGATAGAGATCCACTGGAGCTTGGAAGGTGAAACTTAAGAGACAAGTCACAAAGATTTCATGTTCTGGAAATGCCCAAGTTAAAAATAAAAACTAACCAAACCAACCAATCAAACAAACAAACAGACAAAGCTTACAAAGCAGAAGGGAAAGCCATCAAGAGAAAGTTCAGTGATGCCGAGTATTAATCAAGCATCTGCACTCAGTTTATGCCTTTTACTTTCTGTTTCCAGAGTAGAACAGGGCTGCTAGAGAGTTCCATGTCTGTCACTTCATTATCATGAGATTAAAACAGTAGACATCTTATAACAATGTACTGCCAGACTGACTTTATTATTGGTCATTGGTAAATATGCTTGATTTTTTTCCAATGGAAATACTTTTAAGAGATGCCTTAGCAAATAGTCAATATATACAGCTGTAACTATTACACTGTATGAAAAATCCCTACTGTGAAAATATTTAAAAGAAAGATTATACAATGCAAGTTTTTTATGTTTTTTTAATGTTTCCAGGTAAAATCACTAAGTGATATTTGTATGTACAAATTAATACAAAAAAATCTACATTGTGGTCACATTCCTATTAAAGGAAAAGTTGGGCTTAAGAGGGTAAGGGTCAGGAACTCGTGTGACCAAGGCATAGGTTAGAGGTACCAAGGCCATGGCAGAGAGTAGCTTCTTCAAGGGCTAGCCCATCTGTGTATTGTAGATACCAAGGTGCTTATCATAGTTTATTCACAGTGGTTTGTCACATCGACATGTGGGTTTAAATCAATCTGAAAGGAAAAATGATCAAACTGATAGAAATGTTTTCCACCAGCTTCATTTTTTGCAATTTTTTTAACAGATGGGCTAGAATTTCAATAGAATTAGAAAACTGTGGGCTAAACATTTCCTTTTTGTAAACATTGAGTCAAGATATAATTCATGCACGTTGTCAAGCTAAATCATGGGCAAAACAGAGGACTATGACCGTGTGTCTGTGTGTGCTGACTGTTGTGGCAAATTGAATTACTAAAATTACTCAAAACTGCCACCCATGTTGCACCAAATTAAACCAGAATAACTGGTGGTTTAGGCAGAGCTCTACAAGAATAAGCAAGCTGTGACTATTTAGTTCAATGCATCTGCCTTAGTTTTGGGTTTCTATTGCTGAGAAGAGATGTCGTGACCAAGTCAATTCTTTTCATTTATTTATTTACTTATTCCTTCATATATTACATCCCAACCATAGTTTCTCCTCCCTCTTCTCCCAGTCTCTCCCCTAAAGCCTTCCTTCTGCCCTAGGTCCACTTTTCCTCTATTTTTCTTCAGAAAATAGCCAATAATATTACACACGACATACAAAGTTGCAATAAGACTAGGTACCTTTCTTCATATTAAGGCTGGATAAGGCAATGTGGTAGGAAGAAATGGGTACCAAAAGCAAGCAAGAGTCAGAGACAGGCCCTGCTCTCATGGTTAGGAGTCCCACAAGAAGAACAATTTATACAACCATTACATATAAGCAGAGGGTCTAGGTCATACCTATGTAGGTTCCTTAATTGTTGATTCAGTCTTTATGAATCTCTAGGAGCCCAGGTTAGTTGATTTTTGTTACAGGAACCTTTCCTGCCCATTTTATTTGCAATGGAGCTTTGTGATTGGGCAGTAGAAGAGAGAGGTAGAGCAAGGAGTTGGGAGGAGTAGAAAGGAGAAAGGAGAGTGGGGAGCAAGATGGAGAAGACCTGTGTGTCTCTAGAAGTATCAGGTAGTTATTCATATCAAAGGGTTAGATATTGGCTTAAAAATTCTGATTGTGTGGGCATCTTATGTATTGAGCATTTGCTAATATATAAATCTATTGGATAATCTTAAGCATTAAGAGTTTCATTTTTACTGGGTACGAGAATTGTATCTACCACATGGGGAGGGTGGTTATTCCCTGGGTTTGGGGGCATGGACTCCACAGAGATGACTAGTAGAGGCAACAGTCAAGCCAAATTTTCGTGAGTCTCAGGTCCTGGCAAGCCAGTGCTGCTGTCAGAATGGGAACTTAGAGCTAGAACATAGAGGAGGCCAGGGAGCCAGAGCCGAGCTGTGCAGTCGCTTTTTAAAAATACTTTCCACAACAGATTCTGAGCACGGCAACTCTTGTAAAGGAAAGCAATTAATTGGGGTTAGCTTACAGTTTCAGAAGGAGCTAAGAGTTTTACATTCAAACTGGCAGGCAGCAGGAAGACTGAGCCATTATGCCTGGCTTGAACTTTTGAGACCTCAAAGCCCACTCCTTAGTGATACCCCTCCAACAATGCCACACATACTGCAACAAGGCTATCTACCTCCTAAGAGGGTCACTTCCCATGGAAGCACTTTTATTCAATCTGCCAAAGCATCTTAAGTGGAAATAGGATCAATGTCTGGTATTAACTTCCACATTATACAGCAATGCTAACCTTCAAACGAAGGAGTCAACAGGCTGGCAAAAGTATTGAAAATCATGCTTTATATCTTTGGACTTACTTTATTTGATCTGGAGAATCTTATAATGGGTTGCATTCTGAGGGATAGTCCCCAATGGAATCATTATATTAGAGAAAAAGAGCTTGCAGAAACTCTTTAATTCCACTGTAAGATGTAAACTCAAGAGGTACACTACATTTGGACTTGGGTTAGACAATGTATTGTTTGTGAAGTAAAAAATTAGCTGGTAAAATCTAGGCAAATTAACTCCATCTATAATTTTATCTAAAATCACCAACATAATCTTAATGTGAATTTCTTCATCACAAGCATTAATTTTTATAATCTTTATCTCTAGAATACCTGGAATTGGAAAGCACTGCTTTGAGTAAATTTTCTCTTGTGGAGTGAATTTTTTGGCGTTAGCAGAGGTAGGTTTGCTTATCTCCTGTAAAGATTTTTGAAGATTCCCTTCCTTTTCATGCAAGATAACCCATTTGTCTAAAATGAAACATAGACAAACCTTAATACACAGAGATGGAGGAATCTCTAAGTACCTTCCTCCCAGCTCTTGTTACCGGATGCTAGACAGTGACCCCAGCAAAGGTGACTATGATGGAACACTTGCCTAGACTTTCATCCTGACCAAGAGTGATTCTAAAGCTTTCCATACTGGAATTTAATCTTTTATTTAGTCACAGAAATAGGGAGTCACCATTTTTTAAACTGCCGAGAGAAAGCTAGGGGAGAGGAGCATTCTCTCCTCTCAGCTCCCAGGAAAGCGGTACAGGATGATAGGAAGACAAGAAGATTTTGTCCATTAACCCCTTGACCTAGTAAGTTAATGGCTTTTTGTTGCAACTATATCAACAAACAGGGTTCCGGGTGAGATCCTAACCCAGGTAGGGAGGTCTCTGCAACTATCTGGAAAAGTGTCCTGGCATTGCTAACTGCTACTACTCCCCTGAGAGCCCATTCACCTGATGGGCTGGAAACAAAAAGACATCTAAACTATTACTTCAAACTTACTTTAAACATAACACAGTGCTCCCATGCAGGGCATTGCCTATATGTAAAGAAATGACACAACCACATAATGAAAGTGACATTTTCCTTGTCAATGCAGCTGAGTGGAAAAAAAAACTATAACGTAATTTCAAGCAATTTCCTAAAACAAAAAATAATTTGCATAAAGCCCCCAAATTGATATGCTCTAGCTACTGCTTAACAGGGTCACAATGACAATCAAAGCTACTATCATTTCTTCTTATTTTAATATTAAGATTATGCTGGGATTTTCTAAATTAAAATGTTAATAAGTCAGAGCTTTGTCAAGTTGATTTGAAATACAGGGAAAATATGCCACATTTTCTTCAAAATTAAAATCTCATCAGAAATGTATTTATACAAATACAGTATTTTCACAGGATCAAATAATATTAAGTTACTCATTTTTTGTTACATTTTCTACAATTGTATAAAGGGCCCCTCACCAGCAACTTCTTTTAGGTAAAATTTTAAAGGAAAAAATATTCTATTAAAGAATATACCAAAATATATTATATACAACCAATTTTCTTATATTTCACTATAACAAATATGCATAACCTTTATATTTTCCTGTTAATACTTTCTAGTTTAGAATATTTGGCTCTATAAATACATTCTTGAATGATTAATGAAAATGATAGCATTTCTTAGCATACTTAATTAATTCTTATCACAATTAAAAATTTACTTGGAGAATCAACAGCACATTTACAAATGTGTCATTATTTCTAAACTGTCAAAGCAGAAGGTTTCATAGTCATCTATTCTCATTTGGGGGGCTGTGACCATGTATCAACCTAAGACAAACAATTTTTAAAAGAAATGATAGGATTTATCAGACAGAAACTCAAACCACTTTACTTTCTAAATGATAAATTACACTTGGATTAGCATGAATAATGTTTACTGTGTACTCACAATGTAGTAAGTGCCAATGGAATATGAGTAATATCTGCTACTGACTGATGCAAGAATTAGAAGCTCCCAATGTCTATAAGTAGGGGACAGGAAGATCAACAGCTCCAGGCTACTCTCAGCTACATAACAAGTTTAAAGCTAGCCTAGACTACACAAGACTATCTCAAAATTAATTAATAAAAAGGGTCAACTTTAAAAGAATTCAGAAACAGCTAAACGTTCACATGATTAAGAATGACAAACCCTCAATAAGCAGAGATTTTTAGCTATCAATAGAAAAACAATCACCTGCTTAAATTAGAGTTGGACTGCAAGACTATTACGGAACATCTTAATTGAGTAAATATAGGAAAATTCAAAGCTAAGTACACAAAGGAAAACAGCCAGATTCTCATTCATGTATCTATTAGAGAGCTGTGTTTACCCCCAAATCCATAGCTGACTTTCCAGTCTCAAGTTTATTGTATACTCCATTTATTTTAAACAAATGGAACACAGTTCATGAGTGAGTTTTGCAAGTTACTAATCCTAGAAGCCACAATTTTAACAAGTAACAAGAAATATTGTGAAACATCTAAATAAAATTCCACAGAGTGCCACAGTCTGACATTATTAATTACATGCTAATTCATAAAACTAATAGAAAATCAACTTAATCAATCTAAATCTTAAAATTCACCAACCTTAACATACAATCTTTACTTACAAGGTTGACCCTGTTCATTTAACAGGATATGGTGACCTAAATCAGCCTATAGCTCTCTTCAGATAATTTATTTGTTCATTCATTACCAAATACTCACTGCACTCTTCTCCTAGTGGCTATAATTGCTGGACATAAGTTGAACGGGAGTAGGATCTCTGCAGGTCCTTGTGAATTCCATACACTTTACTTGGAGACAGAGAGCAATCAAGTACCCTTTGTCTCATCAAATATGGGTAAACATCTATAGTTATGCGTGCTGTCAAAAAATTATAGCCAGCTCTACAGAGGGATGAGAAGAAACCTGTGGCTGCTTACATTATGAATTAAACAAGGATTAACTAGCTAAGAAGGGAGAGGAAGGACATGGTTAGGTTGAATTAGTATATATGAAGGCTCTGAGGCTCAAAGGGAATAATGTTTACTAGAAAGGACAATAACAAAAGAAAGGCCAGTGTCCCTGAGAGAGGACACAGAGTGTTTGAGGCTGAGTCAGAAGAGAGGCACTGAGGACAGATCTCTAGATTAGGTAAACTCATTTAAAGATTTTGGTCCAATATTCCAATAACAATGACTGGTCATTAAAATGTATTCAACAGGAACAATGTGCTTAGATTTTGAAAATAAAAATGTCTCTCATCTAGAGAATGAGCTGAACAAAATTAAAAAAGCCATTTAGAAGGCAGATAGTCCAGGTGAGGGCTGAATAGAGTTTGGGCTGCAGAGAAATAGGGACAAAGACGTACAACTGAAAGAAAAGCAATGACAGATTGGTCATTGAAGAACAAAGAGTGAGATTCAAAACTTTTAGGTTGATTTCCTCAACAATACCATTACATGGAACAAATGGAGAGAAAGAGGCTTAACAAAACCATCAGCTTACTCTAGACAGCTGGAATCTAAAGTTGGAGGCTAAGAGAAAATTTAAGTCAAATGTAGCTTACATGGTCCTATAGCTGAAGGAAGTTAAGTCAGGGAGCATCTCTGAATGAGATAAGATTCCAGCTCTTTGTTTTTCACTCGTTTTTCTGATGTTCCTGACCACATGCTTCAGACAACAGCATGCTGGGCCTCACTGTAGGCCTAGATTGACAGGGCTAAACCTCCCAAAAGTGACTCAAAATGAATTGTTCCCATTTCAAAGTTGTTTACGTAGGAAATTGTATTACAGCAATGAAGAGCTTACTGATACTGGTAATCTCTCCAAAAAAGCTCAAGCTTGATTTAAAGGAGCTATATTTGAAGGAAATAAACTTCACAAATTAATGCTTTTTACCTAGTGGCATACAGTAAAGATATGTAAAGCATCTATTGTAGATCATAACAAAGACATGAAAGGCAAGTTCCACACTTATAGTTTAGCCTTGTAGTATATAGAACAGCAATATCTATAGCCCAAGATGAGGTGGGATGGGAGCAGAAGAAACAAGACAAAATGGAATTACCTCAGAAGCATTCACAAACCTTGACATTGAAGCATCTGTGAATAAACAAATTTAACTTGACTCGTTAATTCTAGTTATTTTGATGACCTCTAATACAGATGAGAATTTTAAAAAGCAGACATTGATATTCTGAGCAGATACTGCCTAGACTGATAAAGCACTACCTGTTTTTTCTACAATGGCTACTATTATTTTCCTTGGCCCCACTACACTGAAAGGATGCTTGGCCATCATGTTCAGTGAGTGCCCTACAGAGAAAAAGATTAAATAGGTAGACAGCATTCTTGTTATCATGCTAGATCAATTTCCAGTCACAGATTCCAATCACAGAGAGGCAGAAAACCTTTCAGAGCCACTTATATCAAATATTACCCCTTAACAGAAAATATGGTAAGTCAGCAGCCAGTTTCCCTTCATCTGGACAAAAAACTGTGGTGATTACTATTTTTTCCTATTAAGTACCTATGGCTCATAGAATACAGAATGACTACGTGCTCACAGAACTTGCTGATAAGCGAATCTGTTCGTGTCAAGGTCAGGGCAAACCCCATGTGCCCATATCCAGTGGACACACTTTTATTTATTTATCTACTTGGATTTTGCTATGAGCCACCTGCGTCCTATAAGATAGTTAGTTCGTTTGTTCATTCAGAACCTCTTCCCCAAGTTTCAGAAGGCTACACTCCAGCTTCTCTTCTAGTCTTCCAGCTGAGTGAGTTGTTCATCCCACTACCCCAGTCCTCTACATGTTAGAGTTTCTCTTTCCTGAATAGAATCTCCCTAAGTGAATCCTTGCAGGGACATAGCTTTATAACCCGTATAATGATCTTTAAATGACTAATAGATCTAAGCAGGAACAACTGCCTTCCCTTCTATTACCACTTGGATATTCAACTGTCAACCAGATACGTAATCACTTCAAAGTCTCCTAGATGTTTTAAACATCACAGGGTATAAAAGTAGCTTCGTTTTTTGCTTTTGTTTTTGTTTTATCTTCTAAATATTCATCTTCTATTTGATTTTTGTCAGATTCATGATGACATGATATCCACTTAGTGACTTCATCTATCCACAGGGAACATTCATGATACCCCTTCCTACCCAACTCCCCAAATGAACTTCTGTGCCTAAATCATCAGAGAGGCAGTCCAAAGCATTGTCTCAAATCATTACCATTATGGCCTACATCTAGGTTTTCTTCTAGTAGTTATCTGTTCAATTCTAACTTAGAATCTATTACCTAGTTACCAGAGTAACCATTAAGTTATGAACTTGCTTAAATGACTCTCATATTTGAAACTACTTCTGATTCCTTTTTAAAATAAAAGCCCAATGGATCACTATACTATAGCATGTCCTTCCACTCTGGGGACTCCTATCTATTGAAAAGAAATCATTTTCTTTCTTTAGTGTTCACTAGTTATTGTGTGTTTTATGATGGTTATCTTGAAAACGAGGTAAACCCAACTTAGATAAGGACAAGCGAGTCACAGGCAGAGTCATAGTGACTTGTTCCCTGAACCTTCACCCAGCAGATACCCGGTTCTGATGATATCTGTATTCCCCCTGATCACCCACACTCCAGTGTCATTCCCTTCCCCACATCCTGCCTTTCTGTGTTTACAACCCCTGTGTGAATGAACTACAATTTGAGAAAAAATAAATTTAAAAAAAATGGCTAAAACAGGAAGATCATGAGTTTAATGCCAACCTATGCTATGAAATGAATACCAGGCTGATGTTGACCACATAGGGACAGTGTCTCAAAAAGGGGGGGGGGCATGTGTGAAAATGTCATAATTAAAGCCATTACATGTGTTAACTTTAAAAAGTGATAATGGCATGACAGGAAAATAGAATTTAGAGCAAAGAAGGATTTAGGAATTAAGAATCTAAGAGATAGAGACCATCCATGAGGTAATGATCACACATGGACAGACTTCAAAGATGTTTACTGTGAGACCATTAAGGATCAAGCAGTTTTGTTGCTAACATGATGGTTTCCTGATGAAGAGATTAAAACCTTTTTTTCTCTTGCAAAAAAAAAAAAAAGAAAAAGAAAAAAGAAAATCATTCTTATTGAATGTTCTTTGCTGGTTCCAGTTCAAAATGTATGTCACATGACCACTTACTTCTTTGCTTCTCAAATATGTCTCTTGAAAACCATGGTACATGGCACATGATACATGCTAATACAAACGCAAAATGAACAAAGCTTTGCTTTTGCTTTATAGCACTTTCTTAACATGTCAGTATCATTTCACTGTCATGCCTCTGCCTCCACTAGGCTGTCTGTCCTCTGAATGCTTAGATGCTTCCTTAGAACCAGGTTCACCCTTTCACACCTTCTGTGTAATGTTATAGCTGGGATGGTGTGGCTCTAGAGCTGTTATGGTGTGGTTCTAGAGTTGGTATGGTGTGGTTCTAGACATTGGTGTTGGGATGCCATATTGTAACTGCTGGCTTTTGGTAGGTTCTGTCAATAAGGAAACTAAAGTGAATGTCAGTAAGAAGAAGAAAAACATGGTGGTTTTCTTCTTAGTTCACCCTTGCCATCAACAAGGAGGAGCAACAGCTCTCCTCTGCCACAGGGTCACCCCACAGTGGTACCAACTTGAGGGAACCAGCTCTGAAAGAACCAATTTCAGACAATGAGTTATTAACATCAGCTGCTGGTGATCTAAACCTGTTCCTAGATTCTGTTCTCTATTTCTCTTTGGTTCTAATATTTGATAAGCCATACTTCTTATGTCTCCTTCCTCACAGTTTTATTTATTTTTATGAATCTCACAGTGCATAGACTTGTCTGGCCTGGATCTTTTCAATATAGATCACTCTGTCCTCAGAAGTGAAGCAACTGTGAAGGAATCCTGATTTCTGACAGGATAGGACAATAAAGAACTAGACTGACAACCTGATCTATGGTAAAGTAATAAAAGACATAATAACCAGAAAATATTTTCTGAGGAACAAAATAAAGCATTTGTATATTCAATGAATTACTTCAAACCTTCCCCCACTCTAGGTACATTGTTTACCAATATAACACGAACTCTTAATAAAGTCAGGGTCTTATTAATGTAAGTACAATGGTGCTAGGTTTGTACTGATGTCACCATGCTTTTATTGAGTACTGTATGAAGAATGCCAAATATTTAACTTGTTATTAACACAATACCTTAACACCATAGTTATTATTTCCAACTCCATCTCTCTTATACACACACACACACACACACACACACCTGTAAATAAATAATAGGAGATGCAGTCCCAAGATCACACTGCTATTATATGATCAAGTAAAATTTTAGCCCACATCTTCAGGACTACTTCTTTACACCATGCAGATCTCATCTGTGTCCCTTGCTACAAGCAAGATGAAATGACACATTACATAACAAGGAGCTCAGTAGGTACTTATCCTATGGATGGCTTAAAAAAATACTTTGTTCAAAACCAAACCAACTTTATTTTGTACTGCTATGATGTTGACATCTATTAGTAAAACAAACATTTCTATTCCAAAGGCAACAAGCTTTGTGGCTACAACTCAGTATGTGCACATTATAATAAGTAAGTGGCCCATCAGAGGAGTAGGACAGAGCTGTGGAGATAAAAGAAATGAAATTTAGGAAGCAAACGGGATTTTTCAGTAGGGCAATAAACCTAGGACATTGCTGTAACTCAGGGATATGAGGTTACTAGTATTCAAGTAACATCCTCGGTCCTCACTGCAACTAGACCTAGAAAAGTGTTTCCAGGTACAGGTGTTTTGCTCTAATGACTCCACGGTGGTATGATACATGAAGGAGAAAAGCCCTGCTCACATGTGTGGTTCTTTCTTTTGATGGAAAAGCTTTATCTGGAGAACAAGAGGATTTTTGGCAAATCATCAATTTTTTTCTCATGTCCAGATAAACAGTTTTAATCTTTGAAGACTATACCTAACCAGTCTTCAGCTCAAAAAATAATGAATGCAATGAAACCATCAAGAACAGAAGCAACCTAGCAGGCAGGGTACAGGAATAAAATTCATAGGATCCAGTAGGAGAAAGAATTAAAGTGTAGTGTATATGAGCCCCCCCCCCTCCCTCTCCCCTCTCTCTCTCTCTCTCTCTCTCTCTGTGTGTGTGTGTGTGTGTGAGTGTGTGTGTGATATCATTTTTTAAATAATAAATGTCTGTTTGACCACAATTTATGCAAACCAATTCAAAGCCAATAATTTTGTATTCATGAACTAATACAGGGTGATCCAATACTAAACCAGTATTCTAATGAATTAGATGTGATAGACACATGGACCACCATTCTATGACAATAAATAACTTCCCAAGTTAGGTCTCAGAGTGTATGATATGGCTTGAGTACAAAATGCCTCCATTGTATTAGGTCTCGGTTGTCAGCTGATGAGGTTTAGGAAGAGATTAGATCTTAAGTGGTGGGCCTAACGAGAGATTTCATTCAACCCAATGATACATTGGAGTTCTGAGTGGGCTTATTTGGAAGGCACAGAACTGTGAGAGGTGGGACCTGATTGGAGGAATTTTATTTCATTCATTGTATTTCATATAGCATGGATCTTATCCCAGACTCTCCCTGCTGCTGTTCTCTCTCCCACTCTCTCCTCTTTCCTCCCACCACCAGGAAGCTGTCCTACCATACCATCACCAGAATGCATTATCTGCAACCATTATTTAAAATATGTCTTTCCACAAGTTTATATTATACATACTGTGATAGCAATAAAAACCTGGCACACAGTTATCATTAAGATTTCAATTAGAGTATATTTTAACTTAAAATACTTTAACAATAATCATGATGCTAAGTACAACTATATTTACATAACTGTGTTTTACTATATTTTTGAAATATAATCTATTTAATTGGAAAGCTATAGATTTTAATATTCTTATTACAATCTTTTCATACAATATATTTTGCTCATGTTTTTTCCTTCTCAACTTCTCCCAGATCCTCCAAACCTTACTATACACTGAACTTCATGTTCTTTCTTTCTTCAAAAACACAAAGAAATCAAAGCAAAATTTGGGAATCAAAACAAATGAAATACTAATGCCCAAGCAAAATGAAAATAACACAAAAAATCCTCCAAAAATTTAAAATTAAAAAGTGGAATTTGTTTTGTGTTATCTCACTGGGCATAAGGCTTGCTCTGGATTATGGTTGATATACCTAGTGGTGGCATTGCATTGGAAAAAATAGATTTTCCACTTTGTAGCAGGTATCAACTGCAAATAGCTTCTTTGTTTGGAATAAAAATCCACTTTCCCTGTTCAATGCTAGGATTTTGACTGATTTGAACCCTTGCAGGTTTTGTGCACACTGTCATAGTCTCTCTGATTTCATATGTACATCAGTCCTTTTGTGTCTGGAAGACACTATTTCCTTGAAGTCATCCATCACCTCTTGCTCGTACAATCTTTCTGCTGCCTCTCCCTCCTAGACATCTGAACCTTAAAGGGATTTGATGAACACATACCATTTAGGACTGTGTGCTCCAAAATGTCTCATGCTCTGCATATGGTCAGTTTGTAAGTTTCTGTACTAATTCCAATCTACTGCAAGAAGAAGCTTCTTGGATGAGGGCCAAATGATGCACTGATCTATGGGTATAGCAGTATGTTATCATGTGTCACTTTATCACTATGTTGCTTTAGAAGAAGAATAAATGGTAGTAGGTTTTCCCCTAGACCCATGATCCATGTAGTCCCAGGTTGTTGGCAACATTACCCATGTGAAGTATGGGTTGGGTTCCATCCAGCCTATAGAGTTGGACCTTAAATTCATTTTTTTAAGTTATTGGTTACTTCCATAACATTCATGCCACTATTATGCCACTATTTTTTTAAAGTGGTCAGTTACTCCTGTAACATCTGTGCCACTGTTATACCTTGAGGACAGGTATTTGTTGAAGGTCACAAGGTTTGCAGTTGGGTGATACTGATGATTACTTTTCTTCTCTGGTAGCATTCACCAGCTCAATTTTTGTGTGACGATATAAGAAAGTGGTCTTTTTAGAACAGGGTTTACTATCAGGTTGTTGTGAGTAACAAATACTCTTGGCCATATCCTACTATCTTCGTGCGCGAGAGAGCAGCAATACATATTTTGCTAAAGAATCAACAAGATATAACACCTCACCTCTAGTCCTTTGATAAGTTCCAAACCTCTGTGTTTATTTGGGTTGAAGCACACACATCAAAATGATTAAAGTTAGCATCTACTTGTAAAAGGAAACTATGCAATACTTGTCTTTCAGAGGCCAATATTACTTCACTTGGAATAATTGTTTCTAACTCCATCCATTTACTTGCAAACTTCA
>NW_021604587.1:7654135-7712560 GCF_004785775.1 Grammomys surdaster
AGTTTTATTTAATTATTCAAAGTTTTTAGTTTTCTTATTGATTTCTGTCTTGACCTAATATTCATTAAGTAGTGAGTTGTTCAAGTTCCATGAGTTTGTATACTTTCTGTTGTTTTTAATGTTGGTGATATCTAGTTTTAATCTTTCCATGATGGTTAAATAAGATATATTTAACATTTCTTAATATCTGTTGATATTTGCTTAGTATCCTAATATGTGGTCAATATTAGAGGAAGTTCCATGGACTTCTGAGCAAAGTATATTCTTTAGTGTTTTAGTGGGACACACTGTACATGTCTGTGAAGTCCATTTGCCTTATGATGTTACTTAACTCTAGAAATTCTCTGTTTAGTTTTTGTATTGAATATAAGATGTTATAAGAAAGAAAAGGATAGGAAGAATATGTAATTTTAGGTGTAGTCATGTTTATTTTAATAATTTGGGTGCCCCTATGTTTCACACATAAATATTTAGATTGTAATATCTTCTTGATAGATTTTTTTCTTTAATGTGTACACAATTTATTTCCTATCTGTTTGATTAGTTTTGGTTTAAAGTCTATTTTGTCAGATATTAAAATAGCCATACCTTCTTGATTCTTGGGTATGTTTGCTTGGAATGCCTTTTTCCATCCTCCTCCCAAGGTGCTGTCTGTCCTTGATGGCAAAGTGTGTTTCTTGGATGTACCAGAATCCTGAGTATTATTTTCTAATCCATTCTGTTATTCTGTGTGTTTTATTGGTGATATTGAGATGATTAATAATGAGAGTTATTAATGAACAGTGTTTATTGATTTCCGTTATTTTGTTTTTCTGGTGTGGGTGCCCCCTTTTTATTTACTGCTCTGGTTTAATTTATTCCTTGTGTCTTCTTTAGTGTAGTGATATTTTTCTTCAGAGTTAAATTTTTCTCTTAGTACCTTCTTGATTGGTGAACATCAACTGCTTAATTTGTTCATGGTTTATTCTCTGCAATGTTTTTCTTTCTGTCTTCTGATTGATGGTATAGTAGTATGTGCTGGCATCTGTGGTCTCGAAAATCTTGCAGAACATTCATCCAGGCCCATCCGTTTTCAGAGCTTCCATTGAAAAGTCAGGTATTATTCTAATAGCACTGCCTTTACATGTGACTTGGGTCTTTGCCCTTGCAGCTTTGAATATTCTTTCTTTGTTCAGTATGTTTGATGGATTTATTATTATGTATTGTGGGGAGTTTCTTTTTTGGGCATATGTTTCTTTGCTGTTCAATGTGCTTCTTGTGCCTGATAGGCATCTCTGTCTTTAGAATATGGAATGCTTCATCTATAAATTTGAAAATATACCCTGTGCTTGTGTTTTGACTTGGGTTTCTTCTCCTTAGTCTATACCTATTATTCACAGGCTTTGTCATTTTATAGTGCTGGCTTTTCAGACTTGCTGGCTGCTTTGTGACTAGAGTTCTTAGACTTAACATTTCCTTTGACTGAGCTCTCCATTTCTTCTATCTTGCCTTCAAGATCTGATGCACTCTCTTCCAGGAGTCTCAAGCTAATGCTGAGGCTTACTTCCAGGTTATTAATTTCACATCCTGAGTTTTCCATGCCCAGTTTTATTTCAGTTTGTTTTCTTTAGTGGCAACATTTCTTCCTGACATTCTACTTTCATGGCTGGAATTGTTTTCATTACTTCATTCGACTACTTGTGTTTCTATGGTCCTTACGAAGGCATTAATTGACATTCCTCCTCAAGGTCCTTGAACATATTCATAGTTGCTAGTTTGAAGTTTTTGTCTTGTGTGCCTCAGCTTAAGTGGTTTTTCTTAGGGCCTATGGTAATATGGTTGCTGGCTTCTGGAGAAGGCATGTTGCCTTAGTTGTTCATATTGGTGTTTTTATACTGGGATTTAGAAATGTGAAGTAATGACATTTGAAATATTTCTTGATGTAGATACCTGGCCAGTCTTACAGTGCATACAGAGGCATAAATAGGTGCATCTTTTAATGTATTGCATTTAAATGGAAATGTGTTTTCTTATTAAAACTTCAGAATTAAGCAATATAGTATCCATTTGATTTTTATCATAAATGGACAATGTATGTATAACATAGGGTAAATGCATTCATATACATATTCAGACAAATGAGGTTATACATATTTTTCTACAAGTAAAAACACATAGTAGAAGCCACTTCTAAGCACATGCTCACAGACTTTTACATCAGCTGAGTAAACCTGAAGCTAAGAACATAAATGAGTTAAAACAAATTTTATGAATTTTAAAATAGAATATTTAACCAGGCATGGTAGATTATGCCCTCATCCAAGCACACATAAGGCTGAAGTAGAAAAAGAGAAATGAATTTGACACCAGTCTGAGCTAAGCAATACTACCATTCTAATAAATAATGGTTATGACATGAGTTTTGTTGTTGTTTTGGTTTTAGGCTTTTTGCTTTTTGTTTTTTGGTGGTGGTGGTGGGTTTTGTATCTTTTTTGTTTGTTCGTTTGTTTGTTTGTTTTGTGGAGTCAGGTCTCACTATGTATTTATAGGCCAGGCTGACTTAGAATGAACACAGATTTGTAGATCTGCTTGTCTCTGTCTTCCATGTTATTAAGGCTGTGTGCTACTACTATCAATGTTCATGTTACCCTTTTAAGAAAGAAAATGACATGTAGAAGTGGTTGCTCTGCAGCCTCTTTACTCTAAAAGTTCTTGCAAATCTCACTGTAACTCTGTGACTCAGCAAGTCACACCTACTGTGACTGATTGTCTGCCATCACCTACCTAATTGATTTTCACAGAAAGAGGTAGGATGCAGATATATCCTTTGATACTTAAGTGCCTTAGATAGATTCCCTAATGCTATGATAAAATACCATGACCAAAACAACTAGAGGAGGGGGGGGGGCATTTATTTCATTTTATAACTCTCAGGTCACACTTGATCACTGAGGGAAGTTGCTGCAGGAATTCAAGGCAGGAACTGAAATTGAAGCCACAGAGAAATATTTTTTACTGTTTGCTCATCATGGCTCCACAGGCAGTTTCTTATATAAACCAGGACTTATATAACTCAGGGGTGGCACTGACTACAGTAGGCTGGGGCCTCTCACATTAATCAGTAATTTAAAAAAAAAATTGTCCTAGAGGCCAATCTATGGAAGCACTCTCTCAATTAACATTCCCTCCTTGCATATATGTCTAAGTCTGCATCAAATTGTTCAAAACTAATCAGAAAAAATATATGCTGGTATATCTTTCTACATGAGTAATAATTCTTTACTTTTTATGTTCAATACTGTTTCCATATTTAGAAAGCTCATACTTTATAATTCTTGAACTTGACTTGTCATAAAACAGGCTATAGTAAACATTCTAAAAAAGCACTTTAGGTAAATATTTTATAAAGTAGATAACAAAGCCAAGATATATTAAAGAGATCTTGTAGTATTGCTATATTATTCCCAACTATTGGGCTCTATTCATGGGTTTCAAGGATGTCATAGGATAGAATCTGAATCATTTAAGAAAATTATTTTCAAAAGATCAACCTAAATCCTCTCCAAGCAGTATAAAGAGTGATATCCCTGCCTCTCTCGCACCAGTAAACCAGACTCCAGAAAAAAATTTGAGGTTCCAGTGGAGGCTGAGTCATGAAGGAACATGGCTGTCTGTTTGGAAAAGGGAAACAGAGAGTTGTGTTGTGTCTATAGTCATTGCTCTATAGATAGCATCAGTTGTAACTGAAATCTCCTGGATATAGAGGATAATTAGGGCAGCTGGGATTTTGTTTCGAGCGAGATCATGGAAAAGTGACAGGGCAGAGCCTACTTCACAAACTTTATCTCACTCATCCTGAAGATGCTAGAGTGATATGTGCCTTTGCTTTGACTTCATGTTACAGATCTCCTAGCAAACTAGCTCTTAGCTTAATGCTTTCCTGGGGAGGGGTGGAGGCTCTAAGCTCTTTAAGGATGACCAATGTTCTTTTCTACATATATTTAAGAAAAAATCAGAATGTGGCATAAACAGCTGCTTACATTTTTCTCACTCTTTTCTGCATATTTGATGACAAGTGTTTGCAAAATCATGTTTGAAATGTGAAAAATATTTCGGAGAAAGCAGATGACGATGTTTCAAAATGATTGTTAGCACGTATGGACTATCACCTCAGTAGACATTCAACTTTGGGTTAAATAGTCTGTATCAACTACAGCTTATTACAGATGACGAATCAAATATGCTTGCTGACTGAGATCGTCATAAGTGTGTGGCTGCCCAAGAGCTTGTAAATACTGGAGCCCTACTGCATTCCAAGGATCGACTCTAGTTTTCATATACACAAACAGCAAGTTCAAGCTCTGGCTTCCTGGTCCCCTGGTATCACTTCCACCAAAAACATCACAAGTCTCTTTTGTCTTGTTCTGATAATTAGTCCCTACAGGTTTAAAAGTGAATTCAACTCACCTTCTCTTAGAAGTTGAGCATGAACAAAGACACTCTGAACCAGACAAAAAATAATAATAATAATGATAACTTCCTTCAGGTCAACCTCTCCCTCAGGGAGGAAATAACCAAGGCTATTAAGAAGGGTGTAAGTCTTGTTAATAAATAACTTGTGGTATCTTGACTTGGTCTGACACAGGTAGCCAATGATTATTATTCCAAATGCTGGGAAAACACATGCTGTCTCAAGAAAAAAATGTGAGTACTTCAGAAAATAACAGCCTACTTTCATAGTGTGATTTCTTCTCAGTGAACCAAACAGCATCTTGACAACATGGACACATTTTAGCCATGTAAGGCATCTTCTCACCACTCTTTCTATGTCTAATTATGTAATCATCAAGCAGAAATAGTATTATGTGTGTGTGTTTTCTTTGACTGCTCAAAATGTGATCTTCTTTACTTTCTTAATAAAGACAACCCTTTGACAACAGTTGAGCATCTCCCTAGCGTATATCTCTGGGATTGAACGCCACAAAATAATTAAAACTAATAAGACCTCTTTATTACTACTACTAATACCAAAAAGCAAACACACATACCTAAACAAGGAGCCATGTAGCAAAGGCATCTTAGATATAAGAGAAAAGCTTTGAATGCAGTGCCAAGGAAAGTTCTTGCAAGTTTGCAGATCAAGTGAAGGTTTATTGCTCTAAAAGTCAGCCCCTCACAGGCCTTAAACACACAAGAGACTCCTGGAGTTCCATAATGTTATCTATGACCACAAGTCAATACCGAAGATGGAACTAAGGTACTAATAATCAAATATAACAAAGGAATCCTAGATTTCAAACAGCCCTGGATTTCTCATAGCAAGTATTGTCTGACTCTTGTTTGGATATTATTTTAGGACGATCATGACAATGGTGATGGTGATGGTGATGATGACGATCGGCAGCAGCAGCCTGGAATTATAGTTAAATGTCATCACTCAGGAGATAAAGTTAAGAAGATCATGAATTGAGTTTGAGGCCAGACTAGGCCACAAAGAGAGGCTTTCTCTCATCAAGATGATAATATATAATCATAAAATAAACAAAAACCTACCTTAATAAGAAATTCAAACAATTCTTCATCAGTTTAAGTTGAGGCTATTTGGGGAAGCTTTCACTATAGCCCACTGTTAGAATATACGTATCTCATTGTCCGAAGTAGGGGATTACAGGGCTACATAGGAGAGATAGTTTGAAGAGGACTATCTACATAGCACCTATCATCCTCCGCCTCAGATACAAGTCTCAGAAGGGTCTTGGAATATGGCTCATTTGAGTTCATCTCAGCAGAATGAGGCATTTCTTCTTTTTCTTAATTCCACTTGATGGAGATTTCTATGATCATTTCAACAAATGTAGGATTGATATGGTAAGTGTTCTAATCACAATGATTAGCCCAGGACAAGTACTTACCTTAAGAATAACAGCCAGCATCAATTCAGAATTTTAAAAAAGCAATCCCATTGGTCCTATTATGATTTCTGCATATAACCATGTGAATGTGTGGGTTGTGGTGCTATGAGAAACAGCAGGGGGAATGAAAAGAGAAATAATTTGTATTTGTAGCATGGTACCAGGTAGAATTGTACTGATATAACTGACAAGACAACTAAAATGTATGTAGTCTGTTTTGTTTCAAGCTAGAAATGTTTTTTACGAAAATTTGTAGTTGAATTTTCTTTCTTCTCAGAAAAGTATGTCATAGAACATCCCTACCCTTAGGCCCCATGTTCTCATTTGTAATGATACACTGTATGTAAAGTTATATTACCAGCACATGCAATTTCCCAACTGCTTGATGCCTGATGTCACAAAATTATAACTAAAAGCAGCATTTCCATCTACTGCTTCAAGGCACGGGGAGTATTATTTCAGCAACAATGAAAGCGTGTAATAAAGGACTTTAATTTTAATGACAGCTTGGGTGCAAGCTGTTAGAAAAATTGAGTGTATGTTTTCCTATCCAGGTAACCCAATCTGGACTCCCGTCCAAACAGCGCCCTTTTCCAACTTACTTTGGATTTTAATTATTAAATTTAATTCAACAAGCATTAAATTATCAAATGCCCTCTCTATGGGAAGCACTGTAGTGGATTCCATAACAATTGGATACCAACACTCGCACTCTAGGAGGCCAGGATCCAGCGAGAAAGAGAGATGCCTGTTTAAACAACTTTAATGAAAGGTATATTATGGGAGTGCTGAAATGAGGCTACATTTAAGAGTCATAAACAGCAGAGAGGGATGTGTGAAGCATCTTGAAAAAGGAGGATTTTGGAGAGGCACCATAATACAATACAAAAATGAGAAAACACCATAGCAAAGGGACCTAACCTCCAATCCAATACAACCTATCAGGCAAATATGTTCAGACATGCTAAGACACACACATACACACACACAATTACACACAAAGATATAGACATGACTTCAAAGATGGCAAATGTGTGGAAAGAAGAGGTGAGAGGAACTTAGGCAAATATTGCCGCCTGGCTGGACACAGGAGAAAGGAAGAATATACCCTGTCTACTCAGTGGCACTGGCTATGTATTTTCCCCTGACTACTCAGTGTAGCTGATTTTATTTTCAAGACTTTCTTCACATCCTCTCACCTTTACCACTTCAGTGACCAAAGGCTGGATTCACTTGATTTCTTTCTTTCTTCTTTTCTTTTCCTTCTCTTTCTTTTCCTTTTCTTCCTTCTTTCTTCCCTTTTTTTTTCCTTCTTTCATCTATTTTAACTTAACTGTTCTCTCTTACTTCCAAAACCTTCTTTGCTCAAGCACAGGAGAAATCAGAATATTATGAAATTATTTCCAAGGGGATTAGTACTTTGAGATGACTAATATGAGTTAGTATACAAAGAATCCTTCCCTTGTCCTTAGAGGATGTATTCACCCTCTGTGACAAAATATCCAAGAATCCAATGAGAAAATGTGTATGTTAAGTCACTATTCCACAATTTTCCAACTATGCTTTCTTCACTCTATTGCTTGTGTGTTATAGTTAAAAGTATATGGTATAGAAAAATCAGTTATTCATGGTAACTCTAATTATTAATACTTATTGATACTGTTTGGTAACTTGGTAAGAACCAGAATCACACATGACTCATGACTCTGTGCATGGCTATGTTGGATTCTCTAGATTAAGTGAGTATATTACTGTCACTGTTCTATTGCTGTGATAAAACACCATGATCATAGTAACTTATAGAAGCAGGGTTCATGTGGGGTTATTATTCCAGAGGGTAAGACTCCATCATGGTGAAGAAGTGGTAGGCATGGTGGTCAAAAGAACAAGGTGAGATTTCACAATCTTAACTGCAAACAAGAGGCAGAAAGAGCAAACCCGAACTGGCCTCAGTCTTTAAGCTTGAAAACCCCACTTTCAGTAACACACATTGTCCAACAAGGCTATCTCTCATAAGCTCCTATAGTCAATATAATTAACTGGGCACCAAGCACTAACATGTCAGGGATTATATGTGATATCTTATTCAAACCACCATACTGAACCTCTAGACATGTTTATGAGTTATTATATAGATTAATTGAAGAGGGAAGACACCTTGGCTGAAAGGCACACCACCTCATGGGCTGGGATCATAGACTAGATAAGCCCAGGATAAAGTGGGCTGCGTATTAGAATTAACTGTGTGCTTGTTGATTGTGCATACACTGTATCCTTCTGCTCAGAGTTCTGTAGTCATGCTTTTCCCACTAGGAAGGACTATTCCTTGGGACTGTGAAATCAAGTGAACCCTTTCTTTCTTAAGGAATATCTTCCTTTTGTTGGGGACATTTTATCATAATAACAGAAAAAGTTGATATAGTGACTAACATAAGTTAGAGATATAATGTTCAGACACTGGCAAAGTACACTCTTGAAGAATGCCCTCAGCAACTTCCTTCCTTCAACTAGGTGACAACTTCTTCTGTTTAAACCACCTTTAAAAATCAGTTCAAGAATGAATTCATCAATGGACTGATCTACCAATGAATTCCAACTTACCCTTCTGAGCTATTTTCCTGTGAATATTGCTGCTTTTATAAACTTTTGGGGCATACTTCCATTTCAAACAGAAAAAGTTGGTTTAAGGGGTTAGGCATATTTCTCATGAGGACTATTAAAGTTGCCAGCTAGATTAAGCTCTGGTCACCAGGATATGTAAATTTCCAGTACATTGTTTGAAAATTGACTTCCTTTCCTTTTCTACCTAGTCCTTTTTCTTCTGACTGGGAACGGCTCCCTCACAAACTAACCTCAAATCCTTAAATAAAAAAAAAATCTCATTCTATTATTAGAGAATCACTAGGAAGTCAGCTAGACTAGGTGATGACAGGGTGTTAAGACACATGTGTAGGACTATATGAGGAGCAGAAGAAATCACTGAGATGGTGCTATCATCATGAATCTTCAGCACTTTCTTTGAAAATCATGATCCGTGTGAAGAGAGAGAAAACAAAGTTAAGAGAATAAATTAAAGAGAGTGAAGATGATACAATATTACACATATCAGAAATACTCGAGGCAGATTATGGCAAAGCATCATTGATTGAGATGAGTATACATTTCTTAAAGTGAATGATACATAATATTCCAAGGTAAAGGCTTCAGTTGAACAGGGCTCTACTGCCCCAGACAGAGCTTGTAGTTCTGTGATATGCATACAAGTTAAAAGAGAATTCAGGAAGAAATAGAAACTAATATGATCCCTTTGAAAATTATGCACTGTTAGAAACACATACAAAGATTTAGCATAGTTCCATTGAATTATGCAACACTCCTATATCTGTCTTTGGTGGAAGGAAAGAACTCTTGCAAACTTCTTCTGAGATGCCTTTCTTGCCTACCCCAATTCTCACAACTCTACTCAGATTAAGAAAAAGATGAGCACTCAGAACTGGACATATTCATTTGCCCTGCAGGTTCACTTCCATATTGCATGCATTACTATGCCCTGTCTTTTAAACTAGACCAAAATTCCCTGTAAGCAGAATTCCTAACGGTTTGCACAAAGTGCTGTGGAAGGCTAGTTTTCTAGGGATTGAGAGTGAAGCTCAGGAGATTTCTGAGGAAATGATCTTGAGGAAAACAGGTTTGGCAGAAGTTAGGGAGAAGAACTGAGCAGAGAAAGAAGCCAGCTTGAGATGGCTTCACTGCTTCTAATAACTTCACAGATAGCTCTGAAACAGATGCCATTCAAAGGTATCCAAAACTGTTTCAAAGGAGGTAGTCTTTGTGATAAGTTTGCAATCAATTGGCCAGATGTATGACTTGGATATAGGCATCCTCTACAGCAGCAGATATTACTCAGACCATTGTAAGCACCTGGGGGAGATGGTACCACTCAAGGCAAGATTAATTAATGCTACCAAGAAGTCTTCATATTGTTTCCTGTTTATTTCTTTCTGTTGTGTTCTTCTTCTTCTTCTTTTTCTTCTTCCACTTCTTTTCTTCTTCTACTTCCTCTTCTTCTTTCTCTTTTTCCTCTTTTTCTTCTTGCTAGATATATTACTACCATTTTATTACTTTGGGAATAATATATATCGATCAATGTGGAATTTAAATAACTGAGTAATCCAAAGTTATATAGCTTTCCTTTCATCCCAAAGACTATAGTCAACATTTACTTTTACTATCAACAACTCCAGTCACTCTGTACAGTTTGCTGCTGTTCTCAGATTTGAAGTGTATGGTATCCCCATTTCAGCACACCAGAGGAAGAGGACTAAAGGAAGAATCAAGCTGATCCAAACACAGAGAAAATAACATGGAGAGGAGATATCTGAAAACAAATGCTGAGGAAGTACACTGCCTCGAATTCTGCATTTTCAAATGACATTCTTGGGCTTTCTGAATGGATGTACAGTGTCTAGAGAGTACTTTAGAAAGACTTTCATTAAACATTACTTTTTAAAACACTCTAGTATTTTAATTGATAAATTTATGTTATCTTGGAAATAAGTTTCTATATTCTAGGTTCTGTGAAAAGTCAATCACCAGGGTCTGAGCAGATTTTGACTGGCTAATCTATCCTCATGCTACTGTGGGTACTCATGCATTTCTTCATTGCTATTAACTCACTGGTAATTACATTATGAATCATGCTAATTTTAACTTCCTCCTTTTTTCCATGCAGTCAAAGAGACTCACATGAACATGGAAGAAAGAAAAAAGGCTGCCTATTTCAAAGGGAAAATAAAGCTCTTCTTCGAAGGCTCCTTTCATGTTGGGAACTTTTGATAACAAACTCCAATTTGACTAGATTTTCAAACGTACTATTAGAACCATGACTCAGCCTCTTCTTACCCTCAGTATCCATCAGTAAAGCCAACAGTGGTAGATGTCTTACAGAGTTAAAGTGGGGGTACATGAGGTCAACTGGCTGCTTAAGAAGGCCTGGCCCCACAGCACAAACAGACTGCAGGTTGCTGGTGGAATTTCTGAATCACATGTACTCAAAATACAAGCAATGTAAGTATATCCTGGATACAGTAGTCAAATAGACACTGTGATTATTGAAGCTATATAGATTTAAAGTGGAAGTTCTTGAGGAGAGAAAGTACTGAGTTTCTAACAAGTAAAGAGAATGCAATGATTAGTAAGGTTTATACAAACCTATTATTTATTGACCTACTAAATATTTTGTCTGTTAGGGAGAATTTGAGCAAGTCAGATTTTATTCTCATCAAATCTTTACCAATAACAATCTATAATAAGAAAATTGACTTACAGTGTACACTTCAGCTTGAATTTCCCAGTTAAATTCCAGTCTGAGTAGCAGAGAGCAGTGGAGCTGTTTCTAGGTCATTACACACCGTGTACTGCCAGCTTGGCCTAAACACCAGGCTGGGGAAAGGTCTTCACAGACAGGGAAGTCCAGAGACACCTTCAGGGCTTATATGCAGCAGTCAGGGGAGACATAAGTGTGATCTTGATGTGTGAGTATGTAACTGCGTGAAGGCCAATACGATCATTGCATTGGGTGTTCTGAAAGGTAAAGGATACAATGTGTTTAACAAGGAGAACATTCTTTTTATATAGAATTAAGGAAAGCTGAAACCAATATTGAGAGCAGCAGATTAGATAGCGATGATTCTGTGTTAGAAAAAGAAGTAAATTACCATGGACATACTGTCAGCAGCAGATTGCTGTACATACACTCTGAGCTTAGAATGAAGACATCTAATGATGATTTCCACTAGAACACATCTGATGACTTTCATCTCCCACACATAAGCTTGACTAAACTGAAGCTGATTTTTATGCAGTGGGGTTGACAGTGGAATGGAGTCTGTTAAACAAGTGAACTTTATTTTTCTTGTTATTATCTCACGGATAAGCATGTATTTTAGAATAAATGAAAAGGGACAGTACTGTGAATTGGTTTATTGCCTCCTAGCTCTTCTTGACTTAGTTTGGCATGGGTAGACTTGGCTCCTTTTAATTTGTATGGATTATTTGTACATGTAATGATGTACATATAAAGGTCAGGGCATAACATTCTCAAGACAGTTACCCTTCCACCTCTATGTAGGTTCTGAAGAATACACTCACATTGGCGGGTTTTGGAGGCAGGTGCTTTTCCATGCTGAGCCACCCAGCATAGGTTTGACTTTTTGAACTTCAATCATTAGATGAGGCACTTGGATTTTGTGGTCATTTAATTACTGTTCCTACATCATCATTCAAGTATAACAGTAGATATTAAAAGGGACTGAACACCAAAATGATCCATTTTTATCGACTTCAATAAAGCCCATGTAGTAAAGCAAAGTGAGAACGTTTAAAAGATGGACTCCAAGTTGCTTTGAGTGCTCATTGCAAAGCAAGGTGCTAAGAGTTCTTACAGGATCCCAATGGGATGCAGGAAGAACTAGTTGCACTAAACTTTCCCTAAATTGTCATACACTCCACACTTTCTCCACCTACCTGAGAGTGTCCTATATACTCACATTTGATCTGGGTTGAACATTTATTTTGGTCAAGAATTACAAACATGAGTATCCATTTTACATATAAGACCACTAAAAGGAGAGAGGCAGTTTAAGCCATAAACATGAAGAAATGAGAGATGGATAGGAGGGACCAGGAAGTTGGGAGGTGCACAATGAAGTTGTAGGTTGATCTAAGTTTGGCTTGTCTTTCTACTGCAGCCGAAGTGAAAAGGTCGGTACTACTACCTCACTGACTAAAATCAGAAAAAACTTAAGGTGCATTTGTAACATCATTATGATTTGCCTGCTGCTTACTGTCAAAGCACAGAGCCTCACTTGTATGCCTGGCTGGTAATGGAAGGCAGTAAAGCCACAGATAAACCTTTGCTTGAAAATGGCTGCCATTTGCAAACTTCAGGAATTTGAACTAGTTATTTAGCATCTCTAGTGTCAATCTAGAGGGAAATTTGATGGCCAAAGACAGCTGGCAGGGATTCAGGACAGGATGGGGCATGATTGAGACTTCAAGCTTAGTGGATACTCCATCCATTATCAGAACTTTTACTTAGTCACAATACTTTGTGGTTTTAGCTCAACTTTCTTCAAAATACAGAGGTTTGGGAATGGTTTGAATTAATGCAAGATCCCATATTTATAACCTGTTTTCTTCTCTTTGGAGTAGAAATTGGAAGCCACCTTTATAAGTTGAAACTTCTTTAGGAATTGAGTATATCAGTGTGAAAACAGACACATTCCTTACATTAGCTGTCAGACACATCTACGATTTCAAACAAGTTTTTCTCTGCCTTTTATGTTTAAATAGCGTATTACTGAATTTCACGCCTGGGTCCACTACTTACCTAATAAGTTCTTTTTTTTTCCTTCTTTGTTCTCTGGCGCCACCAAAGCCCATATTTGTGTTATCTAATATTCCTCTTCTTAACTTGTGTGGTCTCTATGAATCTCACTACTTTCAAACTAGTATCAGTTTCCAAGAAAGCGTTAAAAAGATAAATAAATTCACAGCTGTTGAGACAGCCATCATAGTGTCTCAGGGCATGAAACAGAAGCAGGCTTACAGCTCCTCAGTCCCTCACCCACACCACAGGCCAAGCCCTGCAGCCAGACATCTCCATGGGGTCTCTCGCCACTAAGGACCAGACAAAATAAAAGCTGCAGTCCGCTTACCTGGACTTTTAAAAAAAAAAAATCATAGTGAATAAGGAAAAATTCTTGGTAAGTAGGCAATAATTTAGACTATCTCAAGATACCATTAGTTGGTATATAAATTAACACTCTCACTTTGAATGAGATATTAAACATATGTGTATCATGACATATCAAATCACCTAAAAACTAGGTTGATGTTCAGCAAAATGTACCCATTTGTATGCCCAAAGGCATCCAAAAGGCATGCATAAGAGTGCTTACAGAATCTCTATAAGCTAGAAACTGCTAGTGTCTACTAACAGGAAAATGAATGAATATCATCACATAGCAGAATATGAGTAGCACTAAAAATGAAACTACTGCCATAGGCAAAACATGGAACCTTGAATGCATAATGTTGACTCAAAGAGCTGAGATATAAATAGCTACAACTCTACGGATCTATTTATATGAATTTCAAAAGCAGGCTGAACTAGTCTGTGAGCCCTGGACACTCTTCCTTGCAGAAAAAAATTAATGGAAGACTGGGCTACACAATAAATAAATAAATAAATAAATAAATAAATAAATAAATAAATAAATAATTAATTTATGGTTGTCAAAACAGCATCTCACACTAGAAATATGCACATGTTTGTATGTGTATTACAGCCAGTGTTTCAAGTATGATGATTACAAAATGTATACTTGTCCCCCAAAATCTTGCTATAAAATGAGGGAAAATCTTCAGATATTAAAGAGAGATTTATCAGGTTCATTGTGTGAATAGGATTACAAATTCAAGTAAAAATTCCAGGGTCTGACTCTGATGTAGTACTTGAAGCCAGCTAGATCAATGTCTTTGCTGCATGTGCCATTATTATTATTACTATTACTACTGACAATAACAATGGTGATAACGATAATAATGATGATATCCTATCTATTGTAGTCCAGTCAGAGTACTGAGGTCCCTTTTGTTGTCTCCTTCATCCTCACTGTAAGCCCTCAATTTTGCAGCTATGGAAACTGATAGTCAAATATACTGAACTACTTATGTCAGGCTGTGAGAACCCTAAAGAAATGGCTCATCACATATACCGGTCCTCTGTGACAACTCGACTGTAAACTAAGGGAACAGTGACCATGCGCTTTGCCTATAGGAAATTTCTGCTCCTTAGTGTTAGAGACATCAAAGGTTATTCTTCTCATGGTCATCTTTCCTGATGGGTTCAAGTTTGTTCAGCCTCTGTTCTTTATTCAATTAAAAGACACTGTGGGAAAACCATGGCAGTATGTACCTATCCTCTCTCCCACACACATGTGGTTACGTTCTGTGAGCCCAACATGAAGGCTGCAAGGCTGCCTGGACTTCAGGAACTTGTAGTGACTATGATTTGCCTAGTGGAATTATCCATGAGATCACAGAGTTAACCCAATCCCTTGCTTGCTTTTAGACTTTCCAACGGTTGAAATGAAGAAAGGTGTTTCCAAAATTCCAGAATAAGCCTTTGTTTTGTTTTGTTTTGTTTTGTTTTGTTTTTTTTCCTTTCCCCTTTTTAAAAACAGCTCTAAGGATAAAACTCAGGGCCACACACATAGGCATAGACAGCAGCACTAACCTATATGCCCAGACTTCAGGATGTTTTATTTATAGAAACATATAATCATTTGTAATCAACACCACAGGCTTGGTATAGGTTTATGGAATAAAGTATAATAAGTTACTGTATGCTTGTACAAATAGTTTTTAGAAATACAGACCTCAATCCAAATCCCAACTAGGCTCAGATTTTAACCTAATAGAGGTGAAAACGTGAAAAATACTTTCATGGAGACACATGAGGGGTTTGGAAAGCCCTTGGTTCCTTCTTACCATGTACTGTACATTTTCATCAGTAACAATTACACACACACATGATGTGGCAATTTGTTAGTAACATCATGGACTTTTACAGACAAGTAACCAAACACTCTCCTCTAGAGTCAAAAGTTTGTATTTCCTTTGCCTGCTAAAAGCTGTAGTTGGTATAAAGTCTTGATTGGAAGATTTTCTGTTTAGTTTTGTTTGCTTGTTGTGTGTGCACACGTGTGTACTCAATCATCTAGAGAAACTGAAGATCACAGAAGCACAGTGTTAAAGGCAATATAAAACACGGAATGATCATCAGGTGTCTGTGACCTCGTACAGTGCTTGTTTGCAGAACACTGACACTTTAAGGTTAATGAACTCTTAACAGTACATGCTAGAAGTGATACTTTTTGTATTCATGGTCTTTTCTTTGCCTTGAAGATCACCAGAGTCATGCAGACTTCCTTTATGCTTTATGTGACCTATCAAAAAGGAGGCCTTCAGAAAGAACTTAGCCACAAATAGTTATGCTAGGAAACCTAGCTCCTGGCTGAAATCAAGAAAACCTTGTTCCTGGCTCACTGGTGTCTAATAGTGTCTAACAGTGTCTAATGTCTTATTTCCTCATTACGTTGTCTTGCCCAAACACAGAGAAAATAATTAGACCTTGAAAATAGCAATGAAAAAGCACATATCCTGAGCACTGCTACTGTTAGCAGACTATTAAGGAGTACTATTGCCTTGCTGGAAAATTTCTAAAAGGTTATAGAGCACTGTTGAGAAAATTCATTTGTAAGTAAGACCAGAGAGTACTGCTATTTTGAGGTGAGGTTCCCTGAAAAGCCACTCTTGTTTCCTGAACCTGACATTAATCACTATGTCCTACGTATTTACAGGATATTCCTCCAGGATAGCATGAACTTATACTTTAACTATAACACTGGGACAAAATATCAGCAAGCAACTACATTCCTATTATAAACATAACACCTATACTCTATTAAGATGTTATTAGTTACTTCTAATGAGATCAGTGTGAAAAAGAAATTATATATAGCTATTTTTGTTGGTGGTTCTAATGGATACACATTAGGACATTAGAATGAAAGTCTGGAGAAATGGCTCAGTGGTTAAGAGTTGTGGCATTAGGTAACTCACAACCACCTGTGACTCTAGCTCCAGGATATCCCCCACAGCTTCTTCTGGCCTTCATGAGCACCAACACACATATATCTGTATATAATATTATTATACACATATATACATAATAAATACACATAAGTTGAGAATAAACATTCAGAGGGAGATAAGATAGTTCATTGGTTACGAGCACTTAATGATCTTACAAAGTATCCAACTCAGTCCCCATTGCCTACATCAGGTGGATTTCGGTAAATCTAGTTCCAGGAAATCCAACATCCTAACACCCTACTGTAGAGTACTCCCTTGTCTGCTGTTATGCGACTATGTAGCCTAGGAGCACTTAGGAGACACTGAAGGTTTGGTTCTTCTAATACATGGAGATCCTGTTATTATGACTACAGTTTATGAGTAGTTTGAGACAGGGAATCACCCACAAAGGCTACTCTTACACTTCTAATGTTGAACACCTATAGGTAATTAAAAATACACAAGAGAAAATGTAACTAGAGACTATAGAGATGACTTTCTCAGTGAAATGATTGCACACAATAATAGCACTCAGTTTAGAATACCAGCACCATGTGAAAGCAGGGTCTAGCCATGCACATACGTAAGCCTATCACTGGAGGCACATAAATATTCAGGTTATTCAGAGCTTGCTGGCTAACCAGCTTAGCCAAATTAGTGAGTTCTAGACTTAATGATGGATCCTCTCTCAAAGAACGAGGTGAAGAGCAATTGAAGACACCTGATGTTGAGCTATGAACTCCATGTGCATGTATTCATATGTGCAAGTGTACCCACACAAGCATGAACACAATAGACATGTGTATGAATTTGTGCACACATGCAAATATACAGACCCTCTGAATAAAAGAAGCAAGTTTAACAATGGAAGTAAAACTTTGTAAAAAGCCAACCTTAAGACACTAATGAAAGAGATATCAGAAAACACAAAGAGGAAGGAAGATATCAACTGTTCATGAAGGACAGGAATTTAAGGCTATCTGCCCAAAGCAGTCTACAGGGTCAGTGGCATCTCTTTCAAAATTCCAATGGTATCTTTCAGAAAAATACAAAAGCAGACTTAAAACTTGTATAGAACTCAAAATACTTGATTAGCCAAAGCAATTTTGAGAAATCAGAACAAAGCTGGAGGCATCACATTCCTGATTTCAAATTATATTACTCATCAAGGAG
Organism: Grammomys surdaster; assembly: GCF_004785775.1. Classification (NCBI taxonomy): domain Eukaryota; kingdom Metazoa; phylum Chordata; class Mammalia; order Rodentia; family Muridae; genus Grammomys; species Grammomys surdaster. The sequence goes on from NW_021604587.1 coordinate 7,671,901, forward strand.
AATGGCACTGCCTTGTAAAACAGTGTGCAGAACAATGGAGCTCCGTGGAGAGCTCACACACAGGTTCACACATACCTGATAAGCTGCTTTGACTAAAGTATAGAGAATGCACAATGAGGAAAGTGAAGTCCCTCTAAAAGGTGTTCAGAAATTGGGCCTCTGACTACATAAAAGTAAAACTGAATTTTTATTTTATTGCACATATTAAAATTAGGTTGATACACAATCAAGACTTCAATAAAACATTTAAAAATCTTAGTTGCAAAACTTGGGGATATCCCAGGTATTGGCCTCGACAATGAGATTTTGAACATCACAGTAAAGGACAGCAAGAATCACAAAAATGAAACATGACTGTCTGAAACTAAAAGACTTCTGTTCCACAAAGAAATGCAAGGAGAAACTGGGAGAAAGCACATGTAAAGTACAATGTGTAAAGAACTAACATGACTCCACATATAAAGCAAATGTCCAAATTAAAAGTAGACAAAGGTACTGAACAGATATAAAAACATAAAAATGCTAAGCCAATACAGAAGTACTTAGAGTCACTAATCACAGAAATTGGAATAAAAACAATAAAATGCTTCTGCACCTCTGTTAAGATACATATCACACACACACACACACACATACACACACGAGAGAGAGAGAGAGAGAGAGAGAGAGAGAGAGAGAGAGAGAGAGAGATGATAGAGGTAAAGTTACTTGCTAAGACTGACAATGTGATTTCAATGTCCAAGACACACATAATGGCAGAGAGAGCTAATTTTCACAAATTGTCCTCTGACCTCCATGTGCAGACTATGACACAGTCAACATGCATAGACATTGGCAAATTACTAAATCAAGAAGTAAATAAATATTTAAAAGAATGGAATATGGTAAGTGTTGACTAGGATACAGAGGAAAATGGAACGTGCATTATTGGCGGGGATAGAAGTTAGGAACACTTTTATGGAAAGCAAATAGAGGATTGCTGTAAATAACTGAACTAATGATGTGTTGATCAAGCAATCACATTTTACACATTAATATCCAAAGACAACAAAATCAATATTTTAAGGTGTTTGCAATCCATGCTCACTGAGCATTACCCATGAAGCCATTAGGCTTCAAAACAATCTGAGAATCCCCTGATGTGTAAGTAAGAAACAAATATGTAAAGACAGAGGAATAAATTGGATTATTATTTATCTAATGTAAAAGTAAATATTGTTGTCTATGATAACACAGAAAAGAATTCAGTGGACATAATGTTGACTGGATTTAACCAGACATAAAAAAAAAAAAAAACGGTCTCATTTCAAAACGGAACCTAAAATCCAAGCTCATGGAAAGGGGCCATAAGATCAAATAATTAACAGAGGCTGGGAAGTGGGCAAATGGAATAACAAAACAAAACCAAAAAGTCTAATGGCCATGGCCTTAGGGGAATAAGTTATTGTCTAAAATATTTATTTATCTCTATATTAAATTATTTCTCTTTTAAGAAAGAAGTCTATTTGGAAACACAAATTAACTACTAAAAATGCAATCTGTTAGACAGCTAGAATTGGTCCTGCATGGTTGTTGCAATGAACCATCAAGAGCAATGTTTAGAGCAGTCTAATTTGCTGTTCTGGTCAATATTCCTGTGTTTTTCCTATCTTGATTATCTATTTGACAGCTGCAAGTTATAACAATATTTTTTCCATTAAATGAGGAGAGGCAAGGCAATCCTCTTGACCTGGGCCCCACCATGATTGACTTGCTGAAGTAATGTGAAAAAGAAACCGCCTTTAAACCTGCTACACAATAGGAACAAGTATCTACCCTGAGACTAATATCAATCAGTTTACTGTGACTGGTACTGAAACACAATCTTCATTGGTAAAGCTATATTTTATTTTATATGATCTGGGAAATCTAACATACCTCCTTTCACTCTCAAAAATCATATCCACTGTCAAGTAAGGTCTTAAATCATTATAAAGAATCTTTAGAATCAAATTAGATCTGATCTATCTTCTGTTATTTTGTTGGTATGGATATAACGGAACTACTAGTACAAGAAAATTAAAGCAGTCAAAGAAAAGGAAAGGGTAGAGGTTATTATCATCATCATCATCATCACTACTACTAGTAGTAGTTGTTGTAGGAGTTGGAGGAGGAGGAGGAGGTGCTGATACTAAAGTCTGGTTCCCTAACTGGTTCTTGATTTGGTCAATAAAAAGGCAGAAGCCAATTGTTAGGCAAAGGGTACAGATGGGACTTCTGGGTCCCAGGAGGAAAAGGAGACAGATGTGAGGAAAGAGGAGAGGCTTTTCAGCCAGGCTTTGGAAGAAGAAGCACAAAACAACCGTAAAAGATCTTAGGGAAGCTAGAATCATCAGCCTCTGCCACCTGCAGATAGTCAAGGAAGTCTGTGAAGTCTAGCTGATATGGGCTAGCTGATACAGGCTAGCTGATAAGGTTAGGGCAAGATTTTCTGTACCCAACAATTGCGCTAGCTGGCAAGTTCTAAAATAATAATGTCTAAGTGTTTTTCATCCACTGAGCAAAGGTGGGTAGAGAAAGAAGGAAGGATGGAAGGAGGGAGGGAGGGAGGGAGGAAGGGAGGGAGGGAGGGAGGGAAAGAAAAGATGGGGTGGTAGCTGGAAGCTTGGACACAGGGGTCAGGAGCTTCTGTCCATTGGTTGGGTGAAAATATCTGCATCTGATTCTTTCAGCTGCTTGTTGGGTCTTACAGAGGGCAGTCTTGATAGGTCCCTTTTTATGAGTGCTCCACAGCCTCAGTAACAGTGTCAGGCCTTGGGGCCTACCCTTGAGTTGGATCCTACTTTAGGCCTGTCACTAAATTTTAAAGCTAAGTAAGGAGTCAAAGGGAGCTGGGACCTACTGGTAAGCATTTTGACAGATTCGAACTAGACAAGTGACTAGACTCAATACAACACAGGGCAGAAGAGTTAACCTGGGAGGCTGACAGGTATTTAAAGAGTGATGCATCATTATCCTGGCTTAAAGCAAGAAAATTATATGAATAATTCATCCCCCAGCAACAGAAAAAATGTTTTTACACTTTCAAATAGGTGTTAAAATGGGAATTGTTTTGCCAAAAGTAAATAAGTGAGGTGTAAATTTTTCTTCCTGCCAAGACTGAAGAGATTCCACATCATAGATGGGTAAGAAAATAAGAAAATGGTTCCGAGGAGCCAACTCTATGCATGAAGGAACTCAAAGAAAACTCAGGCTCCCCAGCCAACCAACCCCATGCAACATTTATGCTCCATGAAGGATGATGAGCCCAGCACCAGATTTTCACCCTTGCAGCTGCATAAAGTCGAAAGTTTTGTCTTTTTGAAAGCTTAACAGTTCTCTCAGAGGGATCATCCATGTTCCATGCTCTTGAGCTTATTTTTATGGCATCTTAAGAAGCCATTACTAACAGTAAATGAACAACAAGGTCTTAAGATCTGTTTCCTTGTTCTAGTAAAACGCAAAACACACTTTTATTCTATTCTTGAATTTCAAAATCTCAAGGGGACCAGCTCGCCTTTTTCTATTTATTTAGTGAAGCTCTAGGTGTTCTTTAAGTTCAAACTTACAAGGACTAGAATTCTCTGATATTGATGTTGTTTTTCTGGAAACATAGCCAATAAAGTGTTCTCTTAAGGAGGAAAGGTCTACATCTGTCTAGAAATTAGGATTTTTCATGGTACATCTGAAAAAGGGGAAAGAAATCTATTATCAATCTCCAACATAGATAGGAGATGTTTTTACATACAACTCCGCTGGATATTCAACATCTATAGAAGTTTCAGTGTGGTGTTTTCAATGTGTTTGACTTGTGGGAAGTGGAAGTGGCAATATTAGGAGGTGCAGCCTTGATGGAATAAGTGTGGCCTTGGAGGAGCAAGTGTACCTGGTGGCAGGTTTGCTACATTGGACCAGTTTCACTTTCTCTGTGGAAAGGAGAATGTTTTGTTCTTACTGGAATAGATAGTTGCTCTGGTTATTTCTTTCCTGAACACAATGGCCCAGCCAAAACTACCACCTTCAGGTAAGAGTATTTAGCCTATATTTTACTGATGGTGGGTTAAAAATGAACAGGTTATGAGGAGCATGGTCATAAATGGAGATATCAAAATCACATGCTCCTTACACATGTTTTCTTCAGGCAAATTGATACTCAGGATCTCCCATCTTCCAAGACTTGAAACTAAAGGTCTGCCAGAACATTGCCTCATCCCTTGAATTTCTCAAGTTCTCTTGTTCTTCATTATCTTCCTCTTATCTAGAGTTGGTTGTAACTAGTATTATTCCTTAAAACAGTAACAATGCAAGTGATCTTGTCATGCCAAGTGTGATGCTGGGCAATTCCTGAATCCGATTTCTTGATTGTACATCTGACTTTGTGAAAAACATTGAGAAGTACGGTTAATGTGGCAGAACTCTTTATGTATATACACTTAACAGATTTAAACTTGTTTTGAATATGAGACAACCAAAGAGAAAAGAAAAGGATTCTATATTCCTTTATATGTCTCTGTGTTTCCCATTGGCAGGGCTGAGAGCAAACATTCCCTTCAATTAAAGAATAAGTTCTTCATGACAGTAGAACTAATTTAATCTATGTTACTTCGAGTCTTTGGAGTGCAGCCTGTTTGAATAGGAATTCTCAACAGCAAATCAAACCATTGTGTTCTTTTTCCTCTCTGTATCTACTGAACTTGAGATATGCCTCAGCAAGAGTTATTTTCAGGTATTGTCCTCAGAATCATTGACTTATCTCATCACATCTTTGGAGGCTTCCTATTCCTGATGGTAAAGGATCTCCAATGATCTCTAATTGATTTATGGCCTTTATCTTCTTTTTCTTGTTCAACTGAACACTGCCAAGTAGCAAAAGAAAAGTTTGATGTGACAACAATATGTCCACTTGCCTGATGTCCTCAGACTATCACTCCCTTTTTAGCCAAGACTAATAACTGTACACCAGAGTAGAAACAGTGACAGAGAGAAGGGTCGTGTCAGACTAGCTAAGTAACTTAAGGAGGGCTCTTCTAAAGGAGTACTGTGGGAGTTGGTCAGATACTCACTGGTTAAGAGTCTGAGTCAACATACTATCAGTTATCTATTCATGAGAAACAAAACTATCAGAATCATCGTCGTTGTCATCGTCATCATCATCGTCATCTTCTTCTTCATGGTAGATATCCGTAGCTTATATCTTATTAACCATAAAAACATTTTTGAGATAACCAGAAATGATTTATTATAATAAATCAAAAAGCAGGGGCAGTGATGAAGGAGTTATGAAACACATGGTCTTGAATCTTATGTACATTTGAAGAGGAAATATAGGCCTGAGGGATAGTCTCTAGATCCACAGTCCAACAATCTAACTAATTTAACATCTGTGGCACAACAGATTGGAGGTTTTCAAAGTAGACTTTGAAGTACTCAGGGTTCTCAAGATCCCACACAGTAATGACTTGGAAGAGCAATGAGTATTCTTACACAGACATATAGTCTTTCAACCAGATTCATCTGGGAAAAATATCTATTTACCTACATGAACCTGTTCTTAAGATTCTGTTTGAAAATAAGTTTCTTAGACTTACTAGATTAAACAAAATAATCATAATGATTCCTAAGATCTCTTCCAACTCTTAATATTTTATTCCCCAGTTCTTAAGAGAAGACATGAATCACTCCACTTTTACTATCACAAGCAATTTTCTTCCACACTCTTATGAGATACTTCCTAGCATCAATTTAATGTTAGTGACACATTCTCAACACAGTCAGACATGGTCAGTGGTTCACCAGTAAACTGGTGGATCACCTCATAATGTTTGTGAAACAAATATACAAGAAAATCCTAGAATGAAGGTAACTTCCAAGAACATAAGCAAACTGGCCTTTTAGCCAGCCAATTCCTTATTTGAGGACTATTTCAGACAGACAGACAGACAGACAGACAGACAGACAGATAGATTGACAGAGAAAATAACTGAGAATGGGAGGGGAAGGTAAAGAATTGTTGATCTAGCTGTTTAGAGTATAAGCTACATTTTCTAATGTGCATGTCATTGGATTTTAAAAAGAATAAACATTTGTATACTTGAACTCTGAAGTATCCTCCTTCTTCTGAGTATTCTGCCTTATGATAATAAGTAGATACTAAAATCCAGTATAGTGCTGAGGGGTGTGTATCTGTGTGTGTGAAAGAGAGAGGGGGGGGCACAAATACATATACAACATACAATCTCTACTTCCTTTATACACAATGTTTGGGACCAGAAGTTCTACAGACTTTGAAATCTTGGGGATTTGAGTATATTTGCAAATCTTAGCAGTTGAACACTGTTATTCATAAAAGCTCCAAAATCTAGAACTTTTTGAGTATTATGCTGACAATCAAAAAGCTTAATATTTCAGAGCATTTTTAGACTTCACACTTCTAGACTGGTGATTTCTAACCATTTATATAGTTTTTCTAGGATAAAGCTCAATGTATAAATCGGGCCAGTAAAAGACAAACAGCAGTAACTAATAAAACCGAGTGATGCTAACAGCCTTTATCAAAGTCAGGAGTGTGGTCTCCCTTTCTGTCTCCAGGTATGTCCTTGTGCTATATTCTCATTCTCATTCATGTTGACCTCAGTGACTGAAGCCATGGAGAGTGGAGCTGTGCACAAGGACTACCCTTACTCTCCAATGTGAACAGAGCAGAAAGTACTGCCTAAGTCTTCATGTTTTCTCTGGAAGCACAGGGCCTGGCTCAGTTTTAAGAAAAGTCTTTTTCTACTTCAAAATCCAGTTCACTGTCACTGTCATAGCACATGCTCCTGGGAGCTCTGCCAGGAAGTACAGTATCTGCTGGGTGAGGCAGAACCTACCCTTGACTATGAAATATTCTATTTTGATCTCTCTCTCTCTCTCTCTCTCTCTCTCCTCCCCCTCCCCCCTCCCCCCCCCCTCCCCCTCCCCACCCCCTCTCTCTCTCACACACACACACAAAAAAAAAAACCTAGATTACAAAGAAATCCAAATTTGACTGACTCTCTGAGATCGTCTCCTCAAGGAGATGGACACATCTGCAAATATCTGTAGATCTTGTACGTTCATGTTTCCTCTCAAGCCCACGTTCAACAGTAATAAAACCACACCTAAGAACCTGGAGAAGTAGCTGCTGTGTTTAGTTTCACCTGCTGTGTTGGTGGGGGAGGTAGGGGGATTATATTAATAATAACTTTTTGTCACCAAGTTCTTACCAATTGTTTTAGTGAAAGTGACACAACGTGCTGGTTCTCACCAGAATAGTCCAAAAGCTAGAAAGTAGAAAGGGCTAATTATTTTCACAGCATGCATATTAGAATATCAAAAATAAAATAAAAACATGCATATAGAATTTGGATGATCAAAAAAAAAAAGAACTTGAATGACCAAAACAAACAAACCAAAAAACAAATAAGCCAACTTAAGAACACAGAGATTGAAACAGACTCTTTCACGTGTATAGCTAAGTTTTAGTGAACAAACAATGGACTTCAACGTCAGATACCAAGACTAGTAAGGATTTCCTAGATGGGACTGTGGGCCAGAGCAGAGTGTTCCTAGAGGTCATGGCTGTAAGTTTGAGACAGGAATTTTAATCCTGTAGGAATATAGTCTCTGTCAAAAGTGCAATCCAAGCAAGAACAGAGAAAGGGAATAAATTACTTAAACATTTTCTTTTCCTTCCTTCATATGAAGACACCTCTTCATAAGTCAAAAGGTAAAGGACTCATACAGTGCAGTCATAATCCATTAGCCTACGGGCTGAGAATGGATTATATGGATGTCTAGGTATGGTGGGGGAACTGAAATGTTCACCACAGATCCTTACCCACCCAGAAAATCTATGTATGTATGCTAAGTTTCTCCACCCTCTGGACTCTGAATGTATTGATGGCTTTCAAATACATAGCTTTATATTGTATTACTGCCTTTTCCCCAGAGCTGAGCTTTGTGATATGACTATCTACCAGATGTATCCTGATAACATCAGATATACATCTCAAAACTAAGCTGTTAAAAACATAAGCCCTTGTTTTTTTTTTTCCTTTACTTTAGATCTTTTCCTGCTCAGCCCCCATTTCTGTGGACTTGAATCAACCTGATGAGATAAATGTCAATCCTTACTGCATGGTCTCCTTAGCCTCCAATAGCATCAGAGACTCCACCCTGATCATCCTGTCTGCTCAGTCTTTTACGAACTTACTCACTTAGTCACTGTGATATTGCTGGCTATTTGATATTTTTCACCACTTCTAGCTTGGTCTTTTTTGTTCTTTCTCTACTTATTACCTCTTTCCAGAAAGCCATAGAAAGCTGCTTTAAAAAATAGATTTATTATTTTGTGTGTGTGTATATATATATATAAATTTTACTCACCAGATGTAATTGTTGTCTTGGAGGCTTGCTGCTGAATAAGCTCACCTGTTCTAGTTCTTTCTGAACTCTTGCTGGCTGTTTCAGCTCAAATGTTCTGCCTCAGACTCCTCTCCAATCTGCGTGATTCAATCTGGTTTCTCTCAGCTTCTCACTGAATTGCTCTCCTTGGCCTCAAAATAACTCTGGCAATTTTTTCTAATCTTCTGGCTCCTCATTCTCTGGTTTGTTCTGTCTTCACCTACAACCTGCCTCTGTAAAACTGTCCTGGTAAAACTGTTTCCTCTCTCTCTCCTGACTCACTGTGTCAAATCTTTCCCTGATTTGTCACTTTGTCTACCTGTCACTTTTTCAATGTCACTTTCAAACATGGCTGCTTCCTTCTACCAAACTAACCATACTTACATTGACTAAAGTTATGTCTGTATTCTAGCCAGAGGGATTAAAGGCATGCCTGTATTCCAGCTTGATATTACAGACATAGAAGGTCTTTGGATGTGATCTCTTGCCACAGAAGCCATGTTGCTGGATAAAAATTCCTCTACATGTGTATATAACATACATGAGTTCAAGTACTCACAGAGGCCAGAAAAACCCATCAGATACCATAGAATTGGAGAAGCAGGTGATTCTGAACCACCTGATTTGGGTGCAGAAAACCAATCTCAGTTTGTCTGCAAGATGATATACACTCCTCACTACCAAACCACCCTCTTACCACTGAGTCATCTCTCTAGGAAGCCCATCATTCTATGCCTTAACTAAAACTCTTTGTTTTCTCCTTTTAAGAACTGAAATCACTTGTGTATGCGGAGGACACCCACATACACAACACTCTCCATGTTGTTCCCTGTAACCCTGAAGCTCTGGCAATGCCGAACAACTAGCAAAGGCTTTTGTATATGGATTGAGTAACTTTTTTCACAGATACACCTACACCATCTGGTGAATTTCAGGTAAGATGTTTGAAAGAAAAAATTTTAATAAAATTAAATATAATAATATAAAAACAAAACTTAACACATTCAAGTAGGACAAGACAAACAGAAGGAGAAGACTCCCCTCCCACCCCCAAGAGAAGGCACAAGAATCAGAGAACTACCATTTTACACACAGGAATCAATCCCATTTAAAAACACTAAACTGGAAACTATAATATATATGCAGAGGGCCTGGTACAAATCCATGCAGGCCCTGTGCATGCTGCCTCTGTCTGATAATTTTGAAATTACAGATAAGGTACATGAATAATGCAAAGCTCTCCTACACATCTTTCTCCTTGTGGTTTTATCATTTCTTACTATCATTTTCCATGATCAGTGTCTGCTAAATACACTCTGCAACACCTTTCCCTCACTCTCTGCATTCTACACTTTCAGTTCTCTACTATAACATCACTTCTGACATGGTTCTGGACTGTGTTTGCTTATCTGACATTTAAAAGGCCAAGTTACATATTGACATGGGCAAGGTATGTCTAGGGACTACTGTAGATCTTACCTCGAGTAGACACCTAAGAAATAAGTATCTAGTGAATGAGTGAGGAAAATCCCAGTCTATGATCAAGAGATCAAAAAAGACTACAAGTTGTCAGGTTTTCTGTTTGTTCTTGATTTGCTATTTTTTAAACCACTTCATAAATTCAAATCAACGCTACCAGCACTTACTGATGTTAAATGAGTAAAGCAGGAGAAAGAACCTGTCATGCTGTGAGGAAACACTGTGACCCACCCCACCCCCAGGTGACTCTCTTGTAAGCTTGTACAGACACTTGAGATAACTCAAGATGAAGGAATTCCTAGCATGCTACATGACAGACTAAGTGGGGGTTGTGCTCAAAGTGTAACTCAGGCCCTGGGAGGATTGAAAGTGACTGTCAATCTTTCTTGGTGGTGGCAAGAAACTTAACAGCCTCATCAGTGTGAGTCAACATGAATTAGCTCAGACACTGCAAAAAGAAAGAACAGACCTCATGTGACACTGAACAACAGAAGGCACATGGAGGGATGTCTTGTTTAGCTACTTGTTAAGAAAAAATAATAATGTCTTAACATGGTAGTGATCCAAGCAAAGCAATTTCCTAGTGAGAAAATACCAGGGTATTTGATGATTTATCTTCATTGTTGACAAAATTACCTTCAATACACAGTAGCTTGACTGCTTGCAAACAATCATCGGAGGAGCTCTAGCCTTGGATATAAGGATTACAAATAGGTACCTCAGACCCAAAGATGAATAATATACTAAAAAGCAAGCAAGCAAACACAAAAACAAAACACAACAACAACAAATAAAACATCCACACCTCTATGAAATAGAAACTGCATTTTAGATTGGTGAACGAAAAAGACAGTCATTTAAAAAGCATCCTAACAAAGAATTCAAGGAATAGAGAATGAGTATCTCTGCAATGTGCTCTAGTACAGTGATTTCAAAAGCTGTTTCAAAATGAGGACCAAAGGAACAAACCCACAGTGAGTGTAGGGAAGAACCACTCTTTGACAGGGGCAGTGAGTGCAGGAATAAATCTGTATGGGATTCTGAACCTGTAACTTTATTTTTTTTCAAATTATATCCTTAATAATGGTTCTTAAAGGATTTCACCTCCCTTGTAGCCCACTACCCGCCAGAAGTAATGAAAATAAAGGATATGGGGGAGCCGAGGGAAGTAAATCTGTTTAGAAACATTCTTCGGAGCAACCCCCATCTGTGTTTTCTGGAAATCGCCAGATCAGTTCACAGGTTAAGAGGCAGAGGCAGCTCCGTCTGCTCTCAGACACCTCCTGGATACACCAACCATCCAGTTCAGTAGATACAGGTTAGCAACAGTGGTGACATGACCCAGCAGAGACAGCCAGGCCTCAGCCGCAGCTTGAGTCAGCAAGAGGGACCAGCAGGAACACCAGAAGTTCTCAGCTATGTCTCCCTCAGGGAAGCAAAGATCAGAAAGACTCAAGACCCACACACATTGCACAGCTAACTGTACCAGCAAGCCAAGCTCTGTCTTTGTCACTCCCTGGAGTTCTATTTATACCCTCCAAACATCCCGTGTCCTTCACATTCCTTGCTTCACCATGGTTCTTATCTTAGCACAGGTTTTGCCTCAGCACATGTGCCCAATCAACCTGAGTCCTTGGAAGTGGCAACAAACTGAACCACACCACCGGAAGTTTTTTGGGTGTGTTTCTCTCTATGATGTCCCAACAAATGCAGCTCAACTCTTCAGTGTAAGGTGGACCAATACATGCATATCATTAACAAAGAATTCTTCATCATGTGTCCTTTCACGTGTTTGCTTCAGCAGAACATCCTTTCTCCTGTGTCTGCTTCAGTGAAACATTCCTTCACAAGATTATCTTAGTCTTTCACACCTGTGTTCACTTTAACAAAACATTCCTTCACATGTTTGCCCCAACAAAACATCATCCAACCAACTTTCCAAAGAACCCTTAAGTTTCCACCTCATGAACCCTCCCCAGTTGCACCACTATCACCAGCATAAGATGCTAGCAAGGATACATTTGCCAGCCTCCTTACCTCAGACAGAGAGCATTGCTCAAATGCTGACAGTATACAGCATGACACTGTTTCAATAAACTGCATGTAAGCCAAGAGCCAGGCTTCAGCAAGTGTTTGTTGAGAAATTACTTTCTGAAAAGTTTTTTGCAGATGTGTAAGGATTTCTTATTCTCTAGAATCACATTCACAGGCTTCTTAAAAGTATCCCAATAGTTCTATGTTAAAGGAAGTGAACAGGCTTTCCACAAGAACTGAAGACAAAATGGTCCTTGGAAACATCAGGAAAAGCCTCGGTGAGGAGATGATATCTGGATGGATGATTCAAGTGCAGGATTTACATAGATCAAGTGTCAAGATGAGGGAGGGTCTGGGAAACAAGGAGGAAGAGGAGCCAGAAGAACAGCTAACAGCTTCTACGCTGCATGGAGTCTAAGAGAATATGAAAGCAGACTGGCATTCTAGATGAAAGGGAGTTCTCTCATCACACAGCAGCATTTTCACGGAGTGGAAGAGAGGGAGCTAAACTCTCAACAGTGAAGAGTTTGAAGTTTCTCTTCCTGGGTGGTAAATAGGAGAGGAAATACTCTAAACACTGAGAGGAGGAAGAAACAAATGAAGGGTACATATTCACTTTCAGGAGGTAAAAGAATGCTCAGGACAGGACAGGGAAGGAGGCCAAGGACAAAAGAAGCAACTGCCATTGACTATTTGGGGGGCCTATTGGAAAAGACCCTCCAAAATGAACCTGAAGCAGAGGGACCAGAGAAGACCAGTTTGCATATCTTTTTTCATTTAAAATCATGATTTAAAGGACTATGTTAAGTAATAATCAGCAGTGAAAGAACACAAATATTTTCCATTGAAAGCTAAATGCCAGAAAATAGTAAAAACTCTCAGTTGTTCTTTACTTTGTGTAGGGCCGGGCTCAATATTTCACACTTAAACTGAAGCTTTGCTTACAGTATCACATATCCCAAGAGTAAGTGAGAGCTAAAATTCCAAAATTATTGCCCAATCAAAGTCAGAGATACCTAACTTGTTAATGATTTGCAGTAAAGATATTGTGATACTTCCATGATACTTCCATTTTGCCCAATACAGTGATCCTTCTTCATATCTAATGTTCCTATCTCCCCATGAGAGTCATGTAAACTACCTGAACCTACCCCACCCTCATAATTTCAGTACTGTACAGTTCATTTACAGCCACCTCCTAAGAGTTTTCTCACACCTACAGTGGGTCCAAAGATCAGACTGACCCTTGTGTCTCAGTCCTCGTTTGTTTAACCCAATAATAGCAATCCTCTTTGCCTATCTTTTGATCTCCCCATTATTTATCACATTTCAAAACTGATAAGTAGTTTGGTACCCTCCGATAAATAAGAGTGCCCACCATTACTAACATATTAATAAGAAGAATGTATAATTCTGTAGAACAGTGTGACACTGGGCAGCACAGTGCACACGACACATTTTATATGGACCCAGAGCTCTCTTGACTCTCGTTGACGTTGGATTTCTATTTCCTGATTTCCTAATGAGGCCATTTTGCCCTTCCATATCCCTGGGACCTTAAAAAGCGTCGTTAGGTTTGCTAGACGAGGGGATGCTCTGTAGAGAAGCCTCATGAAAGAATGTCACTGCCTAGTGATACCTTCATAGACCATCAGGCTAATCTAGGCTGGAAGAACACCTCAGTCAACCCACTATATTATAAAATACAATAAACACTTTTCATTGAAAACACTAAGCAATGACTGGTATCTCTGGAGTAGATAGGAAGTAGAGTGCCTTTACTCTTTTAGGCTTTAGAGGGCCACTTCAGATGCAATACTTCCTGTAGCACTCAGAAGAGGCAGCATGTTGATTGTCTACAATAGATCTCTTTTGAATCACAATAGTGTGCTGGAACCTGGTGTAGAGACTTTGGGAGCTTTAGGAAAGCACCAACTGAGAAATGTGTCCACTTGTACTCTTCAGCATTATTCATTCAGTTTCCCAATGAACCCCAAATCCATTCAATCAAAAGTAGTGAGGTTAGTAGGTCTGCAAAAGCTTTTATTATTTGACTATATTCTGAATAAAATGTAGTATGCACTTATTAATTAATAATATTTGTATTTTAGGGGCATACATGAACATGACAGGAGGTAGAGTAACCCACTATGCAGTTACCCACTGGCTTTATTAGTATGGAATCTCATGGCCCAGGGCAGGCCTACAACACTGAGGGAATGGAGAGAAACATTTCTCTAGATTCACTGTATATTGCAGGGGTGGAGTGGGATGGTCATAGACTCTGATGGCTAAAGCTTTGTTGTGGCTATTAACATCTAGTCACGAGAAGTTAGCTCTTCTTTCTGGTTTACTTCATCAGATAGCCCTAGTATCTTTGGTTATAAAGTAGAGGTCAGCAATTCTGCAAAATCCTAGTATTGCTCAAAGAAGTTTTTGAGTTCAGATGCAACATTTGGAAGACTCATGGCTTGAAGACAGTGGTCAGTCAGTGTCTGGCCTCGGCCTGCCTTGCTGTAGCAATGCTGGTGAGTTATGTTGAAGATTGGTGACTTTACTGGGGATATTGAGCCACGTCTTTGAAATCAGAGGTTTACAAAAAAAGGAAACCATGGGCCCATTGTTCCATGACATATCCTGACAAATGTGGCAATACAGATGCTTTCCCTCCTTGCCTTTCTGATTTGTGTATCCATTTCTAAAGCAGAATAAGATCATATTTTGAAGATACCTTGACCAGATGACTGCCAAGGACTCTCCTAGCTCTTAGGTTACAGTGTCGTGGCTATTCCTTTTGTACTAGGAAGATAATCTTTACGTCCATGGAGGTCAGCAAAGTTAACTGATTCTCTTGGGGATAGCAACAATAACTGGGTTTACTTCACCGTGAGCTCAGTCAACTGAGATAACTGCTCAGGCTCTCCAGCTGCCCTTAGCTTCCCTCTGCCAGGAGTCGGCCTTCTCATCTAGCAAAAGAAGCTCCTGAGGCTTTTTCTGCTGGGACCACTCCTGTTGGCAGGATTACAGCTTTTCATGCCCAGGAGCTGACAAATGAGGGCCTAAAATGAAAATGGAATTTAAATACACTTGTTACTAAAATCCTGGTACATTTCAAGAGACTTTACATTTTGCTAAATAATTTGAACTAAAAGGAAAAAAAGTGAATCTTAAAATATTGAAGGTTGAAGCATTTCCATTTTCTCTGCCATAATTTCTGTTGGGAATGGTGTACATATGCTCTCTGAAATATAAGAATATAATAGAAACTTCATTGCCTTTCTATGTTTAATTATGCTGCATTCACACTTAATTATTTGGCAGACAACTAAATTGCTTATGGACTCATGCAAAATAATAAATCAGAATCTCCCATGTTGAAACTAGCTAGAAACCTTTGGGAGTGGTTTTCAAACCACTGAGACACTTGTATTTTTCTATCATTGGCCTGAAAGAGTTAATGCATGTTTCAAAAAGCATCTAATGTACTGGCTAATGGTCCCTTTTCATAGGAATGACTTGGCTTTCTGGAACAGCCTTTCATCTTTCTGCTTTTTGGTTAATTCAATTGAATTTTCATCCAATCTACATTGTTTCATTCTAATTGCAGGCAACCCCTCATCTTACAAATGATTTTGTTCCAAAAACTCATTTGTGAGTTGGTTATTTGGAACTTAGAAGGTACTTTTCAATGGCAAAAAATAAGAGCTACAAATCTTGGGTATGTTCCCAGAATAGCCCACAGAAGCCAACTTAACCCATCACATCCTGGTATGTATGCAACATTCTGGTGTTTCCAGCCCACACAGTAGTAATACATGTAGATGTAGCATACTCTGCAAGATCCTGCTGGGGAGGCCTGTGGACACACATGAGAACTTTGCTATTCTTATTCTTTCAACATAGGAGTGAGCTAATTGAAAGCACAGCCTAGCCAGCATCCAGCAGTATCAGCTCTTACTGCAAGCGTTAGGGGCTGAGGAGGAATTACTCAGTGACAATAGAGCCGGGGGCTAGGAACCAGGCGTTGAAATGGACACGGGAAGACTGTAGAACTGAACTGCTTGAGGGTCATTAGAATATGGTGAGACAGATGTGTGAATAAAGAAAAAGATTGAGTGTTCTCTGAGAATGTGAAGCTGCGGAGCTAGATTGGGGTTAAAAACCTCTGCAAGGCCCAACTTAAAACTTCACATTCTGAAGTTTCAGAACTTTATAGAGTTACATTAACCCCAGGAGTTTTGTTGGAGAGAGCAAGCATTATATTTATATAAAACTTCAATAGAAATAATCACAAAACTTAGAGTGCAAACAGTTTTGAAATTAAGGGTCCAGTTCTTTTTTATGTAATTTCTATATAATGTGCTACATAAACTTTTTCCTGGGACTCCATGGCTATAATAGCATGTCTGTCTCATATAGATAGCAGAAGGCCCATTACTGAGATGCTCACTGTCTTTATTCACCCTTATAGAGATGATGTATTACGTTATATTGCATTATATTACATACATGCAATTATTTCTGTTAACATCCACATAGATCCATCATAGCATGGATACTTTGTAAAATTTTATAGTACAGATCAGAAAAATATGCTTATAAATTATTCTTTGATCTTAGCCTCTGAGCTATTATTAATTATGGTGAAAGGATTATTAATATAATAAGTGTATTACATGGTATTTGTATCTGTGACAATTAGTGACTAACGTCAATTAGTAGCCACTTAAAATTCAGTTGTACTCATTTGTGGGATGTGCTGTGTGCTACACTGAGTGTCCAGCGATCACGAGAGCTTCTTTCCTTTTCATAGTTATATACAGAGTTGCAAACTGAAAATGCCATGTAATGTAATAAATGTCAAGTCTTAAAATGGTTTCCTTAAGAATACTCTGACTCAACACAAAACCACTGTGGAGAATACCTTCTTCAGCTTACTGAATAGTTGAAATTATAGGACATTTATTGTTCTAGTATCTACAAACTTTTACATGTGAGGCATTTTCCAGTTAAATGGTTTTTTTTCCCCTTGAGGAATGACATGAGTCGAGTTGACTACCATGGGTTTCTAGGCCACAGCATTTATGTAACTGAATATTCCCACTAAAGTTTCTTGGACTTTAATATTTGTCTAGAGATGTTTTTAAGCTGAGTCCCCTGCCATTTAAAAGGAGCTTATACTCTACAAAATGTATACCAGCATTTCTGAGGTATTTTGGTGAATATCTGGTCAGCTGCCATGTGCTCAGAAAATTCAGCACAATTGCTGTCCTGGTGTGATTGACAGCTCCAG
This sequence comes from Grammomys surdaster, assembly GCF_004785775.1. Lineage (NCBI taxonomy): Eukaryota > Metazoa > Chordata > Mammalia > Rodentia > Muridae > Grammomys > Grammomys surdaster. The sequence continues at coordinate 7,689,149 of NW_021604587.1, forward strand.
CATTCATCTTTCTATCTATCTGGTAAGGCCAGGCTACCCTTTCAAAATTAAGGCACATGGAGAATCCAGAGTGATGTGTTCTGGATCCGAAGTTTTATCTGATTTGGAGAATTTACTTTCTCCTCTTGACTTGTCCACTTGGCCCTGGGCTGTTTCAGATTGTTAGTTCAGCTCTGAGTGTCATTACCACTCCAGATTTCGGTCACTTAAGGTGAGATCATTTTAGCCATGTCATTACTATTTCAGCCGTGGGCCATTTCTGATGAAGTCATTTCAGCTACATTCTCACTATGGTGAGACTCATTCCTCTCTGGGGTGTTTGGGTGAGGTCACACATTCGTGCACATTTCAAGAATGTCATAATATGTTTAAGTATGATGCAGGCACCTAACAGCTTCTCACGGATGTGTCCCTTACTCACTGGTAAGAGGATTGAGAGTTAGAGTCTTCACAGGCATCAGCTATCCTGCAAAATAGAGTTTGGATTAATGAGGCCTAGTAATTCTCTTTACTGGGAAAGATAACTTTGATTTTAGAGTGAACTCTTAGATTACTTTTGAAACGATCAAATATAAAGTATGCTGAATAAACTACTCAAATGCGTCAACTACAAAAATTAAAAGCTGTGATGCTGTGATCAGAGTGTTTATTATCTCTGGTCCCTTTCTATACCTGTTTATTTGGGGGAGAAAGGTGAATCTAAGACTCTCATAGGCATAAATTAAGAGACGATAAATGTTCTATCGATAGGAAGAACTTCAAAAACCTCAATATTGCTGCTGTTCTATGCATGCTCTAACTGGTTTCCGTGATCTTGTAGAACTGAGTATCCTTTGCCAATTAAAAATGACCTCCTAAGACTTACTTAACCATGAAGGAATGCTAAATTTAATTAATTTGGTTTATTTTTATTCAATGACATTAACCTCACCACTCTCCTACATCGTTTTATTTCCATGATAGTTTTATTCTCACAAATCAAATATTTGATTTTACCAGGACTTTGGTAACTCCATACGGTCTGACCTTAGTAGTGGCTGAGTTATTACCTACAATTCATTCTCCTATTCACCAAACTCCAGCCCCTGTGGAATAAACCATTCTTACGAGGAGTCAAGCTTCTTCTGTACCCTGCATTTTGCATCTCATTCCCTTTTCCTGGGTTACGTTTTACACACTGACTCCTGCTTCTGGTGTGAACATTAAGTTTATTCTTTCATCAGATTGATCTTGTCTCTGAACACTTACCTGAATTCAACATTCCATCTTCCCAACATCAGCTTATTGCCTTTTTGCATTTGATTGTCTGTGGTGATTAAGAATGTGCCTGCCTCCTGCTGAGTTGCCTACTTTAGTACACTAGGGCCCATGCCTATACTGGTTGATTATATTACTGATGCCATGATGCTTGACATATAGCAGGCTACCAGATTATAATGAAGGAATTTTCATTATAACTTAAAATCTTATTAAGACACTTTATGCCTAGTGACTGACTTATTTTTTCTAATCTATATCTGATGAGACTTTCGCCCATATTCCCAGATTTATCTTTAAAAAATCAAAAAGTATAAAGCCAAAAAGATCTCATTTAAATTCTGAATTTTGGTGATATGTTATTTTAAAAATTTAGATTGTAACAGCCAGAGGACGAGAGTGATTGCTGTCAGATGGTGCATGCTTAACAGAACAAGAATGCCACCCATGACTTTAAACTATATGTCTTCTAGACCAAGATCTAAAACACCACACCAGTTGACAGGCTAACATGAATGTAGGAAAATTTCATAATACATACTAGATATTGAGTTGTAGGCCATCAGGGGCTCCTGAGGGAAGCTGTTTTAGTCATGAATGTGACCTCAATCCTAGGTGGTTAGCCTGAAACAAATACACATACAGGCAACATTGAAGTATGTAATAGATTGCATACATACATGTATATGCTTGCATGAACACATGTACACACATATATAGTACATATATGTATATATATAGTATATACATTGTATAAACATGTATTATATACATGTGTACATATAAGTTACACACACACACACACACACACACACATATATATATATATATATATATATATATATATATATATATATATAAAGAGACCATGTACTTGAGAATGGGGGTGGTCAGAACATGGGAGGAGATGGAGATAGGAGAGATAGAGTAGAAATCACACAATACTGTGTACCCATTAACTTTCTGAAAGTAAAGAAAGTAGCTTAGAAAGTGATATAGCTGTCTCCTTAGAGGTCTGCAAGAGTCTGACGTATTCAGGTAGGTGCTCACAACTAACCATTGAACTGATCAGGGGGTTCCCAATGGAGGAGTTAGAAGACTGAAGGAGCTGAATGGGTTTGGGACCCCATGAGGAGAGCATCAATACCAACCAACCAGAGCTCTCAGAGTCTAAACCACCAGCCTGGAGCACATAGGGAGAGACCCATGGCTCCAGCTGTATATGTAGGGGAGGATGGCCCTGTCAGGTATAGGTGGGAGAGGAGATCCTTGATCCCATGAAGGCTGTATGCCGAGTATGGGGAAATTCGAGGGTGGGGAGGTGGGAGTGGTGCGGTAGGTGGGGGCACATACTCATAGAAGCAGGAGGAGAGGAGATGGGATAGGGAGTTCCTGGGCGTGGGGACGGGAGAGAAACGGGGTAAGGGGATAACATCTCAAATGTAAATAAAATGTCCAATAAAAAATTAAAATTAAAAAAATTTAAAAAAAAGAAAATGAGTAAAGGCTTTCAAAAGGGAAGCTTTCGGTGACAGCCTGTTAAGACCTCACTTGAGGATATTCCCATTCTCTAGACCACACTTACGACCAAAACAGAAAATCAGTGCTCCACAATGTGAGGTTCCAAGCTTTTCCCCTGACTTGTGCATAGGTGTTAGATGAGTACATCCCATTAACTCCAGCAGTTCACTAAGTATGAAATAGGACAACAATGTTATTTCTTTCTACTCAATATGATGATTTAAAAGAACAGGCATAAACTTAACTGCTGTCAGTTTTTTGTTGTTGTTGTTGTTGTTTTTTTAGGAAAAAAATGTAAGTAGGGTTAATTTTGTTTTTTGGTGTCCCATTGCTTTGTTTCTATGATTTACTTACTTTGTTTTGGTTTGTTTTTTGACCTGCTGAGCACACACTCCTTTGCATCCATATAGTTCTACCTATTTATACCTGTTTATAATCTTGATATCTATTCCAGCATAACCCAACACTAGCTATAGCATGCAGAACTCATGTGCCCAAGTTGTTCAATGACAAGTCATACATAGACTGCCTCTTGGAGCCTCAGCAATTCTGAAAGCCAGCAGTGTTCCTACCTTCTGAACACACTAGGAGCTCAGTTATAAGCAAGTGGAGCACACTTAGGGTCATGAGATGGAACTCAACATTTATGAAAAATTGACTTATATTAGTCTACGTTTATAGATTTGGGTGAGTTCCCTTGGCGGTAGTTTTTTCTTTTGAATGCCCAGAATCTTGTCATTGTTTTGTCCATGTTTAGGCTTATGTGAAGAACTCTAAGAATCAAATCTGGGGAACACATTTAGGGTGCTAGCACTTCATATCATGTGTATATGTATGAATAAGCCTACTTTCTCTCTCCTTCTTGTTCGCATTTAATTCACTATATCTCATCTAATTGCATGCTTTCTGTCAAGCTGAGTTTTAGTCCTTCTTTTGAAGTGTCTCAGGTTATTAATCCATTAACTACTGTATAAATTGATTGTCTGCATCACTGAAATTTTTAAGTTATCAGCCCAACAGGGAATTTAGCAAGCATTTCTGATACGCTATGGGTGTATCACAACTAGTCTTTGGTAAGATCTTGCACGTGTAGATGTGCATCTTACAATTGTGTTAATTTTTAGAAGCAATTTCAATAGCATAGCAAATTTCTAATTTTAAAGATGAGGTAAGAGTGTCTAATAGCATAGCTAATCTTCTAGAAAATTTTATAATTTGGGGAAAAATATTTAGTAGCAAATATTCATGTCATTATTTTTTATAACAGTATTAAATATGCTTTATTGTCATATCTATCAGCTTCCAACATCTAACAAGGTTGCTTTTACAAAAATGTTTTATAAATTACTCATCTAGGGGCTGGAGATATGGTTCAGTGACTAAGAACACTGACTGTTCTTTTAGGAGCCTCAGGTTTGTTTTTTAGTATCCACATGGCAGTTCACAACTGTCTGTAGCTTTAACTCTGGGGAATCTGAATATACTTCCACAGACATACATGCAAACAAATACAAATGTACATAAAATAAAAATATATTTAAAAATTAAAAATATAGTAATTTAGAGAGTTGAACTCATTTTTATGAACAGTCCGTTTTCTATATGGTGGTTAGGCTTTAGTTAGCCTACAAAATCTGTTTTTCCTCTAGTGTAGATAACATAAGGCTGATCAATGGTTAGAAATTGCAGAAAATAAGATGTTATTTTTTTAAAAAAAACTAAAATAATAAAGCTACCTGATTTCAGTTTTTATTGAAAATATTATAGCTAATATAGTTTTATGCTTTTTATTCAAAGAATCAAACATTGTTTATGAGTAGTAGATTGCTATATTTGTTTCACTTAATGTCTTACATATGTCTATATGTTTACTTACTGTGGGGGTAAGAACTTTTCACAAACCCTGTCACTTAAACTGCATAGGTTCAGGGCTGGAGAGATGATTCAGTAGTTAAATGCTCTTACTGCTCTTTGAGAGGACACAGCACCCACCCTGGAGGGCTCACAACTGCCTGTTAATTCCAGCTTCAAGGCTTCCAATGCCCTCTTCAGTTCCCTGCAAATCCTGGTGCATGTTCTCATTCTCTCTCTCTCTCTCTCTCTCTCTCTCTCTCTCTCTCTCTCTCTCTCTCTCTTTCTCTCTCCCTCCCTCCCTCCCTCTTTCCCCACCCCTCCACAAATAAAAATTATTACTCTTTAATATTTATTAAAGATCACCCTGTGAAGTAAACTCACATTTTACATTTTGATGCACAAATGGGCTTTGCCCAAAAATTCCCTTGTAAGCATCACGTAGCCCCTTAGACCAATGGAAAGTGAAACATGAGCTCAAAACATTTAGTTTTTTAAAAATTCATCATAGGTAACTTTTATAATCCCTATATGCTTTCATTGAAATTTTTTCCTTTTTTCTTTTTATACTGTGAGACTATATACATAGTATAAGAAATCAGCAACAAGTTAAATTCACAATTTATAAAGTAACAGATTTTAAAGGCTTATCACTGAGGTTGTAATAACCTCAACATTCTCTTAGTTATTATATTGTTTTAATGCCAATTAAAACAATGCAATTGATTTTAAATAAAAGTAATTTAAAAATTTTATGGATATGTGACCATATCTTTGGGCTAAAAATAAAATGTTTTAATCAAATTATACATTTGCTATGATATATTTTATGCATACAGTATATATGTGGGTGGATATTGAAATTAACAAATCAAATTGTCAAATTTTCCTTTGAAAAGTGATAAAAGCCAGATTTTACTTTGTTAATTACAGCAATATACACATGACCAAAAATGAACACCGTCCATTTTGTGGGGAAGCTTTGAAATGAGTGAGTCAGATTAATTACTTTTGAATGATTTGCTTTTATCTTGCCGAAATCCAATATATTATTAAGATGCCTAGACTCTGCAGATAATAGACCAAGGTGAGCCTTCTGTCAGCACACACAAAGGAGCTGAAGTGAGGCTCAGAATAGCACATACAACCCAATATGCTAATCCACAACAAAGGAGCAAGGCCCACAAAGGGCCAAGATGGCAGAAACCTCTCAAAAGAGAGCCGCACTTCTGTAACAAGATTTTCTACAAGCTCATTAATATTTACTAAAGCCGAGAGAGCTAGGGTTTTTTTTTCTTTCATTTAGCCACAAATGCCTCCTTAAAATTATTCCTATATCGAGACAGCATTAGAAAAATAAACTATGCATATAAAAGAAGCTTCAAATGAAAGACAATTGGCTTTTAAAATAAGCCTGCTTTCAATGTGAGCATCTGCACCCAGAAGACCATTTACACAAATTAACATATTTTATCTACTGTAAAAAAAAGAAATAATTCATATATGCAAGATAGTTTAATTTAAATTACTATCAGGGGATGCTTGAACATTATTAGCACACCCACAAAACATACGCTCTGATAACTGTAACAAAGATTTGTACTTAAAAAGAAACGACGTGGGAAGGTTCTTTTCCAGTCTCAACAGTGTTGCATTGAATTATGTGGTATGGTGATCCAGTAATGTGTGTTGTATACAGAGAGCCTTGGACTGGAAATTTTATCCAATCCTAGATGAACACGTGCATTAAATAAACTAACCTTTCTGAGCCTCAGGCTTTCATCTGTAAATGGGTTCACAGGACCTCTGAGAGTCTGCTTAAAATGCTTAATATAAGCAACGCTCTATCCAGAGCTTTCAGCAAATGCTACACCCTTCTTGCTTCTTGTTTATGTTCCTATCTTTAAAGTATCCTTGAGAAGAATTTACACATGGCTTTGTAAGAGTATTATCATCACCTGATGTGTTCTCTTCTCCGTTTCTCCTTTAATTGTAAACTAGTATGCATGACTTGCAAATCTTTTTTTTTTTTTTTTTTTTTTGCAAAATCATGTCTTACTTTATGGACCATTATACACTTAAGTCTGCCACTCCATCTGTGTTAATATATGATTTAAGTGTTCCCAAATGTTTATAAATTTACAGCATTATATATACTGGTAGTATCAGTGTATGTCTGTGTAGATTATTAGACATATTAGAGATGTTTCTGAGAATTAGTAAATAATATTGCGGTGTATTGATCTAATATTAAAACAGATATCCCACAAAACATATACTTGATTTAATAGCTTTATGCCCTATACAAACATCTCAGCATTTTTCTCTTTCCTGGAAATTTTCATGTTTAATTTTGAAGCAGTAAACACATCTCTATTACAACCTGCTTTATATATAACCAGAGTAGCTCATTACGAGTTTTTACTATTGCCTGTGTCTTCTTTGCTCACGTCTCATCTAGTCTAGCCCACAGGTAATACTTGTTACCAAGGCATGGATACAACCTTTGGAGTTTACCCAATGAACTGGAATCTAAATACAGATATATACAATTTCTTTATCCCTTTCATTCCTTAAAAAGTAGCACAGGATATACACATGGCATATTTAGCTTTTCCTCTTTAGTTTCTTATTCTTTTTTTTTTTTAAGACATGGTTTCTCTGTATAGTCCTGCCTGTTCTGGAACTCACTCTGTAGACCAGGCTGGCCTCGAACTCAGAAATCCGCCTGCCTCTGCCTCCCAAGTGCTGGGATTAAAGTCATGCGCCACCACTGCCCGGCTCCTCTTTAGTTTATCAGCAAACTGAATTCTTACTCTTTTGCAGTATCCCATTGTATCTTATAGACTACTATTTCTCAAACATGCAATTCTAGTGGTGAACTGGAAAGTCAAAGGGAAACGAATTTGTGGAACTACTGGTTAACGTTGCTATATTGTTTCCTGCAAATGACAGCAACTGATTGCATTCCTCACTTGATTCCCAGTTTCACCTCTTCTTTACCTCATTCAAATGATGTTGTGAGTGAGACAATATCTTCTATAGCCTGTTTGTAATAATTTTAGCTATGGACCTCTTAAAGTGCACATGAGCTGCTGCCAGTGTGTTAAGAAATCAACTACCTCTACCTCTCCTCACATTCCTATTATATTAGTTCTCTTTTGTTTCCAAAAACATGCTCTGCTTTAAGGATACCAGGGAAAAGAAAGAACAACAATATCAACCAACCAGATCTCCCCCCCCACAGAGCTCCCAGGGACTAAGCCACCAACCAAAGAGTACACATGGAGTGACACATGGCTCCAGCCGCATATATGCCTTGTAGGGCATCAATGAGAGAAGAGGCCATGCCCCAGTGTAGGGGAATGCCAGGGCAGGGAGGTAGGAGTAGGTGAGTGGGTGGTGGAGCACTCTCATTGAAGCAGGGGGAGGGGGAATGGGGTAGGGTGTTTCCTGAGGGTAAACTGGGAAAGGGAATTGCATTAGAAATGTAAATAAATAAAATATCCAATTAAAAAAGGGATAGCTGGACAATGCTTTAAAACATTGTTTCCTTCTTAAATTTGTTTAAGAGTTTACAATTATTGGGAAATTTCTTAAGGAGGTAATCTTATTTAAAATTATTTTGTTAAATTGTAAAATTAGTAGAGCCACAGAAGTGAAGTATATTTACTCCTTCACCCACATATGTACACATTCATGAAAGATATGTTAAACATCTCTTTGTGCCAAGATCTGTCAGGCACTGATGACACAGGACAATCATGTTTCAGTGTCAGAGTATTTGTACAGAGAAGTTTAAAAGAACGATGGACTCTAGGTAAGGCTGGAACAAGTTTTCTTTTTCTACTCTTGTCAGTGAGCTAGAGGAATTGAAAGTATCTGTTTTAAAATTTATTAATCAGATCCCTTTGTAGGTTAAAGCAATTACCAAAAGCAAATAGTTTTTCTACCACAAACTTCTTTGTGTACAGAAAGGAGTACCTTAGTGCTTTCTTATTTGGGCAGTAGAAATAATGTATATCCTAGGTCATTTTGGGTTTTGAAGAGGGGGCAGGTGTGACTGCAGATGTGTATGCGTATGCAGAAGCCAAGATTCATCATGTGTCCTAGATCCATTCCTTATTCCCTTAAGTCTCTCATGAGGCTAAGTCTGTCGTGAGGCTGACAGCCAGCTAGACCAAGCCATACCTTTCCTTTCCCAGCCTACATATCCTACACACACACAGCACTGGGTTTACAAGTGCTCACAAGGACATCTAATTTCTTACACGAGTGCTTGGATTCAAACTCAGATATTTATACATGTGTAGCCCTTTTACCCATGGAGATATCTCACTGACTCTAGATATATTCTCTTAAAATATTCTTTTTTAATGTAATTACCTTTTTATCAATGTTTACTTAACATTTATCAGAAAATGGTTTAAATATGCACTCAAACTTCCAAAAACTAATTAAACTTGGTGTAAACTTTCAACTTTGGTTTGAAAATTGAAAAACATGACATTTGAAAGGGACAGAACAATTATATTAAGACAATTAAATAGTCTTCTGTAAATATCTCAATAAGTAATGTACAAGATTAGCAGAAGTCTAAGTAAACTAGATCATCAATATACAGATGGGCAGGACATTACTCAGTCAAACTCTTTGTAGCTCAGTTTCCACATAGTAAAAGGTAAATGATCATTTTATAATGTTTCCATTAAGAATAAGAAAATCTGTGTAGAATAGTTCATTGATTCTATAAGTTAATGGTTAATTAACATTTTTAGAGAAACAAATGTAAATTACAAATGCCAAACAATGATTAACTCCTCCAAGAGTTATTTACATCTACATTTCATGTTTTTAATTTAATTCTCTTTACATTCTATTGTATTCTCTGGTTCCTCTACATTCATGTTTATATTATCCGTTACTTATCTTCTTGTCTTCACAGTTTTTCCTTGACATTTAGATTATTAACATCAACAAAATGTTTTTATTATGTAGATAAGCAACACTAACTGCTTATTATACTCAGTGATAAAATCAAAATTCTTATAAGATAAGGCATTCCTGAGGGAACTAGCCTGAAATTCTCCTGTACCGATCTGCTACTATTCCCACAGTAATCAGGAGTATAATGTAATACAAAGAATTTGAGTTGGATGTATATTGTAGTTCTCTTTGTATGACTTAATGCCAAAAAACTGTGAAATATATTTCACAGATGGATAGAGTTATATCTAGAATTCTAATGCAAGAACCACTCTGGCCACATCCTTACAGATTTTTATGTTAAACTTTTATTATAAATTCACAGTGAGAAAAAAATAGAGTCCCGTTCATAAGAAAGTAATCAGAAGACTTTTCCCTGAAAGGCTGAGTCATTACAGTATAATGCAAACTGAAATTCGATTTCAATTATTCTCAAGTGTGGCTATGCCGTCTTTTATTCTCCCCTTTGGTGAAATGACAGCCTTGGTAATTGAATATTAATTTCCTCCAGAAAGGCATTCCAAATTCTTCTTCAAAGAGGGAGTTAAGCTTATTAATTCACTCCTTAAGAGGACAAAGTGCATGACTTGCTGTATAAGGAGTAAGAACTCCTGGGGGCCAAGAAGATTTAATCAAGGATTGAAGGGGAAGAAAAAGTAAGTAGCCAGGATGTAGAAGAATGTGAGGTCATCACCCACCTTCTCAAGAGGCCACAGTGAAGTAACAAAGCAAAGCAATCAGAAGTACAAATTCCTCCTGAGACACAGGCTGATATGCAGGCTTTCCTGTATAATGCCTCTTAAGTCTCTGGTACCATTCTGGAACACTGATTTCTATTTCATGATATCACCAACTTTTCCTAAGACAACTTATGCTACTCCTGACTTACAAGCCATAGGAACATCGGGGAGGGTTTTTCTTTCTTTCTTTCTTTCATAAATCTATTCTATGCCTACCCACAGAGCCCTTTATATCCATTAGTGTCAATTCTAAAACAAGTTTGCCCCAAGTTCTGAAAACTTTAACCATGCTTATTTATGAACAAATCTACTACCAATGACAGATAATACACAATGATCAAAAATTGCACTTCCAAATGGTAGCTATACATCTATTCCTCAACACTACTCACAGGCATATAAATATAGCCACACATATAACTTAATTTCTCCAAAAGATATTGCCACATACTACAAATAAATATTCCTATGTCACAGCCTCAATTAAAACACATATAAACACTCTAACTAGTTAAAATCTTGGCCATAAATACTTCATCATGTATCAACAGTAGTTCTCAAACTCATGGATCTGAAATCCACTTATATATACTTAAATATAATTAAAAGATTAGAAGTTTTGATTCTTTGTGTCATATCTATCTTTTTTACATTAAAATTACTGATAATGTGGGGGATATTTAATTATTTTATAAACAATGCATTATATAATATAAGGCATGTGGGTTATGAAAAATAAACGTTTCAAAACCAAAATGGATTAAAAGAATAACATTGTTTACATTTGAGCAAATATACTAAAGTCTATGTAAATAGATGACAGCTAAATTCTCATGTCTGTTTCTGCAATCCATATGTTAAAATGTTATCTACAAAGCATGGTTTAGTTGTATATATCTAGATATCAAAGTTTGAAGGGCTAAGACATAAGATTGCCATTAATTAAAAGCCAGTCTGGGGTATACAGTGAGTTTCAGGTAGCCTATGGATAAAAATTGGGAGTCTGTTTAAAAAACTGGTATAACTACATAATATTATATAGTTATGTTATATACTATATAGTTTTATATATAGTTAAGTAGATGATCAATAGATAGATAAATGATAGATGATAAATAGATAGCTATACATAGAAAATAAATAGATACATAGTAGATAGATCAATAAGAGTTTTGTTGCTATATTTATTTACCAGAATATAATTAGCTAATTCATATTCTCCCTAGAAAAATGACCTGCATTTAATTTAGTAACTACAGTTAATTCAAGAACAATTTTTTAGAACATTTTTAATGCATTTTGCCTTTTATGCAACATTTAGGATTCTCTTATCTACAAATACAAGCTATTTTTACTTGTTCAATCAGTGTTTCTTCAGATCTACCTACAGATTGCCTATTCTCCTTTCTAACTGATTATTTTTATAGTTTGAGTTTTTATATAAAATTGTTTTCCTTCTTGTTGTATACTTTTGGGACATCCTTTCAGCAGGAAACTGCTGGAAGTCATTTCTTTCAAGTTTTCAGTTTCTGGAAAGACATCTATTTCTACATCTTGCAGTCATTCCTATAATTTCTTGTCTTATAGGTAGGAATATTTTGTTTATTCTTTGAGAATTTCATACAGAATAGTTTTTTTTTCATATTCTTTCCAAACACCTAACTCCTCCAAGATCTTCCCACCTTCCTTCTCTCTTAGAGTTTCCATTGCTATAAACATTTAATTGGAGCTGGCTTACAGGTTCAGAGGTTTAGCCCATTATATCAATGTGGGAAGCATAGCAGCATCCAGGAAGGCCTGGTGCTGGAGAAGGAGCTGAGAATTCTACATCTTGATTCAAAGAAGAGGACTATCTTCCAGGCAGCTAGAAGGAACATCTCCTTTTCACTAGGCAAAGCTTAAAAGTCCACCCCCACAGTGATGCAGTTCCCCTAACAAGACCACACATCCTAATAGTGCCACTTCCCATGGGCCATACATATTCAAGCCACCATACCTACACAACTTCATCTTTCTCTGCCCTTAAAGAAGAAAAGTCATCAAAAAACATGGAATCTGATTTTAATTTTTTTGGCCACTGGTGCTCAGTATGGGGCTCACCCTGGAGTGTGGTTGATATATGTAGTGTCATGTCATTTAAGAAGGCAGATTTTTCCTCTTCCGGACAGCTATTGTTTGCAGAAAGCTTTTTGGACTTTGTGCCCACTTCTCCTCCTCTGTACTGAGATTTTGTCAGGCTTGAGATTGTGCATATCATGTGCATGCTGCTAAGTCTCCTTGACTTCATATCTGCATCTGTCCCGTTGTGTCTAAAAAACACTGTCTCCTCAAAATTGTCCATCACTTCTGGGTCTATCTAACTATATTTCCACCCTCTTTTATACATTGATCTCTGAGCCTAGCAAGGAGGATTGTGATAAACACTTTCCATTCAGGACTGAGCATTCTAAGGTCTTTCATTCGCTATATGCTGTCTAGTTAGTACTCTGTGTTAACTGTCATCTACTACTATAAGGCTGAGCAAGACACTGATATATGGGCAAAGTAGTAAGTCAGGAAGAGCCGTTTTGTTGCTATGTTCATTTACCTGAATAATAGTAATAGGTTTTCCCCTACAGCCCATTATCCAACTAGGTTTAGGTTCTTGGCCTCATTTACAGTATCAGCAGGAGTGGAACTTCCAGTTGAGTACCATTCAGGTTTCTCCAGAAAGATGTTCTATGCCACAAGTATGCAGTGTCTTCAGGAATATTATCTTAAGGTCAATTTGTAGAGGCTAATCAATAGCATTGGAAAGACTCTGTTGAGTTTGGGGGTCCTCTGGGACCTCTTTAGCCAATATCCATATTACTCCTGAAAGATAATTGTAATGTTTACAAATCTAGTGCAAGGTAATTGTTCACAGTAACCCCATCCACCTCCTTCTCGATTTTATGAGAAAGATTCATTCGTCTAATGGTGGATGGTCAGGTTACTAACTTGTCTGTTTCCTGTGACCCTTTTAGAATTTAGTTATTTGGTGTGGTTGAGCTTCAGTGTGTCTAATTATATCTCTCTTTTTCCTATATCCTGATTGGGATTTATGAGTGTACCTGAACATAAGAATGTATGCATTTCATTGGCTCTGGAACATTTTCATTCATAATTTTAAATATTAATCCCCTATTACTGTTTTCAAAAATTCATAATAAATAGATAGATAGATAGATAGATAGATGATAGACAGATGATATATAGATGACATATATATATATAGATATATATGTGTGTATAGATATATGTGTATATAGATATGTATGTATAAACAGAGAGATATATGATATACCTAATGTCTATTCTCTACACATCTCTTAATTTGGCTCCTAATGTCCTTATTTGTCTCTCCATGCTGATAAATCTTTAGATACTCTAGTTTTCTGGTTCTTAGTTGGTCAAACCATGAAATGTTTTATTTTTAAATGATAATCTTCTATTTGGGTCCCATAAATAGATGTTTAATCATTTTGATTGTTTCTTATCCCTTAATAACATTTTAATTCACTTTTATTTCAATAATTAAATACTCACATTCTTGTCATATGCACCCAGTAATTTGGCTGGATTTTTGTGACTTTGTTGATCATCTACCATAGTGCTTACCTTAGGTGTGTAGTTTGTTGTTCGTGCTGGATTTCGAGCCACTTAACTTTATCCATAAAATTATTTGGGATTTGTTTTGAGAGTGTGTACCTCTAAGAAAGATGTTACTTCTGTGAATCATCTGAGAACAGTTAAACATGTGGCTTAGGTTTTTTCAACTAGTAAGTGTAGAACTGTATGTCACCAGTACATCCAATGATCAGCTTGGTTGGGAGGAATGTGGTGGGGAATAGTCGTCCCTTTGTATGAACCTGGTCCATATGTCTATGGTCCTACATAGACATAAAGAATTATTCAGGTTATAAGTGATCAGTGTCACCTTACATATTTCCTAGCTATTTGACTGTAAAGGAATTTTCACTTTCAAGCTCAATCATACATTCTAAATGGTTACAAAAATAGTACAGGATTAAAAGTGCTTTTAGAGTTATAAAAATATTTAAGATGGGTACTCAGTCATATCAACAGACATAAAAGTCTCTAACTATACAGGGTAGCAGGCTTATATGGAAACTCTACTACAAGGACATACATTCATTATAATTTATAATGATATCTATAATTTGTCAAAGTCAGAATTATTCAAACTCCTAACCAGCAATTTATCAAGTCTTTTGTGCCACTCATTTTAAACTATAAAAAGACTTTAACAATTATGTGATGCTAAACTCAATTAAAATGTTGTTCCTATTTCATTGAAAAATTCTGTGGAAACAAGTATCAGAAATTTATCTAAACAACAGCTATGAATATGACCAAATGGCTGACTTAATCTTCAACTTGTAAGTTTTGCAACATTGATGAAGTTGCTTTAAGGATTTGCCTCATTTAAAAATGTTTCTCTTAAATGAAAATACAATGGTAAAGGTTAATTAGACAATTAACTTTGTGCTCAGATATCTGTATAGTGTAATGTGAGAAAAAAAGGAATTTAATATATCAGCTAATTTATTTGTCATATTTATTCATCCATAGTTCTACTTTTCAAGGTAGCATTCAAACATCATTAATAAAATATTTAACTGTGTCCTGAAAATAAACATAACTTTATGAACTGAAATAAGTATAATGGCCAATATTTTGCAAGGAATTTCAAAACTCTCTGGTGTTCAGCCCTGACTATGTCTGACATAGACATTATTATTGAAATACAGTCTCATATTCAGCAAATTTTTCTAATGGAACATAGACTTTAGATCTGATATTTGATGTTTAATTTATAGCTATCATGTATGCTACTTAAACTGTATATCTCAATATCAATATCAGAAAAAAATGATAATTTAAATATGAAAATTTAAGTCATTTACTGTTAATGTACTTTCCCTAAAACAATGTTGAAATTATAAGGCATTCTCCTTCACCTGGGAAGATGGTTCAGGGGATAAGGCACTTGTACCACAAACCCAACAAACTGAGTATTAGTTCCAGAATTTGTGGTCAATAATCTTAGTCCCTCCACAGAAAGAGAGGCTTACAAACAGGAGAATCCCTGAAAGGTCACATGCCAGCTACCTTGATGTATACAACTGAACATGAAGAATGATCCTGTCTTAAGCAAGATAGAAAGAGGAATACAACCCTTAGGTTGTCCACTCACCTCCATATACATACCTCTAGCCTGTACCTTCACATTTAAACACATGTATCAATATATAACACATACTCACACATACACATATACACATACATGCATATACACACACACATACACACACACACACATACACTCACACCTTAGAGTATACAGAATTCTTTTTTTATATTTTAATTGGTCATTTTGTTTATTTACATTTTAAATGTTATCCCCTTCCCAGTTTCCTCTCCAAAACCCCCCCATTTCACCTCCTGCCCCCTGCCTCCACAAAGGGGCTCCCCTACCCACCCGCCCACTCCTGCCCCACTGCCCTAGCATTCCCTAAGCTGGGGCATTAAGCCTTCACAGGACCAAGAGTCCCCCTTCCCTTTGATGCCAGACAAGGCCATCCTCTGCTACATACGCAGCTGGAGCCATGGATCCCTCCATGTGTATTCTTTGGTTGGTAAGTATATAGAATTCTTAAAAGTTCAATTGCTTATAGTTCTGTCTACTGGAAGTTAAAATTCCAACAATAAATTGCTACATATGTAGGTCATTAGAATTATAGTTAACATGCTCTAAATTATTTCAAACTATCAGAAGCATTTTCTTCTAATATAAAAGAAAACAACAAAGGCTAGATACACAGATATACAAACCATGAATCTACCTTTTGTGATATAGGATCAGCTAATTTAAATATTTAAAAGAAATACTATGCCATAATTTCTTCTATGACTATGTTAAACATAAGTAGAAACAATTAAGAATTTCCTATTTTTTATATTCATTGAGTCTTAACAGACTTCATAAGCCTCTTTAAATCCCATTGTGCAGGATTCTAAACAGTCACCAATACAAAGCAGTATCAGGGCTAATCCAGAATGGGAGGAGCTTTCCACTCAGAGGATGAAAGAATTGGTGGAAGCAGGTTGTGAAATTTAATGATAACAAGCAAGAAATCACAAGACAGCCAAAACCATTCTGCCAATATATTGTTTAGAATTTCTGGAAAATGGGCCTGGACAGATGCCCCAAGAGTTAAGAGTCCTTGCCCAGTTTAACTTCAAATCAGTGGTAAAACACAGCCTTGGTATCTGAGGGGAGTGGCTAGTAGAACTGCTGATGCATGAATGCTGAAGTCCCTTCCAGAAAACAGTGTCATGTCTGCATATACCTTATATGCATCTTTCTGTCCATTTGAAATGATTTCCAATTTCTCATGGTACCTGATATAATGTTAATGCTTTTTCTAGCATTTCTGATTCATAAATGTCTGGCTCTTCATGTAGGAAACTTATAAAAGCCAAGACCTATTACTGGGACCATAGTGCTTATTTCAGAACTAGCTAGTTTTGTACAGGGTTTAGACAGGCGTATACTAAGTCCCATGTATGTGTTTTACCACCTGCAAAACACAGAGATTGGGAGGTATGAAGATTAATGTTAATAAGCCCATATCCTGGTCACAGTACTACTATGTCCTCAGATAAAACTCTTAGAAGCAGTTCATTTCACTTGTGCTCCTCACCACTTTCTCTACTAACTTCCTAGGAATTAAGATCAAGTGACTACATAGTACAACCTGTCTTAAAAGCATCAAGTGCAGCCTCTGATCTCTTGCAAAGAAAAGAACTGACTTTCAAGCCATTCTTAACCTGTGAATTCTTACTCAAGTACTTCAATATACTGAATGCCACGGTCATATGTCTTCACCTTTATATTTAATAGTGTCCCAATTAACAGCATTCTTGGCACTGGAAGAACGTGTCTTTGAGATGTGTTCAATCTTGTTTCTGGCAGGACTGAGTTCTAGTGTACTATAAGAGTGATCTACTTGATAACATACCTTCCCCTGATTTCCTCTCCTCCCACTGTCTCAATTTCTCTTCCCCACCAGCCCTTCCTAGGGTTGACTCATAATCAATAATGTTCTCAGAAAATCTAAATAAAGCACAACACTTCCAAAGAAGCTGATGTGTGCAAGCCTGACAAGGGCTTCATACTCCTTTTTTTCTTCTAGTCCAGTGCCATGCCTTCGCTCTCACCTTCCTATTCTGCCTGACTTCTATATGTACACTTGGAATCCATCTTGGGAAATATTTAATTACTAGGTTCTTTCTAGGTAGTTCCATGGATTTTAAGTGTGCAATTATAAAACTATAATCTTTAATCTTAGTCTAGACTGGTGTCCTAAATGAAGATACAGATTTGGAAGAACTCTTAATAGCCTGATACTAAATGGTAATAAGATATTCAATGAGGGGGGAGGAGGAGATAGAGGGAGGGGGAGAGGGAGAGGGAGAGGGAGAGGGAGAGAAGAAAAGTTCTTGATGTTCCTTCCAAAGTCTATCTCTTTTCCATCTCATCCATCTCAGGAACTGCTTCCTCCAATCACAATTGTTCAAGCTAAGCCTAGAGCTATTTTGCTTCTGCCTGCCATTTCAGCCACCTTCCAAACCCATTAACAAGTCTGTTAATGTCACTTTCAAAATATACCCTTCTCTTCACTTTAAGAGCCAACAGCTGTATCTATGCACCATTGATGATACTTAAAGCCATTAGGTAAGTGGATCATGCCAATGAATGCAAAAACTAACAGTGAACCAATCTTAATGTAGAGTTCATAATTTCAATCACTGTCCCAAATTTCTTCTTTAACGACTGTCTTTTTGTCTTTACTTCACAGTTGTCACATAAAGGTAGTGACATAAAATGCACATTTTATGTGTGCACTTAAATGGCAGTAGCAATAGAGGGCTATCACCTTTGAGTTTAAGTTACTTATATAGGGAACTAATCTGAGCATTAAAAGGAGATATTTAGATTAAAACTCTGAGCCACAATGTGGCCATATAAGACAGGAGTCCTATCAGCTTTCTGGAGACCATTGTCAAAGATAAATTACTGTGGGCAGAGAGTATTTTCTTTTGATCTCAGGTTCTTATTAATGTAATTTGATCTCATAGCAATAACTTATTTTTGCTCTACAAAAGGTAAAGTCAGTTACTATCATATGAAACATGGCAATACAAAAAATAGTAATCAAAAATACAAATAAGTCAGATGCAGGATGATCATGAGCTTCAGGGTTTGACTGACAAGAACACAAGGAAGAATGACAAAGATGGAGTGTTGTTAGATTTCCTGTGTGTAATTTCTGTACAGTTGTCTCAGACACTCGTCAAAATTTATTTATAATTTATATACTAATACTTTTCTGTCATCTTTGTTCTAAATAAATAGGAGAATTAGGTAAAAGATTATATTCATCTATTGTGCACTACTCAACAGTTAAATTCCAAGTTTGCTATAGTTTTGGTATTAAGCTTAGCCTTTTGCTGGTCTTCTTGATTTAGAAATCATTAAAACTATAAAAAAAACACTTGGACTTCAAAAATCTTGGAGAATGATGAGCCAATAAAAATGCTAGATATGAGAGGCTCTACCCAACAGCTGACTAAAACAGATACTGAGACCCACAGCCAAACATTAAATGGAGCTTGGGCTATCTTGAGTTGAGGGAAAAATTGAGGGACAGTAAGGGGAGAGAGACTCCACAAGAAGACCAACAGAGTCAACTAACCTGTACCCTTGGGAGTACGCCAACCAAAGAGCATATATGGGCTAGATGTAGGCCCCTTGCACATACATGGCAGATATCCAGCTTAGTTTTCATCCTGGTCCTCAACAACTGGTGCAGGGGATGTTCTTGGCTCTATTGCCTGCCTACAAATCTCACTCTCCTATCTAGGCTGCCTTGTCTGGCCTCAGTGGGAGAGGATGTGCCTAGTAACAGAGACTTAATGTACCAGGGTGGGTTGGGGCCCAGGGGGTTCTTCTCCCTTCTTAGAGAGGAAGAAGAGGGGGAATGGGGAAAAGGATTGATGATGCAGGACTGGGAAGAAGGGAGGCTGTGATCAGAATGTAAAGTAAGCAAATAAATTAATAGAAAAAAAGGCTAGATATAGGATACTCTATATGTCTTTCAACAAACGAAGATGAAAAGAGACTGTAAAAATGCTTACCCTCTGAAGGGCACTGGGAGTTCTAGTAAAAAAAAAAAAAAACCAGTGGACACTAGAGTTTACAGTTATTAAAAACACAGGTGAATGAAGGAGACTTCAAGTCAAGTATTAGAGACAGTGTAATCACCAAGGAAGAACACTTAATTTCAACTGAAGGCAACTATACACTATAAAACAAGACTGGAGGGAGGAAATGGCACCTATTTTGAGACTCAAAAAAAGGTGACTTTGGGGGTAGGGAGAGTACAGAGAATGTTACATGCATTTAGTGTTTTCAAGGTGCATCCTGTGTTAACTTACATTATCTCAATTAACCTCCACTAAAACCCTCTGGAGAATTCCACTATTGTTCCCAGTCTTCACTCTGTCAGTCAGTTTACACCTTTCATCTTTGTCAGGGTGAATTCTCCCATTAGCAATGCACTATGTTTCTCTGCCTTGATGTGACATACTCATGACAAAGTGAACACAGTGTACTGAAGGCTTGGACATTACTTATACAGTCAGACCACATATCAATTCAAGAAGAAAATCAGTCTTTATACCTGGCCAATCCTAGAAAGTAGAAGAATCATGGAAATGACATATGTGTAGAGTCCTGTACATATCGTTGAGACCAGCTACCTACAAATAAGAGATCAATGGGTATTTTTTGTCCCTGAATTTTTTGTTGCTGTTTATTCCAAGGCACTAGTAGCTAATTGGAGCAACGTAGACGTAGGAACTGAACTCAGAGGAAAGAGAGGATATACCCAAAGGTACATAGCCAGTTAGCTGAAGAGTCTAGCTTAGATTATTGTGTGGCATAGACTTAAGTCTACATTCTTTCTAGTGCACTGATGTTGAAGAGACAAATTAGAGGCTCTTTAGAGGTGGGAGGAGCTGAATGAAGGGAGGAATGGAGCTCAGAAAGGGAAGCCTGACTTGACTGCAATTGTCTTAGGTTGCATAATAATTCATGAAGCTAGGGAGATATCTTTGGTTTAAATTTAGGAGAGTCTTGACTATAAAGATTAAGAATTGCAACTTCAATCTCTAAGGACATGAAAAGCCATCAAAATATTTTGAATACAGGAGAAACCTATTGAAGGAAGACAGTTCGGAAAGCCCCATTTAGTACAAATATTAGAGAGATCACTCACAGGTTTTTTGCAGTAATCTAGGCAGTTAAGTAAAAGATAATAGACAATTATTTCTCATCTTTAAGCCAGGATTAATTGTACTTGCCCCAATAGACACTTATTACAGCAGGAAAAGGTTCACCTTTTAGAAAACAAATCAAGATTGGTAAAATGTAAGCTAACTTCTTGGGCCTTAACACTTCATTTCCTTCAACATATTACTCCTTACTCATTAATTATGTTTGTATATAGATACATAGCAATTGATAAATGAGGTCAAATGAGTTGCACGGCAGCTGGAAGCTCAAATCCACTGCCTTTAGGCTAAAATATTAACAAAAGATGCGGTGACTATGATACGTACTTACATAGGAGCAGTAACCCACAAGTAGACCTGAAATTTATTCTGAAGAACAACAGTCTACATAGATCATATAAAACTGTGTAGATATTCTTGAGACTCAAGGTTTCATATTTGAATTATTATTATTTCATATGGATGACTATATCTGAAGAAAAGTAGCAATGGAGGATTTTTCTAACACAATGATCTCTTCATTATATTGTAGGAAACTTTCAACAACGTTTTCAGCAAAGCCAAGCTGAGAAGCTATCCCTGAGGCATGTTCAGAAATTTAAGATGCCCTACGCTACATACAGGATGCTTCAGTTCAAGCCATTCAAGTTCACAGTAAGACCCTCTGCCACAATGTCTAAAAGCTAGACAGAATATCTTTGTGTACGAAGATAAAATATCAAGTTACAGACATGAAAACATATAGCCGTCCATATGTCCTTTCAATATATTTTTTCCCAAGCCACAGGCTTTATAATCCCATCACCATTTCTTCTATCCCTGAGGGTCCAAGGCAATACGGGACCAGGCTATAGAATGTATACCCAGTGGGAAGAGTCTTTAGAATTACAGTCATTTAATCATTCAACAGAGGACTCACATTACAGGAATAAAACATAATTTTCTAACATTCTCTACAACTCCTTCAGAACTCAATTGTTCTGCTTAGGCACATCCAAGTTACTGGAATTTGCAAGAGTTATAGGCAATGTTTTTCTTTCTCTTGCTTAACTCAACATGTCACTGACTGTCAATGTTCTTTAATGGATGGATATGAACATCTCAAAAGTTAGAGGGCTCTGAGCAAGCCCTCCTCCTCAGTGGTACGATGCCCATTCCCTTTGCCTCACTCCCACTTCTCTTTGCCTCATTCATACATATATTCATACATACATTCATACATACATTCATTCATACATTCAAACATAGTAAAAAGAGAGATTATGAGTGAATTTAATATGTCAGGTCTCAGGAATTACTAAATTAATTCAAATTAGGAGCCTAAAGCAGAGACTCTTCAGTAAGACACAGTTTACTTTTGGAATATGTAGTAAATACTTAGAAACATAAGATGATGATATGTATTTTAAAAGTATAAGCATATCTATAATCTACATGAAACTCAACTAGGACAATGAATAAATCTCATATCCAGATGAAAATTTGTTTCTAAATGTTTGTTTGTTTGTTTGTTAGAAAATTTAGTATCAAGGCTAACCTTTAGGCTACTCTGTTCATTTCCACTTAAATAAGATTTTCAATCTGGGCAGCCATGTTCTTTTTTAAATAAGATCGTGGCAACATAAATCACAGGACCAGAGGCTCCATACTTGACTTCTTCCGTCAACACTGAGTAGACAGCCATGTCTCATTCTAGAAATAGAACACATTTGAATTGCAAAACCAATTTGCAGTTGGTTCTGTACCAATGACTAAAGAGAAGGCTGAAGAGACACTGGCCACTGCCTATTTTTCCTCCCACAGCTTCACTGCCTTGCTGTTAACATTTGAATCACTTGTAATACTTGTTTTCTTACATCATGGCCATACACCAGTGTACATGTGAACAGACAAGAGCTTGTCGATGGTTTTCTTGAAAGGTACCATGTTAAACTCTGTTTAGGGAGAGCAATTGCTTTGAAGTTTACCATTATCCTGTGTTCCCTGCCTCCAACTAGCAGAAGCCAAACTGCCAACCATTCCCAGAAGTATGTGAACACAGCTTCCACGAAGCCTCAACTTCCCTGGATTGGTGATCTGTAATTGAAAAATCACTTCCAAACAGCCTAAATCTTCAGAGATCAATGTGTTCTCTCTCTCATACTTTCTTCTTACCTCCTCCCTCTCTCTCCTTCCCTATGGCCCCCAAATCCCCACTTCCTTGTTGGTCATCTTAAGACTTAGGGGAAATGAAAAGTTAATCCTACCACTGCAAAAGGTTAGGACCCTCAGTTAATGAAAAACTACACCATGAGGTTTGGAAATGGTGGCCAAAATAACCACATAAAAGGTACTCAGTAATCAAAATAACCCCACAAAAGTTGTTTAATGCCCCAGTTAGCTAAGAACTTGAAGATATATAAATATTACATATATATAATACATAATGATATATATATATAATAAAGTTAATATGATTAGGATTTTTAAAAATGATTAATGTTACTTTAAGATCTAACATTTCATATTTTTAGAGGGAGGTTTTGAAGTTTATCATTATTTCTTCCAATTATCCTATCTACATCCAGTTTCATTCCTAATACACACACACACACACACACACACACGAGAGAGAGAGAGAGAGAGAGAGAGAGAGAGAGAGAGAGAGAGAGAG
>NW_021604587.1:7712570-7713678 GCF_004785775.1 Grammomys surdaster
AGAGAGAGAGAGAGAGAGAGAGAGAGAGAGAGAGAGAGAGAGAGAGATTGAGAGATTGAGAGATTGAAATTCTGTACAGCTTGCTGATGGTTGCACCAGTAAACAACCTATCCATTAGGTTGCCAAGAACTGAAATTTTCCAAAGATAGAAACAAACAGTTTGCTTTCTATGTTTTCCATATTTTAAAAGTTCCTAGAAACATAACTATTCTGATTCAGTGTTATACAAACTAGATGTGCCAATACAGCTTCACACAGATCTTCGGTTTAGAATTGGCAGTCCTCAGGCTAAAAGTACTCACTCTGTGTTTTACAGTTTTTGAGATATGACAAGTTTTAATTTGTTAGATTTGTTAGGTGACTCTCAAAACTATAAGGGCATAGAGCAAGTTTCTGTGCAGAAAGTAAACTTTAAAGCTCCACCTGAATTCATGAATGCAAACACAATTAACAGGCCAGGCTCCTCTCCCTCTACCAAAAATAATGGTGCATTTGCATACAGCAGAACTAGGAAGCTCGGCTTGTCATCAGCATATTACAATGCCTCCTGACAGCCTGAACGCACTGCCTCATCAACATCACACTGTTTCAATTACACATTTTTTACCCACTTCACGTGTTAAGCCATCTTCACTTCTATCTCACCTCAGACTGCAGTATTCAATCTAACTACATTTTTCCAAGCATAGATGGATTCCCTGCCAGTCAGAAATGAATCGGTAACATGGTATTGTTCCAGGCCACAAAAGGAAGAGGAAAAGGAGGGAGGAAAAAGAACCAGGGTGGATTTTAAAGAAACAAATAATCCTGCCCCACAAAAGCCGGGCCCCTCAGAACCAAGGGCAATAGGAATTAGGAATCAAGGGAGCACAGCATGGGGGCCCCTCTGTCTAGGAAATGGAAATAGTCTTTTTCAGAACTGCTGAAGCCTGCTTACTAGCCTGTGATCATCCTACCAGTCTGCTCCTCTGGTGCAAGGGTAAGGAAGCAAGGTCTTTGATTTAGCCAGCTAACAATTGAGAAACAAAAGAAGGACCAGGCTTGAAAAGATGAGCTTTCATTTGGCCAGTACCATAGAAACACATCCCTACACAGTTGCCACCTCACA
>NW_021604587.1:7714078-7722455 GCF_004785775.1 Grammomys surdaster
CTCTCTCTCTCTCTCTCTCTCTCTCTCTCTCTCTCTCTCTCTCTCTCCCTCCCTCCCTCCCTCCCTCCCTCCCTCCCTCCCTCCAATAGAAACTGGAGGTAATAGCCTGTTTAGTTCTCTTAGGTCTCAACAAACTTGACCCTGACTGATAGGGGGCAGTTAGAGACAGCAACATTGATGACCAGAGATCCTGTGCAGCTGAGTTACAGCGCTACATAGAAGGATATCTTCCTCATGCAGACTGAAAGCTCATGAGTCCCTTGTCAAAGATAAAGAGACACTTCAGCTTGAGCACTAATATGATTTGTCTATGATTTGGGCATATAACCACTGGCAGTGGCATATTTCACTTTTTTCTATTTTTCCTTTTAATTGAACCAGTTTTTGTCTGTTTATTATTTATTCATGACATTCTCATTATGGTTTCTTTACCTCTAACTTTCTCCACTGAGGACTCACAGATCTTCTCCATCTTCCCACCCACCCAAATCGATCCCCTTTTTGTTCTCTTTCATTAGGGAACAAACAAACAAATAAACCAACAAATTCATCTAAAAAGAAAATAAGAAAATGAAATGAGGAAAATCAAAACAAATCTAAATAATACAAACAAACAAACAAACAAACAAAAAGAGCTTAAGGAAAAGCACAAGAAACACATACTTCTCTTTAACAGATAACGTACAGCAGTGTCTCATTGGGTATAAAAAACATGCTATGGCAGGCCCAGTGCCCAGCTTTAGACAGCCAATACAAAATGAACTCAATGGTATATTTGAAACATTTATTTTCTTAATGCTTAGTCTGGGCTTTTCTTTCTTTTTTCCCCTTATAATTCTTTTGCTTATATATTTCAGTTCCCGATATTCTCTTTAAAAATTAGTGACAATTTAAATTATGTTTAAAGAAAGTAATTTTCTAGTAGGCGTAGAGATTTTCATTTTCTTTAGATTTAACAAGGGATTGCTTCACCTGCGTCATATCATATATTGTGCTGTCCACTAGAGACTGGGTATACACCATTTTGGAATTAAATTGGGAATAAAACAACTTAGGATCATTAGGGGAAGAGTAACAGCCACCAGCCAGATAAATGTAGGAACTGTCTGATGATGAAACCTACAGAAGAGTGAGCCATAGACAGCGATGGGCATTCCTATGTGAAAAAGGCCTAGAATTGAGACTGAGATGAGCCAAAGGCTATGTAAGAGAGGATAAGACCATGAAGGTGAGGGAGAATGTTACAGAAAGAAGGTCTATCATGTGCAAAGCATCGGCAAAGGACCTTAATAGCAAGGAGCTTGGTGAGTCAGAAAGGAGGGGTCTGATGGTTTTAAATATCACCATGGTTAGAGAAGAAGTGTCCAAAGGTAGGAGATGAGTTCAAAGCGAAAAGTCCGGCATAGTAAGCTGAGAGCGGAAGGTGGGGGACAATCAAGAATATCTTTACAGAACATGTTGAGATCTCTGTAGAGGTAACTAACTGATTCTGTGGATAATTGAGTTGCTGGAGTGAGTCAGAGTGGATGTGTGGGTAGATGGGGTCAGGTACCCCGCTGTGGAGCAGGGCATCAGTTTGTGGTTAGACATTGACAAGAAAGTCTTTACCTCCAGCATACCTGTATACTCCCACTGCCTGTCCTCCCTGTACATTTAAAAACAAAAACAAAACAAAAAACCCTGCCACTTCCTGTTGCTGTCTACCCTCAGAGCCCAGCAGTCTGAGGCCAGTCTACTTCAGACCATGTCTGTGATTTCTACCTGCACAAAGCCCTTCTCTCTCCAAAGTAGCTTACTTATCTCATTGTACTGATTAATTTGCTTAGAACTATTTGAGATACTATTTTTGCTTCCTACAGTTCTGATTTTCTTTTGATTAGCCTGAATTATTTTATTATTTCTGACTTCATTTTCTAAATCCTGTCCATCCCTGGCATCTTTCTGGGACTCCTTCCTTGCCTTCTATTAAGAATTCCCAGAACATTGAAGGCCATTATAGAGGTCACAACTCAGTCCACAAGAATTTGTGTTACAGTCATCCTTCCTGATCCACAGAGGATATATGCCAAGATTCAAGAGTCATACCTCAAAACTATAAACAGGAGTGCAATTTCTACATGTTTTTTTCCTATAAATGTGAGAAGGTTTAATGTAAATTTTATGAGATTAATGACAGCTAACAATAAAACAGACTAATTTAAACAATATGCTATATAATACAAATTGATTATTTAACATTTATTGCTTAGTTCTGTCAACTCCTTAAGATTTTGAGCTGTAATAACAGTGCTGAATCTTGGAAAGCAAAACTGAATCAGGATAGAAAGATCAGGGAGTTGGGGACATTGAAGGCATGTAGGAAAGTTCCTAGATCATCCACCCAGGATGCACTGTGCATCTGCCCCTGCCTGATATCCAAAAACAACTAACAAAAAAAAAAAATCATCATTGTCTGCAGAGACAGAATTTTTCTCTTTCCAAGAGCCATTTCAAATAGGGATGTTAGAAAACAAAAGAGCTGCCTGCTTAAGCTAGTGGTGCTTTAGGCTTGTGGTCTTGAGTTTAACCATGTCACATCAGCAGCCCTCTCTCCTTAAGCCCAAACAAGAACCTCACAGGCACTCCTCACACTTTCATTTACAAAAGGGAAGTTTTTGAAGAGGACTCAGTAGCCAGGCCAGCTTACTTATTTTCCACATTTTACTTTTGAAGAATTTTAGCCTTTGAATCTAGTTATAAATTATATCTTTTGAGTAATTCAACTCCAAAGCTACAAGATGATATACTTGGCTATTTAGAAGCTTAAAATATGACTCCTTTTGAGAAGCTCACACACATGCATACAATTGTCTTTTTTTTAAGGGTCTGTCTGTCTCTCTCTTTAAACATCATTGCTTAACTCTAAAGCCTGTACTGTCTCTGACTTCCACTCCATAGAATTGCTAATTACAAGATTTCTGCTTTTCCTGAGAAAAGGCCCCTCAAGAGGAAACACCTCAGTCTTCTGGCAGCAGGCTGGGTATCCCAGATGCTTCTGACAAACTATGGATATACAGGCCAATGGATTTGACAATTACCCATCCTTGCTTTGCTGCATGTAACACAGAATGATACTTTTCCTATCTTCTTCATGTTTTGTATTTTCATTTAATTCAGAGAACACTGTTGTCGGGAACAAGATGGATTGATTCTCTCTACTTTCTCTCCACTTACACATAGTAGGCCTTCAGGAATAATAACAGTTTAACTTTTATTCCGAGAAATTCTTTACCTTTAGCCACATGTACTGGCTAGTTTTGTATGTCAACTTGACACAAGCTGGAGTTATCAAAGAGAAAGGAGTTTCCCTTGAGGAAATGCCACCATGAGATCCAGCTGTAAGGCATTTTCTCAATTAGTGATCATGGGGGCAGGTCCCAGGCCATTGTGGGTGGTGCCATCCCTGGGCTGGTAGTTTATAGGTTCTATTAAGAAAACAAGCTGAGCAAGCCAGGGGGAACAAGTCAGGGGAAGCAAGTCAGTAAGATCCCTCCATGGCCTCTGCAGCAGGTTCCTGACCTGCTTGAGTTCCAGTTGTGACTTCCTTTGGTGACGAACAACAATGTGAAAGTATATTCTGAATAAACCCTTTCCTTCCCAGTTTGCTTTTTGGTCATGATGTTTGTGCAGGAACAGAAACCCTGACTAAGATACTACATCATCGGGAAGAGGTTTTGGTAAACTCCATTTGATCTACTGAATCAGATGTATAACTTCTAATGTACAGACTTCACAGGGTACCATAGGTCAGATAACAAAATTCACACAGCAATATCAAATCAGCAACTGCAAAAGTTAAGTCTACTTTAGCAATGAGGGAGAAAAGAGCTGTATTCAAATACTATACTAGTTATTTATAGTCAAAGTTGTTTTCTTTTCTTCTGTAAGATTCTATGTCTTCACGTGAGAAATAAAGGCAGTTCCACTGACCTAGTAGGCTGTATCTAAGATGTCATATACATCTGCAGAAGCAACTGGCTTTCTAGGTATGCAGAAGCAAATGGAGACTCACCCTTGTCCCTCCCTCCATCCCTTCTTCCATCCCTCTCTTCTTTCCTTCCGTCCTTCCTAACTTCCTAACTTACTTCCTTCCCTTTTCCTCCATCTGAGTAAACATGCATATCTTTTCCATGCACTCAGAAACATCTACCACCCACACTCCTTTTATTGTCGCTTCTAATGCTCTAAATACTCTATTGTTACACCACTGACTTTCCAAGTATCTTTTCATCCTTGTCTTTTCTTCTTTCTCCTGTGTAATTTGATAAGCCTCTCACAATAAGAAATTACGATTGGGAAAAAGTCTACCATCTTTATTAGATAGACCTTTTTAATATCCTGGTTCTATTACTGAATGTAAACAGGAAGGATAAGTATGTCTACCCAATTCCCTTCCCATTGTCTAGCAAGCAAACATTTCTCAACTGAGCCATTAATCCTTCTATTGTTTTCTCTTACCAACAGTCAGAGTTGAGAGATTAGGAGATACTGGCAATTCAATTCAAGATCACAAAAAAAGTCCCTGAAAGCCCTCAAAACAAGAAAGGTTGACCTTTCTCATCAAAATCTCTCTAAGTCAGTGTAAAGTCTGAAGGCACCCATAATATTTATTGGTAGCCTTTGTATACTTGACGTATGGCATAATAGCTAAAAGAAGATTGTGGCCCTGTTTGGTATTACCTTTTCCAAGGTACCCAACAATCACTATTCTCTTAAGAGCAATAGGCAACATGGGACACTCACCATATCAGAAACTGTAAGAAGTGAGGAAGAGAACACCAGCCAATTCTAAATTTCACTACCAATCACTTTTTATTGGGTCTGCTTTGTGTCATAGGGAAACAAGTAAGCACTGCTATGTGGCTATTCTCCAAGACCACAGCACAGAATTATACAGCTTTGCTACTAATTTTTCTTAATGAATACTAACTTACATTTATGTCATTGGCATTCATTCCTAAGTTTCTCTTGCTGAAAATGATTTTCTCATTTTTTTAAGATATAGAGATGGTATTAATATGCATCTTTAAGTCTTGACTCTCACCTAGAGAAATTTATTTTAAAAAAATTTTTTTTTGCAACACTGACCCTATTTTGAAAAGATACAAGTGAAGTGAGCTTGAATGTATTTGAAGATTTCTTCATCATTGTCCTATTAAAGAGTTCTGGTCTGTAGTTTTCTTAAGCCCTTTGCAAGAAAAGGTGACCGTTTCAGACAGATAGAAGAGGTCTGAGCAGCACTTAGGAAGCCAGCTAACGGTGGCTTAGCTAGCTACAAAGTAACTTCTATTAGCAGGAGAAATAAATAGACAAAGTGCCAAAGTCAAAACCATTCTCCTACAGAGATAAACTATAAGTGCCCTGCGGAAAGTGAAAACAGCTCTCAGGAGAATGTTTGAGATTTGGGGAAAAGAACAGTGCAACTGTCTGTGAGTTAACTGGGAATACTTATGGGGAAAGTCTTAGAAGTTATAAGAACTGGGAAAAGAGATGCCAGAGGGAGGAGTTGATGGTAGAGCCCCACTGAATTCTCTGACCATATAGACAAGCATTCAGTCAGCTCAGAGTAGGAAACGGACAAGCTCCTAGTGAACCTGGGTCCCATTTCCAACAGGAGAGAAAGTAATTATATTTCAATGTCATTTACAGTTTACAAACTATCTTCTAGTCCTTGGAATTAATAACATTTAAAATCTTCAAGAAAAATGGGTGTCCTGAACACATCCAATAATTTACACACGCTTTTGTGGAAGCTATATGATATAAAGATTAACTGGATTGTTTCACTTCTTTAGCAATGTTGGAAATGGTTTGTGGAGAACAAAGATGAAGACATGATTTATTCCCCCTTTCCTTCAATATAAAAAGGCAGAAACTGACTTCAAAAGAATTCTCTGGGAGTTTTAATTATGCGTTAGCAAGAGACTCCAATAAATCAAAGATGGTTGTCTATTCTGAAAAGAAAATCTAGGGGGAAAAATCTGACTCTAGAGAAATTTAAACAATTTTCTCAACCCTTAGAGTACAAACAAGTCTCAGCTTGAAATTACAGCAAACTTGGTGCTCAGCTTGCTTATAATTTATGAAAAAATAAAAATGAATGCATGTTTGTTCTTCATCTCAAAATATGGAGATAGAGAAACTCTTCAGAGGGCACGTGCTTATCATCAGCAAGAATGTGAACCCCCAGGTGGCGACTCCACATTTAGATGTTGTGGAACACCTCTCATAAAGACAAACAGTTAATTTCAATTAGGGAAAACATTTACACAGCTCACTTGTACTTGTTTGATCAGAAAGATTTTAAAATATTGGTAGTGAGATTTAAGGAGTAGATAAAATGAGGAAAAAATGATAGTAAGGTTGCATCATATGGCCAAAACAACACAAAATGACAAAAAGAATGCATAATGACAGATAGATAGATAGATAGATAGATAGATAGATAGATAGATAGATAGAAAAATAACCATCAAATTCCAGTATACTAGGAAAATTGCAATCAGTTATGTTAAAAACCACCTTAACTTTTACATTTTCCCTCAAAAGAGGTGCAGGAACTTGAGCTACATACCCCTCCATTCATACTGAACAATGTTAAGACTGTAAAGATGTGACAAGCCTCATGCTGGGCTTCTGTAGTATAAGATGAAATTTAAATCAATCAATCAAACAAACAAACAATAAGTATTACTGCCTCCTTTCTATCAATTGGCTTTTTAATTTTTGATTTTTAAAATACTACTTAAGACATTATACTTCAGTTTTAGAAATTTTATTAAAAGTATGCTTCTTTAATTTTTGTTGTCTGTCACCAGTCCAAGACTCAACAGATAACATGGGAAAGGAGATGCAGGAAGCACTATCATGTTCCCTAGACACAAGCTATGCTTTCCTACTGACAGTGGTATCAGTGCTTGTCAAGTACAGCTGCAGCCTCTGGCTCTGGTACTCATGGCCAATCAGATTGCCTTTCTCACTCGTTTTCAGAGGTATTCAAGGTCATTCACCTCATGGAGTCACAAACTACCTCCTGGCTGGAACCATCACTAGATCCGCTGTTGACTAGGCTTCTTTTGTTTGATCCAATATCACTCAGATTAACCAAAGACCTATTTGTGTTTTGTGTGAGGACAGGAACAAATGAAAAATAGAGTTTGTATCTTAAACATATTAGAAAATGTTTGAAAACATGAAATCTATGCTCTTATTTAAAGGATGCAATATATTGATAAACATGTGGAAATTCCATATTTTCCCAAACCAAAATAAAGATGTGTCAGGCTTGAGAACAATTTCCAGAGATCTCAATTATACAAATACAGGATCAAAAGTTTTAATTATTAAAAGTTAGCTTAAGGATTTAATATTTCAGTTTATGAAATCAGAGTCTGTGGGTATCTGTATATACTGTGTGTATGGATTCAATGTAGTACCATGGTATAATTTGGGGGATTTGGACTACTTTGATATCCAGAAGTTATCTGTCATCTCTTGTTTCATCCAGGAATCCTTTCCATATTTATTGCATCTAACTTAAAGTATGAATCTTGAAACCAAGACAGTTACATTTGAATCAAAGTGAATGTATGTCAGATTGAGATATATGTTGGATACAGAGATTTGAGATAATTTCTAAAGAATGTCTGTCTAATTTAATTCAATGTACTGTTTTGTTTCTTATGATAGGGTATCTTGCCTCAGAATTAGAGGTATGTACTATCATGCCCAGCTACATATTCTGAACATGATTAAAACTGTAGGAAGAGGGCTGGAGAGATGGCTCAGTGGTTAAGAGCACTGACTGCACTTCCAGAGGTCCTGAGTTCAAATCCCAGCAACCACATGGCGGCTCACAACCATCTATAATGAGACCTGATGCCCTCTTCTGGTGTGTCTGAAGACAGCTACAGTGTATTCATATATAATAAATAAATAAATCTTTAAAACTGTAGGAAGAGGTATAAGGAAAACTTTCGAGAGACTACATTTCTAGTCTTCAGTTAGGGCCCATACACCTGTATGCTTCCACCATTTTCTATGGTGACTCAAAAGAATGCTAGCAAGAAGGTGATCAGCATACCTGGAATTGAACTCCTAAGCAGAAAACATATAGAGAGCAACCAAAAAACCCTGTCTTCTAACAAAACAACAAGGCATGAGCATGATCATTAAATAAGAACTGAATGCTATGAATGGTTCTTCAGGAAAATCTTCCTGTAAAGTATGAAGACAATGAATTTCACTGTGTGTAAAACACTGACTGGCAATGGGCTCACAGGTGATCTGCTAACCAACATGTTCACAGGTCTTCTATAATGAGAGAGAGAAGGGGGGG
>NW_021604587.1:7722555-7735172 GCF_004785775.1 Grammomys surdaster
TTCTTGTTAAAGATAAAATGTCAAAATAAATAGGAAAGAAATAGAGGTGCTATTGCTAGCTAATCCTGTGCTTGTCAAATCCACAGTATTACATTAAATCATGCAGATGTCATGTCATTAACTTTAAGAACAATGCTATGAGGTAGTCACTATCACTGTGTACCTTCTACAGATGAGCTTGAATTTTCTGAGCATGCAATATGGTTGGATATCGAGGCCAGGTTTAAATCAATGTTCCTTGATCTAGAGAAGTCATAACTACTAGGCCATATTTCCTATATATAGTTGAAATGGTCTCACTTTCTTAAGCTTTACTCCAATATAGAATTTAAGTACATATTTTGCTTCATTATGAATTGCTGAGATGAAATCAAACATGACTGTTCTCTTCTCCTTGGTCCATAGCTGGATGCCTTTATTCTCTGTCATGAAACTCTGGTAAAAAAAATAAAAGAATAATCATATTGAAAGCAGTACTTCTATCTTACTGAAAGTGATGTTCCCAGAAGGAGCTGCAGCGGAATGAGTGCCTGTTTATGTGATCCTGGTGAGTAGAAATTAGAGGAAGCAACTCTTTAGCCCTTGGATATGATCTCGCAGAGAGAGGACATCAAGTTGACATGTATGCTGTTTTCTCTACCACGGATGCATTTTCTCAACCCCATTTAAACATAGACCTTGCTTTTGGACTGTTAGAAATTTGAAAAATGACATTCTTCTCTAGGACAATTAATATGCAATTGTTGGATAAAATATTCTGTTGAAGTTGGTTCATACTTAGAGCCAACATGAGTTAAAATTGTTGGAACTGGTTCCTGTAGGTTATGTAAAGCTGACTCCTTATTGTCTCCAACTTATCGCTCACAGTACCTGCTCCTGTCTCTGCCTGTCTCTGTCTCTGTGTGTGTGTGTGTGTGTGTGTGTGTGTGTGAGTGTATGTGTGGGTATGTGTGTGTATGTGTGAAAGAGAGATAGGCAGAGACACAGAGACACAGAGACAGAGATCCTATACCCTCAAACACCTTCATTAATCCTCTAGATGCAGCAGAAACAGGATGTCCATTTTACCTTTTTTTTTGCTTTTGCTTTTATAGAAGATAGCTAGAATTAAACACAATTTGGCAATGTCACATATTTCAAACAGAAAGACACAGTTTTGTAAATTGTAACATCCTTTTCAACTTTTCCAATGTGACCAACCTGGTCAGGAAGAAAAAAAGAAACATTGATCGTGGAAAAAAACAAAAATCAGAGAAATAATGCATTGCATTTAAATGGTAGGGACTAGGTTTCTGTACCTCATTTTGTAAAATCTGTATGTAGGATATCTATGTTGTAGATACTAGATTTCTACACCCTATTTAGTGAAATCCGTATTGGGATATTACTCATCTATTCACAATATTTTAAGCCATTGTGTTTTCCTAGAATTACCAAATTGGTTCAAATTAAAATAAAGACTGAAATGAAAGTGGACCTTTTACAGAGATCATGTGCTATAGTCTGAGTTCTGCTCACTTTCTGCCAATGAGCAGAGATAGTTTGTGATGAGCCCTGCAGACAGGAAAGGACATGGTGATAAAGTCAACTCATGGAGAATAAAGTTGAGTAGAAGAGTCTCATTGACCCAACAAGGTTTCAGGCACAATAGAAAAAACTAAAATCATGGAAATAAGCTGTGTTAGAAATTATTTTACAAGGTCGATTCTAGGTTAACACTCACTAGATTTGTTCAAAGCCTGAGTCTTAGAAGTAACTGTTTGAGAGAAGCCATCAGAGCTCTTCTTCATTTCTCCCCAGATGGGAAGAGGATAACAATAGCATCCCAGCCCAAAGCAAAGTCACTGACTAAAGACTGTAAGGTGTCAGTTTCACACATATTTGAATTCATCTAATCATTTTTACCCATATGAAACACTTATTCAAAATAAAATAGAATTTGAAAATCCTGTTACTTATTTATTTATTTATTTATTTATTTATTTATCTATTTATTTTTACTTCAAACAGGCTGGCTCTGACAGGAGATAGGAGAAGCAAGAAAGGGCTGGGTCGATCCTGCAGGAAAGGGGCTTAAAAGTATCTGAAGCAAAACCATTAATGCCTGAGTTGGTTAACTTCATGAAATTCTGTCAATAACTTTAAAACAAAAGCAGCATAGCACAGATACATGAAATTATATCATTTTCAGGCAACTGGATAGAACTGGAGATCATTTTCTAAGTGAAAATTAAGCCAAACTCAGAAATCCAAGTGCCACATTTCTAATCATTTGTGGAACCAAGAACATGTGTGTGGTGGGGTAGAGGATACAGAGGATGTGTGGAGGGGATGAGAATTAAAAGAGGGGAAGGAAACAAGAAATGGTAACGGGAGAGTAAAAAAGACAAATGACATGTTTTCTCTTATATGGAAAATTTGAATTAAAATAGAGAGATGATAGACATTAATCAATTTATATATCACTTGGAATTCTGGGTAGAATAAAAAAGGTAATAGGAGTAAATATAAGCAAAGTATAAGAACATATAAAATTATAATGAAACTCACTATTTTGTATGTCAACAAAAATGGAAGCAAAGTATGAATACATTTCTAATTTAAAATATTCAATATAAACTAAGTATTCTAATACTCAGTTCCTGATGCTTTATGCAGTTTAGACTCCACTGAAAGTTTAACAAGACAGTAGTACTTCTTGTATTACCTCAGAATAAGAAAGCCCTGGTGACCAGATTCAGGAGGCACTGCAGTGATCTTCCTGGAGACTGTCTATCATTTTGCTCACTCAGCAAGGATACATGTACCTGGGAGAGCCCCAGCCCCAGCAGCTTCATCTCTGAACTGTATATTGTTGCTGCTATGCCTTCCCATGTTTGTCATTGCTATATTCCTCATATATCTATCATGGTGTGACTGGACATGAGAGGAACCACATTGCCTATAGTAGTCTGGTGTGATTACATCTTGGGAGACAGCCCACCCTATTGGGCAATACTCCTGCAGATCAATATGAAGATGAACTTTCATTAAAAAAAATAATGTTTAGATCAACTAACAATTCTACAGAATTCTGGATTTGATGCAAATAGTTTTAGAAAGTTAGGATAATTGATAGAAAGTTTAAGGATATGGTTTAAGTTGTTTTTCCAGAACGATATAACAAAGTTAGAATTAAGAGCAGAATGTGTGCCTCCCTTGTAGAACACTGAGGGCTGCATAAACAAGAAAAGAAGCACAGTGAGTTTTCATGGGTCACAAGCACGGAATTATAGTTGGAAGGGAAAAAAGGGCTTGGGACAAGTTAACGATCAAAGAAAACATTCATTCTAGGTTGGGTCTGAGTCCCTGGATTTTGTGAACTAGGGATGTGGTTATAGGTTTCAGTGTGCACCAACAAAAGACAGTTATGAATAAAGAGTCAATAATTCTATTATGAATATAAGAATAGAGAATAGATGATTAGCCAGTTTAGCTGAACAAGAATTCAAAAATAAGATATAAGATGGATGTTCTGTGTCTTGGTAAATACAAATTGTTGTCA
Organism: Grammomys surdaster; assembly: GCF_004785775.1. NCBI lineage: Eukaryota > Metazoa > Chordata > Mammalia > Rodentia > Muridae > Grammomys > Grammomys surdaster. The sequence goes on from NW_021604587.1 coordinate 7,726,100, forward strand.
GCTAAGCACAAGGAAAATCTTGCTACTAAAAACTTGGCTTACTTAAACGTTCTTAATCAAAGACAAAAGAATTCCTGCTTTGAAGTTACATTGAACTTGTGTAGAAAAAAATATATGGGAAATATTTAGTTAGGTATCAGTTTCAAAAGAGGAATACATAATCAATAAACCTGTTGTAATTTCCCTTTGTGTGATGATTTTAATGTTTTTGAAGAATACATTTTTGTGGTGATTGTTTTTAGAGGAAATGTAACGTATGGCTATGAGGTAATCTTATTTCTTACATAGAGAACTCTATCTGAGGCAGTATGGAAGACTAAGAGAAAAAATGAAGTTGATGGAGTCGAATTTGTGCAACCCAACAAATATGTATATGTGTATATATGTATATATGTGAAGTTTGCTGGAGCCTGCTTATTGAAGCTTACTCCAATCAACAAATAGGTATATCTGTGTATGTATGTATGTATGTATGTATGTATGTATGTATGTATGCAAAATGGTTAGAGCTTGCTTGTTGGATCTTTGTTCCATCCATCCACAAAATGCATACATGTGTACGTATGTAAAGTGATTGGAGCTTGTTTAAGCTTGCTTCATCCACCAAATTGTGTGTGTGTGTGTGTGTGTGTGTGCACATGTGTGTGTGTGCACATGTGTGTGTGGGGGGGGGGTGTTCTCCCCTCCCCCTTTTCTTTTCTTCTTCTTTCTGGGCCCCAAAGAATTTAAAGAGTTCAAAGAGTTTCTCACTACCCCCAGGGAATGAGGGTGCCAGTGAATCAAGCTTTATTCCCTCAGAGAAAAGTCTGCTGAGTGAGCACTTGCTGACTTCACACTCAGCCCTCCTCATTTTACCCCATGGCATCTAAGCTGGCCTTCAACAAAGCCCCATTCTAAGATCTCCTGTCTTTGATCACAAGAGCAGAAGATAATCAAAAAGCAAAGAATCCAAGTGAAAAAGAAGCTGCCACCCATAAAAACCAGCCCTTGAGGTACAGGCTGATATTAAGACTTTATTATTCATTAAGTATGGACTTTTTGCCTGTGTGTGCTGCTTCAGTCCATGGTGGGTTCTGAAGATATTTAAAAAGACTATAAGATAGTGTCTTTTAGATGTCATAGAAAAGCTGTGTCTATAGGTTCTTAGCAAAGTTGTTGAAAGAACTACACAATATCTACATAATGACAACACTTGTTAACATATCAGTGTGAACAGGAGAAACTTTACCAAGTGTCACCCCTAGCTACAGATACTATTCAATGACTGAGAAAAACTCTGCTTTCAGGAAAAACACACTGATAGGTTATCTGATCCCTTAGACACATGTATATAGGAGCAACACTAAAGGAACTAAAGGAAATCTACTAAAGTAGATTGTGTGTGTGTGTGTGTGTGTGTGTGTGTGTGTGTGTGTGTGTAATAACAAATGGAGAGGAGTAGATCATGAATTTGAGAGCAAGTGAGAAATATAGGAGGAATTAAAATGGAAAGAGGGAGGGGAAGGAAGTATTACAAAACTCTCATGTTTGAAATTCTTTAAAGTTTAATTTTTATGTATATCTACAATCATATGCATACACCAACAATTAATAAAAAAGAAGAGCATGAAATTTGAAGGAGTACAAGGAGGGTTATATAGAAGGACTTGAAAAAAAAGAGTAAAGGGAAGAAGAAATGATATAACTATATAATTAGCTCTTACAACAGAAATAATTATAGAATGACTTTCCACAAGTCTGATGTAGAAGGATCAGGACTTCCAAGAGAACCTAGGCTACATGGTGAGACTATGGTCTCCAAAACAAAAACAGAAACAGAAACAGAAACATGCTAACAAAGTTTCTTCTTTTTAAAACTTATGCTTGGGGGAAGAGGGATATGAAAGATAACATGAAATGAGGAAATAAGGAGGTAAGGCTCAAAGGAAACAAATAAGCAGACACACATATAAATGGAGTCTAGTTTACTAAAGGACAATATGAGGGTTGTTAGTAGAGAATATTTTGTTGTAGTCATGAGCTTTGATGAAGTAGGTATTTTAGCCATTCTTAACAGAAAAGAGGGCATGATACATTAAGCCATTTACTATCTTATAATCTTATATGTATCTTATATGCCTTCTAAATATGAAATCGACTTAGGAGAGATAGACAGACAGACAGCAAGAAAGATACACATGAGCAGCATTTTGTTTTCTTTCCATGTGAGAATATAGTAGAAAGATAAACATCTAGGAGGTGGATCATCACATCATATACACCATTTTTGTTGGCTTTGCTAGTTCTGAACTAAGAAACCAACATATAAATCCAAATCTACAGCCATAATACACATAGATAGTCAAACCTAGACTTATGTACATCGGTTGAAAAGCAGATGTTACAAAAGCCTAGAGAACTCTGTATTAGATTAGGTGATGAAGAATGTTCAAATACTGTGAAGTTTGGCTCAAGGTAAAATAGCAGCCAAGACTTGACTAGGTGTTTTTCCCCAAGAGGTAGACTCTGAGCCAGGAAGCTCAAGTACTCCAGGAGTATGTTTGTAGACTACTATGTGCATGCAGAATAAAAGTAGGAAGGAGGACGTTGTTGAATATGCTTGGCACATGGAGTCACATTATTAGGAGGTGTGGTTTTGTTGGAGTAGTTGTGGCCTTGTTGGACGAAGTGTGTCACTGTCACTGTCGGGATGGGCTTTGACACCTTCATCCTAACCATCTGGGAGACAGTCTTCTCCTGTTTGCCTTCAGAAAAATATGTAGACCTCTCAGCTCCTCCAGTACCATGCCTGTCTGAATGCTGATATGCATCTTGCCATGATGATAATGGACTAAACTGCAGAACCTGTAAGGCAGGCCCAGTTAAATGTTGCCTTTTATAGGAGTTACTTTGGGCATGGTGTCTCTATTATTATTATTATTATTATTATTATTATTAATCTTTAATCTTTTTTCCAGTCATTATCCCCTTTCTTGTTCTGCCTTCTGACAGTTCCTCATCCCATTCCTCTTCCCTCCCCATCTCCAAAAGGATGTCCCTCATACCCCGCCAGGCCTCCCCACTACTTGGGGCCTCTTCTCTCACTGAGGACAGACCATGCAGTTCTCTGCTGTCTATGTGTTGTGGACCTCAGACCAGCTAGTGTATGCTACTTGGTTGGTGACTCAGTATCTGAGAGATCCCTAGAGTCCAGGTTAGTTGAGATTGCTGGTCTTCTATAGGGTCATTCTCCTCTTCAGTTTCTTCCAGCCTTTTTCTAATTCAACTACAGGGGATCCTGACTTCATCCCATTGGGCAGGTATAAGTATCTGCATCTGTCTCAGTCAGTTGCTTGTTGGGCATTTTGAAGGGCAGTCATGCTAGGCTCCTGTCTGTAAGCACACCATAGCATCAGTAATCGCGTCAGGCCTTAGAGCCTTGCCTTGAGTTCTGTCCCAATTTAGGGTGGTCACTGGACCACCTTTACCTCAGTCTCTTCTCCATTTTTGTCCTTGCAGTTCTTTTAGACCAGAACAATTCTGGGTCAGAGTTTTTGACTATATGATGTCAATCCTATCCCTCCACTTGATGCCCTGTCTTTCTACTGGAATTGGACTCTACAAGTTCCCTCTTCACACTGTTGAGCATTTCATCTAAGGCCCCTCCCTTTGAGTTCTAAGCATCTCTCACCTCCCAGGTCTCTGGTACATTCTAGAGGGTCCCCGTACCTCCTAACTCTGGAGGTTACATATTTCTATTCATTCTGCTGACCCTCAGGGCTTTACGCCAATATGTAGTGTCTCTTTATAGCAATGGAAACCCTAAGACAGATGAGAGGAAGGAGACCAAAGGTAGAGGTAAAGAAACAGTAAGGGAGGCTAGTGGGAGGAAGAATGACAAATGCTGTCTGCTTTTACTCATATTCAGGATCTAGATTTGTGACCACTGAGAAGGATGAGGTACTACAAAGTTAGGAGCTGAATATGAAACAACTATTATAAGGCATCTTTATAAAACTATCATAAAGAAATTCATTATTTTGTATGCTAGCTAAAAAGATTGAAATAAAAATGTCTGTGAGTAGCATCAAAAATTTCACACACATGCCCACACACACAAAGAGAAAGAGAGAGAGAGAGAGAGAGAGAGAGAGAGAGAGAGAGAGAGAGAGAGAGAAATTCAAGGGAAGTAATACCAGTGCAATGAAGACCATAGCATCATATTTATAAGAGCAGAGGTTTGGAGAGTGACTAGAACAGTTTCAATTTTTGTTCTGCCCTCGCTAGGTGTGATATCTCAGGAAGGGGATTTAACCTCTTTGTAGCTAGCTCTCCTTGTGCTTCTAGTAAGTATCTTTCCACAAATGCTAGTCTTGAGAGGAGCGATGAGGTAGTTTTACAGAGGGCTCAAGAAGGATCCTGGCAACCACGAGCTCTGTGGCTGAGTGACGGCCATGTTTTGTCTGTAGAAAAGCATTTCTCCTTGTAGTGAGACAATCCTTAGGACAGTGACACAGTGATTATAAGAGTTCAAGACAACAGCTGAAGTCTGCAGCAGCAAGGTCTGCTCTACAGCATAACATACTAATGAATTGCAACAGCTGAGCTCCTACTCATTCATTTAGCTGATAAGATTAAACCTCATTATAAAGTCATTTACAGAGCAGAACAATTCAGTACAATGGATGTCTCTCAGGCCCCAGCTAGGAGGATTGAATGACTACTAAGAAAATTCTGCTGTCCAGTTCCATCACCTATGAGATATGCCCAAAGGACAGAATTATCAAGAGAGTGCCAGAACAAGGTTTCTAAATATAGATGGTGTAGGCTTGTATGAAAACCGTACAATACTTCAAAACACCTTCATTTTAGAAGAATTCTAATTAAAATAAAACAGAAAATTGATAATTACATAGCCACATATTTGAATTACTAGAAAATCAGAAATATAAGGAATCTGTAAAAAGTACATGCAATATTAATAGTACAACAAGATAAAGGGGAAAAAAACCCTGAGACCTCTGTGGCTATAGAAACTTTATGTAATTTGGGGGATGGGTAGTAAAAATAAGGATATTGACTTTTACTTCCATTTTGGAGATTTTAAATTATGTGTTTCATCATATTTTTGCTCATCTTTAAATCTGTGGTCCTCATGTCCACAGACATTCCCATGTAGAAGGAAATGCATGTCAAGTATTTCAAAATTTTGCCATAGTACAGAATCTAGTTATATTAATTGGAAAGCCTATCTCAAGGTTTGAAATGAACCCTATGCCTTCATGGTAAGTCCATTCTTCTATGAAGAAGGACATAGTGCTTTGGAAACCAGCTTTTTTCTTTAGCTCCAGCAGAGACAACTTCTGTTTTGAAAGTTAAATGTGTATGTTTGCTTTGTAAATTATGACTACATCAGAGCCCAAATCACTATGCATTGAAACATCAGCATCCATACTGGAGAATGTATTTTACTACTGTAAGCAATTTGGTTCACAGAATGACATTAAATGAATATACACATCACAAATTTCTCCACATCCCAAGTAGTGAGCCTTAGATTTTTGCTGTATCTCCAACCTTCATTCTGTTATGATAAAGTACTCTGACGAAAAGTAGCTTGGCTTATAACTGCAGGTGACTGTTCATCGTCAAGGGAAGTTGGAGTAGGAATTATGTATGAATGCACCATGTATGAATACTACTTACTGACTTGTTCTCTGGCTTACTGACATGTTAATACTCAATTTGCCTTTTTACATACTCCAGGGGCATCTGGCTAGGAATGTAGCCACTCATGGAGGGCTGTACCCTCCTGTATCAATTATTATTCAAGATACTCTCTCACAGACACGGGCAGAAAATGCTAAAAGTGAGGTTTTCCCAAAATTATAGTGTATGGTTATCTATTACATGTAAGTATACCACATTCAAAACTCCACTTTCAAGAAATGTTAACCCCAATTTATAGATTTGAGGTGCCATGATAAACTGTATACTTGTGGAAATGAGAGGTGTTCACCCATATGTATAGTTATGTATATTATTTTCATATTCCTGCTTAAGAATATTTCTGAAAAAATACAGTTTAAGTTGACTGTCTTCCTTGAAATAAAATGTAATTCTCTTTTCTTCAAATAATAGTTATCAAAACACTGACTATACTGCCTTCTTTTCTTCCTCCAAATTACAATTAACTTAAGGGTACTATAAAACTGGAGACAGCCTAGCTTGTGATGACACAAAAAAATAGATCTTTTCCATGCTGCTGTATGGTATCCTACTTGTAAAGAACATGTTGTAAAGCTTTATTATTTCCAATAAAGTCTCAACAGTTTGAATATAGAGAAGACACACATCAATATTTCCCCTCTTAACACATTTCCAACACGTGAGTAACAGTCACTTGGACTAACAGTCTCAATCAAAAGGATGATCATAAAACACTTTGAGCCCATAAAATTACCACTTTATTTTAATGGGATTTAACAATAAATGAAACTTGGAAATCAACTATGAACATATACTTTATAGAAGTTAAAAAGGATGTTGCGGTCCATCTATCAGCTGAATTAGGCAGGCCAAGATTTTCTGCCAGAGTCACTGAAGTTCCCCACACTTCTTTCTTCCTGCTTTTCTTCAGTATGAGACCATTACTTAAGCCACAAGGTTTCAACAAACAGGAAATAGGTAGGCTTGACCAGACATTTGTTGATTTTCCTGGCTAACTTGTAATTAGCAAGCCAGTTAAGAGAAATACAGTGTGAACAGTGGAGGAGATTCAGTGCAGGCCAGTTAGCTCCTTCACATATTAGGGTTAGTATTCCTCACACATTCACTGGCTCATTATATTTTCGAGCATTTTCCTGGCATATGGTGCCACAACAGTGAACGAAGCCCTTGCTTTAAAGAAGGTTGTACCATAGTGAAAGAGTCAAATATTCAACACAATCTAACAAATACATAAAAAAAAAAATAACCTCTGATGGTGATAAGGACTATGGTATCAGCTAAAGCACAGAAGGAAGATTCAGGGTGATGGGTGAGGATTTAGATAAGAATTCCAATAGTAACTTGACTGTAAAACAGCTAACCTTTTAGAAGTAAAGCTAATCTTGGGGAATTCAGCAGTGCTCTGAATGTCTCAAAACTACTAACATCCACATAGAGAGTGATTCTCATTTCCATCTCCACATGGCCAGTGTAGACACCGAGAAGTTAAGTATCTGCCCAAACCCAGTACCTGAATTTGAGTCTAGTGTTGGGTTTCCAAGTCCATGTTCATAGCTACTTTGTACAGTCTGTATGTCAATGCGAAAGCCGTTCCAAAGAGGAACGATATCCATTCAAGGTGAATACCAGTAGATTGTTTTACCACTGATAGCCTCCACACAAAATCTCCACTGGAAAGAATACTGAACCACAGATGAATAACCTGATGATATAATTTCCTGGAACAGTCACATTCTATGCATGCCTGTTATCTTGAGAAGCCATTTGACTCATTTCTACTCAATTTAACTCAGTTCTATGAATATGAGGTTCGTGACTGTTTTACAACCAATTCTCTTCCAAAAGGCACACAAAACACATGCTACATACTAGAGAGCCAGTGTTCATTTAATCTGCTATTCATCATACAGCTTGTTCATGCAGGGTATGCAATACAGAAATGAGCAAAACCTTTTGACTAGCTTTTAATGGAAGTAATTAACTTTGGCTGCTAAGAGTGATTACAGAAGTTCTTTCTAGCCTTAAGATACTTAGAAATTTCTATCCCAAACTCCAGTGTCTCTAAATGTATAAACTACCTGCAATGGAGAAAGTGTGGTACTATTGGCAACAGAGAACTTAAGTGAAGTTTAGACATCCATCCCTACTTGATGTAAAATTCTGGCTTCTTCTACAGCTATAGAGACAGCTGCAAGAATTGTTCTAACTAAACAATGTTCTGTGTCCTGATCATTGTATGGCATTTCAATACCATATTTTGCAGGCAATGGATATTATCAAGAGGAAGATGAATGAGTAGTATAATTTGAAAATAAAAGGCAAGAAATGTCCTGGGTACACAGAGGGAAGACCCTTTCCTATTAGCCTGCCAAGCAGAGCTACCTTTCCTCTGCCTGTTCCTTCAAGTTACCTACCAATTGGTTCTATGGGAAATTCGAGAATCCTCCTTTTACATCAAGCCACTTCCAAAGTCAAACTCACAATCTCCCAGAGTACTTTTTCTAAACAACCACACAAATTGAACTAAATTCCTGACTTCCACATTCACAAAGCACATTATGGTGCAGTGGGTAGTCAGTGTCAGCAGAGTGGAAAAGAAAGATGGAAGATGACATGTTTGTACACATGACATAGTATGCCACATGAAAGACTAATATCATGTCAGGAAGGCAGACAATGAGTCAGGCAAAGAACAAACAAGAGTTTGGCATCATGTGCCATTATGTAAGAAATCAAGCCTGAGCAACAGTACAGGAAGGGGTTTCCAAGCTATCTGTTTGCCATGCATAGACCTTCAAAGGTATAAGCAGACTCCAGCAGAATACAGACACAATTCTACAGAGAAGTTTGAAAATACAGTGAAGGCTTTCTCTCGTTTTTTTTTCCACTAAGCAGAATAAACACAGAAAGAGAATAAATCCTTCCTCCAAATGTCACAGGTAGGAAGAGGAAAAGCTTCAGAAGGCCTTAGGAAATTATAGAGCTTTCACAAAGAGCATATGATTAGAATTGGGGCAAGTGCTGGGTGGTTCTGAAAGATGAAGGAGCTAATGGGAAACATACCACCTGGCACAGGAAACAGACAGAGAATGCTGCTACAAATGTAAATAGAACAGACCGCTGCTCTGCTTCACGGGTAGGCTTAGCAAAGAGGAGACGCTAAACTGATTCCCCTTCTACCTCTGTGCAAATGGGAACTGCAGTCCTTGTCAGTGAGTAGCATCTGAGCGATCAGCATATTGATAAAATAGTAATCAAGGTAAATAGTAATACCAGTGGTGTGTTTTTACTTGATACGTTTATTCCAGTGCTTCTTTACTGTATGAGGGTTACCTCCCTCTCCCTCTCCCTCTCCCTCTCCCTC
>NW_021604587.1:7735572-7746589 GCF_004785775.1 Grammomys surdaster
TCTGCTACTGAGCTCCTTATCCTGCCTTATACACTCCACCATGGTTGCTGCATTAATATCTGATGACTGCATTAACACGCAGTTCTAAACTTGAGTAACAAATGCCATCTCCCAGTTTCAGAAGCTGAGAATTCTGGAAGGACTTAGTGGGGTGGCTTTGGCTCAGGATGCTTCTTGGTGTTGCTGTCAAACTCAGGGATGCATATATCTGACAGTTTGACAGAGGCTGGAGGGTGTAGTGCCAAGGCCACTGCGTGGCTGTTGTCCGGCTAAGCAAGATCCACTTCTAGGCTCGCTCGCTCACTGCCTATGACCTGTAACTTGCTATGTTACAAAGAGTGGATCGTGGAATACTAATTTTCAAGGAAAAAATAACAGTGTTCTGAGCCCCAGAACATGAACTTGAATTTATTTAGAAAAAAAATCAAACAAAAGAATCTTTGTAGATAGATGTAGTTGAGGATCTCAATAACTAAAGAGGGGAGATGACTTGGAGTAAATTCTACATCTAATAACAAGGGACCTTAAGGAAATGACTCAGAGGCAGGGAAAATAACATATGAGGAGTGAAACAGAAACTGGAAATTATGTGTCTTAACCCAGGAAAAACCTGGACCTAAAGAGAGTTGGAAAAAGCTGCATGGATTTCTTCATAAGGCTTGTAGAAGGTATACACCCACATTGCTCTCTCTCCTATCTCTGCTCTCCAGGACAGAACATTTGTGCTGTTTACAGACACTGAGTGCTATAATTGGTTATGACAGTCCTAGGTGAACGGCAGGTAGTGATGTAAAGACAGAGAAATCACACATAGAAGCCAACATCACTTTAAACATAAACTCAGCAATTCCCCCACCTCAGACAGATTCTGTTCGGTTAAAGGACATCAGTAAGTCCCAGCTGCTCTCAGGGTGGAGTGGGAGGTTATGTTTACATTACTAGGTAAGAAATGTCAATGGCATTTTTTCAGGCATGTCTGATGTCTGTGAAAATAACTTCTTCAGGATGTCTTTCCTCTGAAAGTGAGCTACTGTACATGTCTCAGTTGAGGATAATGAAGAATTCTCACTATGTCATATAGGTAACTTCCGTGTTTCCTCAGATACCAGATAATGCTGTAAGATTCTGAGGGACTACTGTGAAGAACCTTACCAGGGATACCCATGGTTTTATCAATGATGTGGAACTTATCAAGACTACTATCATCAATGAAGTAGCAAGTGTGCTATTCGAGGTGAAAACTTTTTTTCTTCAAATGTTTGTGGCCTTTATTTTATTGAGTAGATGGCTACAGTCTCTCATAAAGTGCTTATAGCAATGTTAGCATGATCACAGAGCTCGTTTCTAACAAAGAAGTCACTACATTGCAATGTGAGAAACTCCAGCTCGGTGCTTGTGGTTGCTACTCATTTTAAAATCCTGGGAAAGATTAAGCCATCATCCTGGGCTTCAATTTCCCAAGCTGTGAAAATACGAGGCAATCGATAAGTGATCATTTAAATGACCATTAAAACTCCTGTCTGATCCAGATTTGTCACAGTGATCTGTTCCCTAGCAGTAAAAGCTAAGCTGGAATGATTGTGTGTACGTATCTACATGCATACATGCCTGGACATCAGAACAAAGACAAGACAAACTAACTGTAAGGATAAAGGCCACAACACAAGGAGAATTCCTTGCTTGTCCTCTTTCTCATTTTATGTAAGCTGAATTTAATTCATGGGTAAAGTGTTTTCTTTTGTCTGCAATGTTTTTTTCATTGAGCAAGCAGCACAGCTCTCTGCACAAATATCACATCCATAGGGAGGCCGTCCCTGACCGCATAGGAAAGCTGCCTCTTCACCTTTCCACTCTGGTAGCTTCCTCTATCCTCCTGCTAGTTTCCACTGCTCTCTAAAAGTTCTCAGTTTTGTACAAATATGTTCATTGTCTGCCTCTCTTAGGTTGAATGCCAGGTCTAAGTGGCCAGAATTTCTTTATAATAGTTCAGTACTTTCTAGAAGAGCCCCTAAAGTCAGAGCAAGCACCCAATAAAAATGGATTGAACAAGCAAATGAAGTATGCCAATTATTGTACAACTACCAATAAAGTCACCTCTCTCTCTCTCTCTCTCTCTCTCTCTCTCTCTCTCTCTCTCTCTCTCTCTCTCTCTCCTCTCAACTCTCTCATGTCTTACATTATTAAGACACAGTTCTACTCCTAACAGACTCTGGCAAGATAGATACCACGACCCAGAGATAATCATGGACAAGGAAACTCATGCTCAGAGGTTAAAGGACTTCACAATGTAATTAGAATATCAAGTTCAGGATTTTCCAGATCGACCTTGAAGTGCAGTGTTACACCATGGAATCAAGCATTTATTCCACAGTGTATGGTTGGCTCTGTCAGTGTTTCTAAACCAAGTCATAAAGTGGACTAACATTTAGTGTTTAAAATTAGTGATGAATTGCTAAGATAATTAATACATGTACAAATTGGTCCATGTTACTTGCTTTTTAATAAAATCATATATGTTAGTAACAGCCTAAGGAATATTTTAATGTATGGGCAAAATCATTTAACTCAGTGCTTGCTACTTATTTCTGTAAGTGTATTCTGCTGTCTCTGCACATTAATGACCATGGCCTTGAGATTAACCTCTCCTGTTTGCTTGTGCCTGACCTCAGACTATCCTAAATTACTCAAAGCCATTCTGATGGCTTTAATTTATGAGAACACCTTCACATATTCATCTTTTAAACCTTGAAAATGATTATCCCCACACAACCGTGGCTCTCTTTTTAATCTTAGCTGATAACTCTGATTAAACACATCCACAGGCTGATTACCCCCACTGTGGTTAATGCCAGTGTCGCTGCTAACTACTTATTTCACAGCAGGAATTGCCTTCAAGAGCACATTTACATTATTACTTGGAATTGATTTACACTGTTATTTCCTATTGATCATATGGGGAAAAAAAAGAAGGTATAGACAGGGTCCTCTGAAGGGCAGCTAAGGCAGCAAATGATGAAAGAAAGTGTAGGCTTTGTTCTCCACCTATCTGATAATATAGTAACAGATGTACTGGTTGCCTTCAAACTGTAGATACTTCCAAAAGATACTAATATTAGAATAGATTGGTCAGGAAATCACCTGATAAGAGAATCTACATTATTCCAGTGGGTCTTCTCATACTTTCTTTTACTGCTAACTCCTTTCTTCAAGAGGCACGCTCAAGGCCCACAGAATGGTTTAGCAGGTAAGAGTTCTTGCTGCTCAAGCCTGGTGACTTCAGGCCCTGCTTATTCACTGTGGAGGGGAAAAGCATCCTTCCCAAGCTGGTTGGTCTCTGACTTCCACAACTATACCAAAGCCACAGTATGCACACATCCATATTCTTGTCTTTTTTTGTTCTGTTTCTTCTCTAATAATAGTAAAACTTATTAAAGTTTTATGAAAAGAAGCCTGCTGGGTGATGTGATGTTGTGCTGAGGACAGCAACAGATCTAGCTTTTAAGATTTCTGAACTGGGCCGGGCGATGGTGGCGCATGCCTTTAATCCCAGCACTTGGGAGGCAGAGGCAGGCAGATTTCTGAGTTCGAGGCCAGCCTGGTCTACAGAGTGAGTTCCAGGACACAGCCAGGACTACACAGAGAAACCCTCTCTTGAAAAACCAAAAAAAAAAAAAAAAAAAGATTTCTGAATTGTGGAACTCCATCTTGAAAGCTGTTGTGTTGGTTTCTAACAGTGACCCTAGTGTGTGAGGGGAGAAAGAGCACAGGCTATTGCTAATTCTCCCAGCAAATATGCGGGAAGAGCCTACTCTTGTGCCAGATGGTCAATGTCCCAGGGATCAATGCGACTGTTATGACTCTGCCCTCCTTATGCTGGAACTGTTAGGGAGGACAAGCAATGAAGAGCTAAGCAAATATAGCCGTTATTACTAACTATGGAAATACTACAAATGAAAAGAAGAACATGCCAGAATTCTCTTTCAAGGGAACTCTAGTCTACTAACCCAAAGGATGTCTGTGTCATACTGCCAGGAAGGTGACAGTGAGATTGCTACTTGGTATTCTATTCCACTGTAAGGCAGTGGCCCTCATACTTGAGCATTCATTGGAGTTACACAGTTTGCTGAGCCACAGCGCTTCTAACTCAGTTTTTCTGGAGTAAGGCATGACAATTTGCTTTGAAACTGCATTTCAAGACCTTCTAATCTAAATATTTCTCAATGCTGCATCCACTGTGAGGCTTACTAAGGGGATAAAGTACATCCACCACTTACTATATAAGAAAATAACTGTGGATACGGAAAAACAGCCTCAAATGGAAGTTAAAGTCCTAAGGAAATGAACCAGGAATGGTGTTTATGAAGAACAGAGGCATCCCCATCTTCAAGAAAGATGGTGATGACTTTATGCTTTTCAAAAGCTATTTTTTCTCTTTAAGCAACATGCCATTTAATTATGGAATTGGCTTGTGAGAGCCCTCAGGTCTCCATCAAAGGCTGCAGAGTCATACTCTTCCCAGCATGCCCACTTCACTGCTCTCGCAATCAAACACCTGCTGGGAGAGCTCAGGATGGCCAAAATCAGGCCACTTTCCACAGTGGACTAACTCAGAACCACCTTTGGAGTTACTTACTCTCAATTATGAATTTCCTCAGGCCTGAAGGCCCCCTTTCAGCACATTACCTAGCCAGACTGGAGGAGGCAAGGGATGGAGATTTATGGCCCAAACTTTAGTGTTATAAGCTAACTCTCCCTCAGAGACTTGACTTAGTCACTTCTTAGTTCCAGGTCAATACAGAGGGCTTTTTTTTTCTCATCAGGAATTTTTTTTTCCAAGATGGTCTGGATACATGAAAGATTTGAAGAGGCTCAGATCATCGTTCTAAATAGACATTTACATGAGGCACAATATACAAGGACAGTCTCAGGAAATAGATAACAGGTAGGTATTTTTCTGCTTTGTCAACTCTGATCAACTACATATACTTAATAAAATTCAATAAATATATCTTTTGAGGAATTATGCCTTTATAAAACATAAAGATTGTTACAGACTAAGTCTTAATAAATTGCCAAAGACTAGATAGCACATAATTCAGACAGGCAAATTATACAACCCCTACAGGAATTAGTCAACTGAATCACACCAAAACACAGCCATAAACAATATAAGAACAAATCAGCATAGCTGGCATCTAATAAAACTTTATTTACAAAAGCAGGTAGCAGGACTGGATCACACTGCCAGTGACACTCCACTTAGTTCATGTGTCCTGGTCACAATCAAGCCTCTACTCTGGATTTTACTTGTTATTGGGAACAGCATATTTGATTTCTCTATACATGAATTTTTCTTTATGTTGGAAATAAATTATTCTTACTTGTCGTATTGTTTCTTCATAAAATTTCAAAGGACTGACAACCTTGTATTTCAACATACTACTATTTCTTGATGAAGGACACCAGAGAAGTAGTAATTACAATCAACAGTACTTTTTCAGCTACTACCATCAGATTATTTCTGCAGCTGGGACTAGAATAATGATATTAACTAATACCACTCATTCAACAAATTCAACCATAATTCCAAATTAAATGAATATTAGCATAACTTTAATGTCCAAGCATTTATCAATTCAGTATAAATTTTCCAGTTTTAATAATTTCTTCATTTGACAGATATTTCTCCAGTACCTATAATACATAAGAGAGATGCATCATTGGTCTGGGGAGACTTCTCAGAGAGTAAAGTGCTTATCACACAATCAAGACCTGAGTTTGATACCAAGCAGCCATATAAAAGAGCTAGTTGTGATGATATGCAACGGTGCAACACTGGAAGACTGGATACAGAAGTATCTCTTGGACCTGCTGCTGATCATCCAGTCTGGCCTTCTCAGTGAGCTCTCAACCAATAAGAAATTCTATCTTCAAAAATAAGATAGATGACTCCTATGTAACAAAACATGAGGCTGTCCTCTAAGTCCGCATATATACAGTTCTGAAATATGTATGACAAGCCAAAGAAGCCTCATATAAAGTTAACATGCAATACAGTGAATGGAAAAAAAGGATTTGTAGTTGAAGTGATAAGAGTATCATTTCTAACAGAGGTGATATCTGAGTTAAGTCTGAAAAATAAGTAGAAAAGATCAAAGAGTGAGCTGTCTAGACAATCACAAGTTTACAGGGACGCACAGAATGGAGTTGGGAGCAAGTCATACCATTCAAGACATTTTAAGAGGTCCAAGATATGGCAGGACATTGTGAGAAGGCAAAGAAAATTGGGTTAACAGATGTTTAACTTCACTTAAGAAAAAAGTCAAAGGATTGAAATTTATTTTCATTAATTCTTTTAAGAAATACTTTTCAATCCTCTTTATACATCTTTATATATAAAAAAATAGATCCCAACCCCAAAATCTACATCCTTCTTCTGCTATGGGAAGATATTACCAAAAAATAGAAGTATAATATACGATATTTGAAGTTAACATCCTACAGTACAACTATAAATAAAGCAGAGGAGCCAAGATAACTACATCAGCTTAGGTGACACCTGAGTTTACAGTTAACAAAGGTGTGAGGAACATAAGAGAATTCATGAAGATGTCTAGCTATCTTCCGATAAGGAGATAGTAGTGTCTAAGGCTGAGGATCAGCAACACAGCCTATGAGAAAATACAGAAGGCCACAGTAGACAAGAAAAGTCTCAACCATGCACAGTCTTGCTATAATTGAAATAAGAGGACATGGACCCCACTAGCACCATGCAAAGATGGAAGATTTGAGAAGTAGAGGTCACAGCTAATACACGATAAACTATTTTCTAGATGAAAAGATTCTGAACAAAGTCATTCATTTGACACAGCTTTCTTTTTTTAAGATTTATTTATTTACTTACTTATTTATTTATTTAATGTATATGAGTACACTGCAGCTGTCTTCATACACACCAGAAGAGGGCATCAGATCCCATTACAGATGGTTGTGAGCCACCACGTGGTTGCTGGGAATTGAACTCAGGACCTCAAGAAGAACAGTCAGTGCTCTTAACCACTGAGCCATCTCTCCAGACACTGCTTTCTTACATATTAAGCAAGCACAAAATTAGGACACTGTGCCACATATCACGAATATAACAAAGATAGTGGTGGATGGATTTTTCTTGGGAAGCCATGAACAAAACTCTACTATTGTCTGATGGAAGACCAAGACAGACAAAGATGTTGACACAAGAAGCTTAGATAATTCAAAAGCAGTGACATCACCAAAAAACCTCACTGCAGCTTGGTTAATGGCACCCCCATGGCTGTACAGTTGGCCTTCATGATTCAGTTAGCTCTGTGTAGTTATCCTCTGTATGTTCTCAAACCTACCAAGACCATGTGCAAATGGAACAAAATTTTACACAGCTTGAAGGAAAATGTAGGAGAGTGGATGGAATCTCATGAGCATCTAATGACCCTCTCCACCCCTCCTACTATGAAGTACAGTCAACAGGACCAATCTTGAGAGCCTGTTATGAGTTTATCATGACTTCTCTATTTAAAATGGTAATAATGGCTGTTAGGATTGGAGGACATAGTTCTACAACAGAGAAATTTAAACAGCCTTCATGTGAAAAAGCTTCTATATAGACATATACACTGGAATTATATTTCAAATATAAAAACAAGTCTAATTTTAAAGAAGGGACCATTCCTTCAAATTGAAATTACATAAACAACCCTTTGTACACTTCCTAAGAAATAGCTTTCAGTGCAATTCCAGTCAGTATTCTTGCCACCCATGACTTCCTTTGAGAAAAGTGATTGGTTAGTTTTGTGTCAAAAGAAACCATTCAAACATTCAGGCAGTGAAGGAAAGAGAAAACATTCAGGGGCTTTTCATTCCACCCATCATGATAAGTCACAGAACACAGACTACAAGAATAATTAATTCAAATACAACCATTCGTGGATAAATTAATTTAGGAAGCACTGGAAAGCAGAGAGCAGTCCAAAATGACCAATATTGTCTATAACCCAGACAAAATCATTTTCAAAACAAATTGCTGGTGCGTGAAGATATCATCACTTGTAGCTGGATGGCTAGCTTTAGTACCCCTATAATGATGAACCCACTGTCTCAGAGGACAGATAGGAGCTAGTCTCTGCTGTCAAACTGTCACCGAATTATTAAATATGGAGGGGAAAATGACCCAAACAGTATGTAATGAGCTCCCTTTTCATTCTCTCACTACAAAAGCACATCTGTGGATTGTTAATGACTCTGAAATGGAGGGACCAAATTGATGAGAAAGAAAACTATCTCTCAGGGATAGGGAAAAGGAAAATGAACACACACAATGTTTATAAAGCATAATTTAAAATATAAGGCCTTGGGAAAGTCTGGGAAACAGTATAAAGTGGAATACAAGTGTGAGCTATCTTATCGTTATTCAATTTTACATTCCTTTTATCATCTTACTGTTGTCAGTCATTAATCTTTTAAAGTACACAGAATTATCAAGACACTTGCATTGACAGCGCATGTCTGATTTTTATGAGAAGGCTGCCATGCTGGACTGTTCTTTTTTATTCCACTGGATGATTCTTTATTACATATTCTATTTTAGTTAAAGACAGTGCAGCTGTGATGAAGCACCATGACCAAAAGTAACTAGGGAAGAGAAGGCTTATTTTGATTACAGTGCAATATCACAATTCATAGTCAAAGAGAATCAGGTCAGGAACCTGGAAGCAAAGATGATACAGAGACCACAGAGGAGTGCTGCTTATTGGCTTCCTCCCTGTAGCTTACTCAGTCTACTTTTATATAACATTCACAACCACCAGTCTAGGAGTGACCCCACCACAATGGGCTGAGTATTCCAACATGAAACACTAATTTAAAAAAAAATACACTATAAGCTAGTCTACAGTCTGACATTATAAAGACAATTTCTCGGTTGAGGTTCCTCTTCCCAGATGACACTAGTGTGTGCTAAGTTGTCATAAAACCTAGCTGGTACTCATATCCTTGAGTTGCAATATAAGGACTGGAGAAGGAATCTCAGCTCACTGGGGTTCCATGCTGAGTCCTGCAGGCTGATTCTACATGTCCAGAGTCTTGGGCCACAAGATCCACTTGTTTCAGGATACTTCTGAAAGTCACATACCATACTTCAGCTCAAACACAGGGTTCAAATATAAAAACTTCTACCACATCCCTGGACATACTGATCCCTGTATCTTGATGTTTGATACTACGTAAATTCTCAATAACTCTGGAATCAATTGAAAGGCAATCAATGGAAATGGAGCACCTTGTACACAAGCATGTCAAATAGCTAGTAAGTTAAAAAAAAAACTTTCCCACATCTCTTAGATAATACCCATAAACCATCATTTTTACTCGATCATGTGTAGAGATTCCAAGTTTATCTGTGTTCACAAAGCTTAGAGTAAAAGAAGTTTGACGTCTGTTTTCATACAGAGAAAACAGTGAATTTAAAAGACCACTTTACTTATTACTTGATCTTAAAGTAGTTGATCTGCTCATTCTCATGACGATGGGTCAGCTGTATCTGACAGGTGGCCTCAGGTTAGAGAGATTAAAGAATCACATTTGTCAATATGGGCTGTATAATTCCAGGATGAAGTCACCTTTAATACTCAAGATCGTGAGTTCTATGAGTTAACATGAGAAGTCTCAACACCACTGTACATGTGGGTAAGACACACACACACACACACACACACACACTTTTTAAAGTATCCTTTAAAATAAAGTGCTCTATGTCACCATTCACAGATAGCCTTGGGTAGCTCTTTTCTACACACCCTGTCTATGGAGAATCCAATAGTATCCCACAAATTATGCTGTACCTTCTAAGGTCACAATTTGTTCACTAATAAAAGACAAACAAAAGTAGCTTTGCCTTCACATAAAATGTGTTCATAGATCAAGCAGTATCCTAAGAAGCAAGTACAGGGATTAAATTGGAGTCGCAATTTCCAGGCCAATGCACACCTTAATAGTGTAGCACAGCCCCTCCCTCCATCCTCAGGCACTGGAAATTATAGAATTTAAAAGGAGCAGCTTTAATCACTTCTCTCATCATTTATTCTATACTACCCTGCCCCAGTCAGCTAAACACTGAAGCAACAAGGCCAGTCAATTGCAATGCATTTTTTTTCTATTAAAATATAATAGAAAATTTGACCATTCCACATTCAAAGAGCAAATACATTCTCAGACTGACAACTGCATTCCACTTGCTTCTCCTGAGAGCCGAGTGTGACAGATGCCTGGGCTGTAATTGCCAATCAGCCTTTACATGGCAGCTGAAAACACAATACATCACTTTGATCTCCTTTGCTCTAAACACATCCACAATCAAGAAAGCTGAACAAGAAATGAGAAATTGGCATCATTTCCAGAAGCTGTCACTGGAGGTGCTTAAATACTGGAACGTATATTTTCCTCATTTTTTTATTTCTCAGTTTCGGAGACACTGTTAAAGAACTGAACAACAACCAAAATTCTCTATACTTAATCATACAAATAAACACGCACCTACACACTAAATTTAACTATAAGTATATTTAATTAAATTCTACTTCAGCAGTCTCCTTTTCTAGATATTTTTTGAAGCAAAAAAATAAAAGGCAAGGTTGGCGCTCTCAGCTGATTCTGAAACGAAGTTTAGACATGCTGTACTCACACTTTGCAGGGAGGTCGTAGCCACATGTGATTTTTGCATGTCCAGTCTCACAGCCGTTCAGGTTCCGACACTCAGCTAACAAACAGGGGCCAGCAGCTCTGTGAATACAGCCATCCACTAGGGGAGAGAGAGAACAAAGTTAGCCTATGCTTGACCTTTAGGAAATAAATGTATAAAAGGACATGAGGAAAAAAAAAGAAATCAGTTTCTTCCTCCTCAAACCATAGCTTCATGTAGGAAAACTCATGGTGAATCTCAATCTCTCTCTCTCTCTCTCTCTCTCTCTCTCTCTCTCTCTCTCTCTCT
>NW_021604587.1:7746599-7755769 GCF_004785775.1 Grammomys surdaster
TGTGTGTGTGTGTGTGTGTGTGTGTGTGTGTGTGTGTGTGTGTGTGTTAAACAGATGTAGAAAAACAATGAAAGTGATATGCTGGTTTCCTGTTAACGTTCCCTTAAGGTGGAGGAGCCCCTGACAGGTAAGATAATTTCACAAGTGTAGGTGCTCTCTGCCAACATCCAATCTCGATGAAAACAGTGTTAGGAAGAAATGCTGTCTCTTCTGAGCTGCTAAGTGTGTCTTCCAACTCACCTCCAGTATCAAATGAGGTTATGAAGGCACTCATGCACTCTTCTCAAAAGGAAGATGGGAAAAGCAAGGGTCCCCAAAACAAAAACAAAAACAAAACCTCTACACAACTTTAGTTCCTCACAGGAACAAACGCAAACACGATCAGGTTCTTACCAGGTAAGACCTAGGTGGCGAAAGAGCAGATGTGTTGTTATAAGCACCTGGAAGACTGTGTACCTGGCTTGCGTACCACAAAGGAAAGCCTGAAGCGGTGGCAGCTGTTCTTACTTAGCTAAAGCGGCGGCTTTCTACCCTTAGGCAGCCTAAACAGGAGCTTCCCCTGTGGGCCCCTTGCTTACAACCAACCAAGCAAGAAGCACCCAGCTGAATTCATTTAAAATCAGCACCTTCTGTGATTGGTTCAGGAGTTAATGCTGAAGTAGAGGACTAAAGACTCGTGTACACTGTACACGTGAATTAGGAACTTGAAAACTGGCCTGCTTAGTCACTTTTGAGTAAGTACTGCTCTATAGGCAGAAAGAAAAAAAATTCAAGTTTGAGAAACAAGACGAGGTAAGAGAAGAGGTAAAATGGGAGAGCAAGCACAGAATCCTTTAGAGAGGTGGACACCACCCCCACCCCACAGTCCATACTATCACGCAACTGATTATTTTTGTTTTATTTCAATACGAAGCTAGATATTCGAGAGAACTTAGTGCTTAGGGCACAACCTGTCTGGTATCTAAGTTGGCTTCTATTGCCACAAACTGTCACCAAGGTACCGCTCTTAGCTGAGCAAGTGTCCAAAGGCATAAGCTTCTTCAGGCTTACCTGCTTTGCCACTTACACCGCTATGGTGTTTGATAACAAATCTAGCCCTCAAAGACCTTCATATAGAAACAAATATATTCCAGATTGCTCTCAACCATCACCCTTCAAGGACCTGGAGTGACATCCACACTGTGCTCTCTACAAGCCACAAGCTGTACTAAGCTCCACTTTATAAGAAATTGGTATCGGTGGTGGAGTCTTACATACTTGTGCAGGAATTTAAAGACTCTGGTGCACAGGAGACATTCAGTTCGATGCTTGACACAATGTTATGTGCTAGATTGATGGTGTTTAGCTTAACTTTCCTAACATGGAATTAAGCATATTTACAAACAACTCTTTATCAGCAAATGAGACATATAGGGGAGAATATGAAAACCACCTTTCACCCTGCTCTAGAAGGGTAGTGGCCTGTCCACTGTGCACACACAAGATACAGTTACTTGCTTACAAGAAAAGATTGAAAATATTTTTTCAAGGATGTTTAACTAGCCATTTCTCTTTTTAAAATTTAGCATATGAAATTATCAACTCAAGTGCAGAAGATCTTTGCATTAATTCAAAGCTTTCTGCAGACATGATAACCTGAAATTATACTACATTCTTAAACAGACAGCTTGTTCAGTAAATATAGTTCCATCCTACCATAGACTATCCTGCAGCTATTAAGAAGAATAGATCAACTTGGAGGCTAAAGTCTTATCATAAGATTTTCACATGAATATGCCTGGTGTAAAATACAATTATTGCCACTAATGCTGTCTTGATTTGGTTTCTAATTCGGTGATAAAAACTGTGACCAAAAGCAAATTGAGTAGAAAAGCACTGATTTCACTTTACACTTCCAGGTAACAGTCACACACTGAGGACTAAGCAGAGGCCATAGAGGAACTCTGTTTACTGGTCGTTTGGTATGCTTTCTTATGCAAACCAGTATCACCTCTTAGGGCTGGTTCCACCCTCAATAGACGGGTCCCTATGTTAATCAAAAAAACGCACAACAGGCTTGCTATAATTCCATTTTATGGAAACATTTTCTAAGGTGATGATCTCTTCTCTCAGATGACTCTAGCATGTGTCAAGTTGCCAAAAACAGGCCAGCTAACATGCAGTGTAGTCAGAATTTTATATATGGTTGTATGCATACTCCTTGTACCTTTGTAGATACACATATGTATGCTCTGGAAAGATGATGAGATTAAGGGATAAGGACCAGACAAAGAAGACTATTATGAAAAAAAATTATATTCTAATTTCTCTGTGCTTGATTTTTTTTTACAAGTTCTTCTATGAAATAACATTAAAGGAACACTTTTTTTGATAAAGAGATAGTTACTTGGTTTGAAGTGGATAAATAAAATAGGATTTGTGAATACTTAATCATACACTGTCAAATGTTTGAGTTATTTAGATTGCAGCCTAATGCAGTTTGTAGACATCTAATTCTTAAAATCTCCATGGGTATACACACATTCCTGATTGAGTTAGGGTAATGCCAGTGTAGCTGAAGAGCTATTTAATAATAATGATTACAGCTTAAATGCATCCAATGCATCTGTGTCCCAGACATTACGCCAAAGACAACCTTCTAAAGTGGATACTAATTGTATCATCTCCATTTTACGAGTGTCTAGCCTAGGTTATAGCCACAAAGAACTTGCAATGTGCCTCAAAACCCCAGATTTTTCTGATGTGGCAATCATACTCTGACCCATCCATAACTCAGGTCTTGAAACCTGGCACTCTAACCTGAGTTCCTGCATGTGAACCACTCTATTATTATATTTGTTTTTAGTTTCATTAATTCTATTTATGACTTCTTATGCATGTAAAGTCAAACATAGGTATATAAAGTACACAGCTTTGAATAATTTTAATGACTGTACACAGATGTTATCATGGCACCAATAAGGACATGACATTTCTATTTGTCTGATGCTGCCTCGTGTCTTTTCCATTGGAATTCTCCTCTCACCAGCATATCGAGTGGGGTCACTTGTTTGTATTTCAGTGGCCATAGCTATGTTTTAGCTGTTGTAAAATTTTAAACTTCAGTTTGAGGTTCTTGTGTCTTTCACTCAGCAGGATTTTTAAATCAGATGAATTATGGTTTTATTCCACTTTATTCCTGATAAATATTCTGTCATTAAAGATGTAGTTTCTTCATTCATCTATGAATGGACAAGAATTATTCATAGGGTTTGTGTCTGTGTGTGTGTGTGTGTGTGTGTGTGTGTGTGTGTGTGTGTGATTGTAGACAAGCATACATTGTATACAAACATTTTTTTATGTTGTTAAGTTTTTACTTCCTTGAAAAAATTCCTATGAGTAACGTTTCTGGATAGGGTAAACATATTTTATAAAGAAAATATGTTTTCCCCAATCAATTATGTCATTTTCTGCCCCTCAATAGTACATGGGAGCTGCAGTTATACATACTTTTGGTGCTATTCACTCTCTTAATCTTAGCAGTCAAATGTCTGTAAGCAATACTCAACTTATACCTTACCGATGACTAGTGAGGTTAAGTATATCACCAAGTGCTCAGATATCATTCATCTATATTTTTTAGAAGTGCCTATTCATGTCCTTTATTGATTTTTATTGTCTTTTCATATTGAGATGTATTAAATCTGCTACACTTCACCTAATCATTTGCTTTGCTCTAGATTTTTTAAGATTACATATCACTTTTCATATCACTTCTGAAAATTAAAAAAACCTATCACTCTATAGATAAATATCTTAGATGTAAACTTCTTAACAGGTTTTACACAGTGATATTTACAGTATTTTTATAGTATTTTAAATACTGATTTTATATTTTTTTCATATGTCTCCTAATGTCTTTAGAAGCAGTATAAAGCCAATGGCAGCATCATCTGCCTCAGTCCCTGTTTTAAAAGTGATCATTTCAAAAGACAAAAGGAGAATATACCTATAATATGCAAACATCATTATGAGATTTTTAAATTCCTGAATCTATTGGAAGTTCTGATGCTAGACTTATTTTTCTAAAATATAAATAAAGTCATACTATTTTCATATTGAAATAGCACTTGCTTTTACCCTTACCTTACATTACAAAAGTTCTATTTCTAAATTGTGCTGTTTCTGAACTCTTCAGCATGGCTGATTTTACCTTCCCAAATATACATCATTAAATACTCATTTCCTTTAACGGAGGCCTCACTAATCCCTTCCACACCAGCATGCCCTTGGCTAAGTCCTCTCCTTCCAGGATGCCTACCGTCTTTCCTGAACACTTCCTCGGTTTCCTAGTTCTCCTTCAACTGTGTCCTCCTTTACAAAAGTATCCACAACTTGAGAGCTTGTTTGGAGGTTCCAGTAGAGCCCTGGAGATCCCTGCATAGCCCTACTGAAGATCAGTCCGCCAGTTGTTCAAAAGTCCTTTCCTTTGACAGACTGAGCCTATAGCTCTGGGAGCTCTACCAACATGCTCAGAACCTATGCAAGTTCAAAGCTGACAAAATCGCAGGGCTGAGAAGGAAAGGGAGACACAAAGTCCATCCCTAACCGACAAGCTATTTGCAGCTGCTCAGACATGGGAAAATCAGCATTCTCCAAAAGAGTGTCTCTGGGTATGTCAACCACAATCCAGAGTAGGCCCCATGCCCAGGAATAGCTAGCTGGCCAATACAAAATGGACATCATGTTTAATTGGGAATATTTTGTTTGGTTTTAGTATTTTTTAAATGTTGGCTTGTTTTTATTTTCGTTGTTTTTTTGGTTAAATGCTTTAAGAGAGAGGTAGAGAAAGAGGGAACATGAAGCTGGGTGGGTAGGGGAGGATCTGGGAAGAGTTTGAGGAGGGGAAAAGTATGATCCAAATATATTATATGAAAAAAAGTTTAAAAGATACATTTATTTAAAAATATTTACATTTTAAGAAACTATATTCTTATATTCTTACAAGATTCAGGCTAATCAACTACAATTACATTACACCTCTAGGTTGCTTTATATATCTATCATATACACACTATAGAATGAGGCACAGAGTTTATTTCTTCTCTTAATCTTCAGCTCACTGGAAAAACAGGACACTATTTTCTTGTATGCCACTGACTGTGTTAACCACCAATGCTTGTAGGTGCTTAGTATAGTAGCATTTAACCATATTCAAAATTTAAAGACAAATGTTATAATTATTTATCATTATTATTATTATTATTATTATTATCATTACTTTAATCATTTTGAGGAAGTTGCCAAGCCACTCAAATCAAATCACAAACCAAGAACCAAAGTGGGATGTGTAGCCAGCCACACTATTGTGGTTTTACACTTAACACATGCTGAAAATGCAGCCACTTGGCTCTGGTTTCATAAAGCAAGGTAGACAGCCCTCTGTTCAGGTTTAAAGTATAAAGTAAGTATAAAGTTGACAACGAAGTGGGCTTTGTCTACTTGTCCCTGGGAAAGAGCTGATGATCAGCATTGAGACTGACAGTGGATCAAAGCCCAACACACACGCGCACACACACACAAATACACAGACACACAGACACACAGAGAGACACACACACCCATACACAAATGACTCACCAATATGGCTGCCTAACCATTAGCTGAACAAGGACAACAATAAACATGTTAAGGTGGAAAGGGAAACCCTAGGAGATCTCAATCTTACACAAAGAACTACAGCAACACTGGAATGCTGAGAGTAGGAGAAATAATCTTCCCTAGGGACAAGCACACCAACTGGTTATCCAATACCAAATGGTCAGCCCTGAAAACATTATACAGAATGAGCAGACTATATTATGTAGTAAGTGTAATATATATATATATATATATATATATTTGTTATTAGATATATATATATACACATATATATGTGTGTGTAGTGTGATGTTGTGTGAATATGTATATGTATGCATGTATGTAGTATGTATATATGTATTATGTATATTCAATAATTGCTGAAAATGAAAGTCACAGATTTGAAAAAGAGCAAGACGGGAAGGTATATAGGAGGGTTTGAATGGGAAGAAAGGGAAAGAGGAAATGTAATTATAATCTTAAAAAGATAAAAGAAATAACATTTTCAAAGAAAAATATATTAAAAAGACAAAAGAAAAAGGCCTAAAAGATAAAGGAAAAAAGAACAAGATTTTTGAGACACCAACAGGACTATCATTGTATAAGAGAAACATGAAAAGGGAGCTAAATTCTGAATGTAAATATAGTAACTACATACTGAATGTCTCAAGAGTGCTGTTGGTAGACTGTGTCCCCCAGCAGGAAGTACTCCAATTTCCTCCTAGGTGCACATCTAGACAACACTCCAAGCACCTTATAGCTGTGGAGGCTCATGAGATTGGATCCTATTTAAGGAGTGAAAATGAATTTACTTCGGTGTCTAGGCCCTAAAGTCCACTCACACAATTCTGCTACACAGACTGGGCATTTCTACAAAGTGGCACCTAGGCTCTAGTAGAGGTCTTCCAGGCTCCAAGACAGTGCTACACCTTCATGGAAAGCACCTCGGTCCCTAAGTGACTTCTAGCATCCAGCAGCATTCTGCTTGAACACCCCAAATGGACTGGGAAACATCATCATCGAACCTTCAATATCTAAAGCAACGAGGACAATGGGATGCTCCAGAAGAGAGTTTGTCTAACAGTTTTACTTGCATTGGCAAAATGTAACTCTCCTTCAATTTGATCTGTTGTAGCTTATAAGCTTTCATATAACAAATTCAGATTTATTTTTGACTGGATTAAATGGATTGTGCTCATTAATGGAATTCTCCTAGCTTACATTGTCTTTAGTCAGTCTAGAAGCTGAAACTAAATACTCATAGCCCACAATGAAGGTTGTGCACTCTCTAGAAACTTCCTGTGGTTTGTTGGCAAGGTACTGAAGACAGCACTGAGGTCATGCAAAGGATTGCTCTTCACCAGGGATATGGTAGCCCAGCACACTCCTAAAGACCAGGCTTGCTGCTAAACTGGCATAGCTGTCACTCACCATCCTGATGCTGCTGCCTAAACTCCTGAAGGTCTTGACTCATTCACCCATTTATCTGACAAGGCTAAGTTCAGAGGATATCATCTTATTAAACAGGACATTTTAGTTTTCCTAAGGCTGTGGCCTTAAACAATAACAGTCTAAGGGCGGTATAGGGAAGTGAGTTTCAACTGTGCTTAAGGCAGCTGTTTTTCACTTGTTACTATTACCTTGGGGATACAGGACTGGATAAACAAGTCAATTTTAAATAAAAGCAAAATATGTAAAACAAAAACAAACAGAAAAACCATCAACAAAACAGTGTCAAACACTAAGGACCATAAATATAAGAGCCAGACCCCTTTTCTTCCTAAAAATAGTACCAAGAGTTCTACATATTTTTTTCCATAAACACTAAAAGCACCATTTAGTAAAATCCTGTTATTTTCAAAATTGGCTCTGTGAGTTCTCTTCCTTGTCCTATACAGACAATTTTCTAAATGGCTCTTAGCAAGGGGGCAGGGTTGAAGATCTTAGGTTTGCACATACTCGCTTAATCTTCTTTTGTAAATAAAAGACAGTAACTTAATCTAAAAGCAGTCACACAAATCATATTATCCTGAAAATATAAGAGACTCCTTTTATAGAATACGCCTCTCAGAAACCCAAGAGGGTACACCAGGGTTCTTCTAAAATCAAATCAACATGAATTTATTAAACACCTACCTTGTGCAGCACACAGCATTCTGCAAGAAACCATGAGGGAATCACATTCTGTAACAATCACAGTAAAGCACATTCTTTGCAGACTCACCGTCTCCTTGGTGGTATGCTAGGAGACCTGCATAAGACATTTTACTTGCTTTGCTGAAGCTTTTTTTATCTGTAAGAGAGGGCCCCTTGTGGACTACCACAGGCAGTCCTTCTGTAAGTGAACTGATAGGAACATGAAATAGTGCTTAGCATGTAGCAATTATGTACTAAGGGTTGTCTACACCTCTCTATCATGTATGCATTTATTCACTGTAAAATGTTTCCAAAGTAGGATCCTGTGCAGTAGTTTTGCTATTAAGAATTTCTGATCACAATGAAATTGAAAGAGCTAATATCTGTAAGATATTTATCTGATGTGATAGCTAGATAAACATCAAAAGAATCTCAAATTGATGGCTTTTTTGAAAAGAAATAACTGCAGTAAAAGTTCTTCTTTGTATATTCATGTCCATTTCATTGTAAATTACTCTTCAACTCTGCAGCTTAATAAATAAGAACATGCAAGACAGGTAATTAATGTCAAGTCATATAGGAGATGGAATGAGTGGGTTTTTCATTTGTTTATTTTATAAACCTCCAAAGAGTAGCAAGACATTGGGCCAGTGCTCAGTGTTGTGAGTAGTCATTAGCCGATAAAACTAGGAGTCCTGATGCTTTCAAACCAGAAAATTCTCTTTTCATTTAATGAGTCATTCTCCTATATCCTTCCAAAAGTCCCAATCAAGAATCTCGGGTCTCTGCTCTTCAAATCACACAGTGTTAAAACTAGGATTAGAAATATATTTGAGCTAGGGGTGGTGGTACACATCTTTAATCCTAACACTTGGGAGGAAGAAGCAGGCAGATCTCTGTGAGTTTGAGGCTAGACTGGTCTAAAAGTAAATACCAAGATAGCCAGAACTACACAGGGAAACCTATCTCTAAAACCCAAAAGTTAACTAACTAACTGACTAAATAATAAAAAAATAAATAAAAAGAAAGAAATGCACTAAACATCACGTAGGATTCAGGATTCACTTCATCCAAGGTTACTGAAAAAAATTATGAAGAGCCTAGGGCATTAAAAGGTTCTTGATTATTGGTCTCTGAAGTCAAGAGAAAGATATCCACATAGAAGATAGAAAGCAATAGTCAAACAAGTATTGATATTTATAATTTTCTATAAAATGTGTTTACAATATTGATTATAGTGATGTTTTTATAAAATTATAGGCATATACTGGATGCTGAAAAAATTATACAGAAATGCAAGAAACTTGCAGTTAAGATACAGTCCACAGAACTCAAAAAGGTCAACAAACTGAAGGACTCAAGTAAGGACACCTTATTCCCCCTGGAGAGGGAGAAGAAAGCAATTACACATGGGG
>NW_021604587.1:7755869-7759195 GCF_004785775.1 Grammomys surdaster
GACTTGGGAGGAAAAGTAGACAGGGGTGGCTGGGGAGAGGGGAACCTGAGCTGGTATTGGGTGAGGAACGAGGACTGAAGCCCTGAGGGCCCACAGAAAGAACAGAAACAGGCAACCTAGGGAGGAAGGAGGTTGGGGGGACCCTCCAGAATACACCAGAGACCTAGGATGTGAGAGACTCTCAAGACTCAAAGGGAGGGGTCTTAGATGAAATGCCCAACAGTAGGGAGAGGAAACTTATAGAGCCCACCTCCAGCAGGAGACAGGGCATCAAATAAGGGATAGGGTTGGCATCCCACAGTGAAAACTCTGACTCATAATTGTTCCTGTTTGAAAGAACTACAGGGATGGAAATGGAGAAGAACCTAAGGAAAACAAGATCTAGTGACAAGACCAAAGTGGGATCCAGCTCAAGGGGAAGTCCCAAGGCCTGACATTAATATTGAGGCTATGGAGTGCTCTCAAAAAGGAACCTATCGTGACTGCCCTCTAGAAGACCCAACAAGCAACTGAAAGAGTCAGATGCAGATATTTACACTCAACCAATGGACAGAAGTTGCTGATCCTTGAGGTTGAATTAGGGGAAAACTGGAAGAAGCAGTCCTCTGCTGTATATGTGTTTGGGGGTCCAGGTTAATTGAGACTGCTGGTTCTGTGTTCAATCAGAGATGATGCACCTAACCCTCAATAGACTGGAGGCCCCAGGGAGTTTAGAGGTCATGTGAGGTGGGGGTAGGGGGTGGGGACACCCTCGTAGAGACAGGGGATGGGTTGGAGGTATGGGATGTGGAATAGTCAGAGGGTCTACAGGAGTGGGGTAGGGAATAAAATCTGGAATGTAAATAAATAAATAATAAAATAAGAAAGAAAGAAAGAAAGAAAGAAAGAAAGAAAGAAAGAAAGAAAGAAAGAAAGAAAGGAAGGAAGGAAGGAAGAAAGGAAGAAAGAAAAATTAAAAAAGAAATTTTGAGATAACAGATGGTGAGTA
The DNA here is from genome assembly GCF_004785775.1 of Grammomys surdaster. Lineage (NCBI taxonomy): Eukaryota > Metazoa > Chordata > Mammalia > Rodentia > Muridae > Grammomys > Grammomys surdaster. The sequence goes on from NW_021604587.1 coordinate 7,756,858, forward strand.
AAAGGACTTTAGCATCCAACTACTCTGCCTTGTTTCATTAGAGCTTCTGCATTTATACAATAGGTCTACTACTGGGTCCTAATTGGATGTTTTAGGAAGTGAAAAGATGTAGTACTTGTGTGGCACTTAGCTTCTAGATACCTGGATAAGCATCCAAAGCATCTTAATTGATAGATCTTAGAAACAAAAGCTGCAGCATTTCCTTCTTTATGCTCCTGTTCTCTGCAATGTAAGTTACACTAAAAATCCCCTCAGGAAGAGGTAGAATCTCTTTCTCCACCCCTTGAATCAAGGCTGACCTTGTAATTTGCTTTGGGCATCTAGAGAAGAAGGCAGGATTCCAGACCCAAGCCTCAAGAGACCGTTCACGCCAGCTCAGCTCCCATGTGAGCAATCCCAGGCCAGCCTGCTGAAGGATAAGAGACCATGTGGAAGAAAGATAAGCTGACCCATCTGGGGCTGTCCTAGTCAGTCAGCAGTCAGCTCCTCTGGCAACAGACCAAACCCATGAACCAGCCAAGTTAAGAAGAAAAATAAGTATTTAACTCTATCATGAATTCAGAGAATTATGAGTTGAGTAAATAGTTGTGTTAAGCCATTACCTTTGAGGTTACTTGTTGTACATATATACTTTATTAATATGTACCCCTCCTCCACTGTCATCGAAAAATGGTATAAGCAATAATCTCCTTTCAAGTGAAAAAAGCCAAAGGCAGAAGTTCAAATTGCTGTCCTGAAATCTTGGGGTGGGGGGAATAAAAACAATACAGCTGAAGTAATCGGGTGAAAAGTTGACTCTATAGAGGTCACCCAGTGCCTGCATGAAAGATTTATGTGCTAGGTACTGAATAACATCAGTGTTCCCTTTAGGGAGGAGAAGAAATAGCTGTGAGAAAATACAATCCGGTGACAAGGAGATCTACATCTTGAAGCTTCACAGATGTGAGGAATTTGGATTAGCTCTTTGAGACTGCTTTGCGATGGCTCAAAAATTAACTTCTCCGAGTGTCCTGCAAACGTGCAGGTCAATCTGATGATGAGAATTGGGTCCAAGGAGAGGATAAGAAAATGGAAGAGTCCTGGACATGTCTCTTTGGAACCTGGAACCATTTTTAGTTATGAGTCACATATCTAACTCCTTCATATCTGATCCTATCATGCTGGGACTGAGGGTTAAGAAACAAGGATTTGCCTCTCTCTCTTCTAGAACCTGAGACCCAATCAGCATGCAGATAACCAAGACAATGGGACTTAATGCTTCTCTTATTGGACTAATATTCTAAGCTGAGGAGGAAAGTTCTCTGAAATATTTACAATATCCTAAATTTCTTGGAAATACAGAAAACAATGAACCCTGCTTCATTGTTAGGTTTGAAGGTGATACATAAAGCTGATTAAAATTCTACACAGACCATGATCAAGATATACTTAGCAGATGATAACTTCATGGTAGATACACTATTTTAAGACCTAACTCATACACATATTTTCACATAACCATGCACCCCTCCTGAAACAAAGCAAACCTCAAGTGATAAAAATGCAACTATGATACAGATTGCTAAATGTGTGCCCAGTACTAATTATTCTCATGGCTCTACTGACAGAGGCCTGTATTAATTGGAGTGGAGAGATGCCTAACTTTAAAACCTGTATTTAACAGCGTTACTTTTAAAGAAAAAAAAAACGAGTAGCTTGTGTGAGCAGAATTGACACCTTTGGGTGGGTTTTGAGGCATATTTATCTCTCTATTGTATGTAAATATATGATTACATATATGATATATATTAGAGAAAGGTATATGTATAATTATATGTGCATCTCTACTATATCATAAATATATACTTATCTGATAAATAATAGAGTACTTTCTCATATTTATCCATTTATTATATATTATGATTTTATTTGCTATTCCTATATGTTCCTGTAAAGTCAAACCATGGTGCTATTCCCAGGGCTCTACAGGGAACATGAGCTTGTAGGCTGTAGGATAAAGCTACAGGAGAGCTAAGGGTACCTAATCACTGATGCCTGTGGAGGAGGCTCCCCAATACTGAACTGCTTCTCAACATAAGGGGGAACGTGTTTTTCATCTGAAATATTAGGTTAGGTTTTATGGAAGTCACAGTCTTAACTGAGATAAGACATCTGTAGTCCAGAGCCTGCTGTCATTTCCAAATTGTAGACCTACATTTTAATTTGATTAAAATGATCTGAGGTACATCCTTTGAAGTCTTGGATGAGAAGCTTCTCTGTAGTCACTATAGAAGTATTAAGTACTAGAAAATTCAGAACTGATAAAGTATTATGAGATGAATACTAGATTGAGGAAGGC
>NW_021604587.1:7759205-7858329 GCF_004785775.1 Grammomys surdaster
TCAGAACTGATAAAGTATTATGAGATGAATACTAGATTGAGGAAGGCCTCAGCAGGTTGATGAGAGGGAGTTGGGGTGGGATAGTACACAGTGACCGAACCACTAAGCAGAAAGTGCAGCTGGGAAAAAAATCAAGACAGTTGCAGTCTGACAGCCACATGACCTTACATTACTTACATTTCACAAGCTCTCATCAGGGAGTTATATCTCCATCAACGATAAGAGTAGATTTCCTGGAGATAGATGCTACTGGACCCAGGGAAGTGAATGAGGATCGTGATTCCCTGGTATTGCAGAAACAGGTTAACTGAGGAGTAAATCGACCATCAGATGATGAAGTGTTTCAGGGCTATTCTAGCTGATGACAGTAGTGCTGTCAGATGCTTATAAACTGAAGGCAGGATTTGGGAAGGGTCCCTTGGAAGCTTGGTAGTGCATCTTCATTATGACCTTAATCCAACAACTTATTTAAGAAGGAAAAAAGTATCACAAATCATTTCTTATTCAAAAGCATCTTAAGTTTTTGATTCAAGAAGAGAACGTTCTTGAAAAATTATGGAAAGGCAGGTCTGAACACTACATTCTTTTAAGAGCAATTCCTCAACATAACCCACAGCCTGGTGTTAATAGAGTCTAAACAGTAATGGAAATTTGACCTTACATAAAGAAGAAATACTCTCTGCCTTCTCAGAGCACTTATTGCAGGCTTACTTGACTGTGGATTCACAGAGGTTAAAGACACAGGCTGTGTTGCAGTGGAAATCTTCTTAATTGAGCATAGGTCAAGATGAAGACAGGGGGACATAGACCTTTCTCTTTCAAAGAAGAAAGAAATGAGCCAACTTAATGCATCCTCTTGTACCAGAACCTTTCCAGTGGCTGGGGACATGCATTCAGCCTAGGGATGATGTAGGGCAGACTTAACAGGTATCTCCAGGACAACCTCATTTGTTTTATCAGAGAATGAGATCTATGGAGAAAGGCAATCTCTCCTCAAGGAGTTTGGCTTTTAAACGCCAATCGAATTACTGACTCCCTTCTCTTCATTTTCTTGATACAAGGAAGTTAAACATGTCATGCTACGGCTCATACTCCCATAGACTCTAGGAAATGCCAATGGTTATAGTGAGATGACGAGAGATTTAAAAATCTTCAGGAAAGAAAAAAATCTTTCTGAACATTCATCTCAATGTCTAAATGAGAACACTGGGAACCTTCCTGTGGATGCATGTTTGCATAAAGGTAGAAGCCTAAGATACACACACATACATACACACACACACACACACACACACACACACACACAAGGGAAAAATCCACTTTTGCAAACCTTCAGCCAGAGCCTGCTTCCCCTACCTATAAGGACTAATGACTGGGGATTGAGTGTCAATAACTCTGGGGAGAGATGTCAAGTGGCCTTCTCTGCAAAGCCTTCAAGCAACAGCATCATTTATTGCCCAATCCCAATGCTGATTTTCTCTTTACCCATTATTTATTTTCAAAATGTATCTGAGGGAATAATCTCATATGAAGAATAAATTTAGAGGCAGGAAACATTTTGATCATCCTGCCAAGCAATACAATTATTCTTTCACGTTGACATTTTGTTCTGATTAAAAAGAAAAGTTGGCCTTCCCTTATTAAAAACTAATTTGGAGCCAAAAGACTACTTATTTTCTATACTTTATAACTTGATTTTGTTTTTTATAGAAAAAATGTATTTAATGCAACTTAGATTATATAATTCTGATGACATTTTATCATTTTTTTTTTTTTTAGTAAATGTTCCGATTTCTTAGTTTCTTTTCACATTGCTGTGATAAACTACTCCGACAAAAGCAACTTACAGAAAAGAAGGTTTGCTCTAGCTCGAAATTCAAGGGCACAGCCGACCATGGAGGGTAGCTCAGGAGGAAGAAGCTTGAAGCTCTTGATTACAGGGCATCCCTAATCAAGAAATAGAATGAAGAAAGCATGCTACAGCCCAGCTCCCCTTCATTTGAGACAGTCTAGGATCTCCTTCTTAGGGAATAGCCCTCCCCACAACTAACCGAATCAAGATAATCGCCCAAAGCATGCTCATGAACCCATCTCCCAGGTGGCTGTACAGCTTGTCATATTGGTAACATTGACCATCCCAGTATCTATACTTGTATGTTTTTTTAGATCTGAAATTCTACATATTCAAGGAAGTTATATCAGAAGAAAACCTTTATAAAGAAAAGGCAAGCACCATATTTCAAATTGTTTTAACACTTAAAGACTGTAGACATATCTAAACTGGTACGAGAACACCAAATAGTGACATGTAATTTTTGATTGTAACTATGTGCCCATGTGCTCATGTGCTCGTGAGTTCCCAAACGCTCTCTTAAATTCTTAAATTATTTCTAAATTACAAGGCTTAAATGTTTCTCTTCAAAAAACAGGAATTTCAAGGAGAGAGAGAATTAGCTTCCTTCAGGGTGGCTCTCACACTAGGATGTAGAATGTCCAATCCCAGGTGATCACTCCTGGCCACATGTACATAAAAGGAATGTACATATATATATGCCTATATATGTAATAATAATTAAAGAAGAGACCATAATTTGCAAAGGCGAACATAGGAGGTTAGGTAAGGAAGGAGGATGAAATTATTTAAATAAAGTGTTCACGTACAAGGTTCTCAAAAAAATTAAATGTAAAAAAAAAGAAAGAAAGAAAGTATCAGTTTGCAGAATGAAGTCTATGGGAGAAGCATGGTCATCACCAAACATTCAGTGAAAATCCAGTCTCCATGCCCCTAAGCCAACACAGGTGCTGGCTGGATGTCAGAAGAGACATCCACTACCACCCCAGAGACTCTCAAAGGCACCCTGCTGCAAGACTGCCACTCTCAAAAGAGAGGCACATTCCCAAAAATTGAGCACAACTTTGGTTTCCTTCTCATTAGCCAAGTCCCAGTAGCCAGGTCTGAATCACATGTTCTGTGGCATCAACCAGGCCAATCTTGGAATAGACTCGTTTGTTCCCCAGGCCTCTGACACTAAGGATTCTGCCTCAGAGTGGTGGCTGACCATCTGCCACAGACAGTTCTCTGTCAGAGTTTCCTGCATAGGAAGGTTTTGATGCACATACTGACCCATGAACAATAGGGTACAGAAAACCAGAGGGCCAGAATAGGTGATGGCAGCAGAGGACAGTGGTTTCTCTAGTTCAATAAAGAAAAATTCTGTTGACTCTTCAGATTCTGGAGAGGACAAAGCACTGCTTTAGAGACACCTGCCACTCACAGAACTGTCTATTTTCTTCCCTCCCCAGAAGAACCATTTTTTGCTGCATCTGAAATGCTTGTAGGAGAAGTTAAAATGAGCCACGTGTGCTTTTCTTCAGAAAGGAGTCCTATATTTAACACAGCACACACACCCAACACCTCAAATGGGTTTTGAGGAAAGCTGTGTTTATCATGTGGGCTTATGAAATAAAAAAAAAAAGTACGAACTTCCTCATCTTAGAAAAATTTGCAATGTAATTTACAGCCAAAATGAGGAAGTCCTGCATAATTACAACATTTGGCAAGAATTTTAATGAGTGGACTGGCAAGTCTGGATGCAATTCTTCGGGTCTTCTCCAGACATGTCAGGGTTCCTTTACTTTCAGTAGCAGGCACTGGATATGTGTGTGTGTGTGTGTGTGTGTGTGTGTGTGTGTGTGTGTGTGTGTGTGTGTGTATGAGAGTGGAGGTATTTAGGAGACATTGTGCACTCTACAGGAGTGCTAACCAAGAGGCAAGCTAACAGAGGAGGAAAGCGGACTCCTGACATGGCAACAGTTTCAACCTCAGGGAATGAATGTTGGCAAGATCTAGACATGGTCACTGTGCGGCAAGGCAACACAGATTTACAATATGATAAGACATTCCAGACACCCATCTCTAAGCAGGTAGATCCATCCCTTCAGGTACCGCTCCCACTCAGCTTTGTGGTTGAAGAGAACAATCCTGGTCCCTGTCAGAAGCTTCCTGGCAGGATTGTTTTTTTCCAAGTATAAAAACAACAAACAATCCAGGAGCCTTAATTCCTGAGCAGCCTGATGGGTGTTCAAACAAGTTGAAACTCAGGTCACATCAGCAGACCCCAAACTGACCATCCCAGAAAGAGTTATAAGGTGATGAGAAGCTCCGGGGAACCTATTAAATCCAGCATCCCTGTCAGTGTGAAACAGGAGCAGTCTTGCATTCTCAGTTCCACTGTTTAAAGAGCCCACTAAGAAAACACTTCATCCCTCTGCCATCTGCACAGCACTGGAGTAATTAGTATCTTCCATGCCACAGGGCACCTCACCAAGTGAAATATTAAGAGAAGATTCAACCGGTCATGACACATCAATGAAACAGGATTAGTTCCATGTAGCCTTTTGCTTAAACAGAGAAAATAAAATACTTCAACGGTCTTAAGTTTACAAGTGAAGCAAAGTCTAGAAACACAGATGTTGTTTTAAAATATTCTTTAGTGACTCAGAGCTTCTGAAGGTAAAACAGGAGCAAAGCAGGACATTTTACACTAAGTTCTGGTGTGCAGATGTCAGGTGGCAAGGAACAGAGACTGTCCCCGACTCTCTGTACACTTCCAGGCTTAGAGTGCTTTCAAAAATTAAGTCAGACATTGGATCTGTTTAGGAAGACTATTTGTTATTTTTCACACAATAATACACCTCTGCTAGTTAATAGTGAAGAATTTCTGACCTTAATAACGTGCTGTGAAAAGGGTTCTTTTGAGGTTTTGCCTATTCTAAGTTCCGGGAAAACCACAACATAGTGTGAATGCCTTTTGGCAAGTCACTGCACCATGAATAGGAACAAAGTATATTAGGCAGGCTCCAGGTCTTAAGGCCTCAAACTGGAAAGCAAAGACACATAGTGTTCATAGCTTGCTTTAAATTTTGCCCTATATAAAAGTACTCTGGGTTGTTTTTTTCTGGATGTTTGCTGTTTGCTTGTTTTTTTTAAATGATGTTTAGATGAGGCATTCTAGGGAATCTGATGACTCCATCTCAAGAAAAGGCCTTGTGAGAAAACAAAGTTCAAAAAATGGGCACATGTTTGACTACTGGGAAAGGCATAAAAATATCCAATATACTAATTTTAGGGTATAAAAATCCCAATCCAATTGAAATTTGTTAAAAATGTCCAGAAGCCTTAAATGACATAAGATCAGTAGGCCAATTAGACATGGCCTAGAAAGAGAAGATATAGAGCCAGATGGAAATAAGAAAGACAACCATTATAGATCTTGTTTATTCCTTTGATTTATATATTAAAAAACACTGTAATAAGTCAAGGCATGACACATTTTGTTTTTAAAGAAACACTTCCGGACTCTCTGCAAGCTTCTGTGCCTCATCTCTCTTCATCCATACTATAGTTTAGTACACTAAAGTGCTCTTGAAGCCTTACACAGTCCTTTCACTCTTCCAACCCATTGATCTAGGTAGGGTATATTCAACAAGTTACCCTTATACTACCTCCTGTGGTTATTCTTACTAAACCAAGAACTGAAGCCATCTGCCATGTACTGCTAAGAACTGCAGGTAGAGATACAATGATAGACATTAACAAAATGGCACATCAGACATGATAACGTAGGCAGCTAACAGTCTTCCTCTCCTAGATCCAACATGCTGCTGTGCTTCTCTATTACACTGGGCTCATCAGAACTTCTCAGCTACTTGATATCCTGATGCTGTCCACATGTGACTTCTCCTAGTTGTTTTAGGATCCATTTGTTACTCATTTGACCTTATGAAGGTTTTGAGAAAAAGAAAAAAAAAAAAGCACAGGTTCTGGGGTCAAGTAGAATAGGTGGGTTTCTTGGACATCAGTATTGTTTGTAGTTCCAGGAAAACTGTTTAGACCTTTGAGGCTTGGTTTTCTTATCTATAAAGCTCAAAAATTCCCTGATGTTATCTTGAGATAGTCTTGCTATATAACCCAGCCTAGCCTTGAACTTGCTGTGATCCTCCTGCCTTGGGCAAGTGCTCAGATTATAAGAATGCTTGACCATTTCTGGTTTGTTCTTACTAGGTTTGTTCTTATAAAATTTCTAAGTTAGCACACAAAACAGTGGGCTTCATTATGCCATTTCCATGCTCATGTGTCATGAGGCTTTGTTCTATTTCATACTCTCACCCCCACTAAAAAGATAATTCTTATCTTTAAAGGTGGTTTTCAAGACTCGCTTAGATCAAATAGGTAGGCATCTAGTTCCTGCTGGATGCTCATTAAACGGTGCGTGCTGTAATTAACATTAACCTCATTATTGTAATCTAACATCATAGGCACTTGAATGGAGGTGTCAGGACAGAGGAGAATTTATGGGTGTGATAAGTGGACTTAGTCCAAGTAAGAATGAGACATCCCTCATGTAACAGGGGCACAAGTCTCGTCCTCAGAACTAACGTGCTGGTCATGATCCGCACAACTTTCAGGCACATTTTCCGATGTTATTCCCTGTGTAACCAAAAGGAAAAGAACTAGTTCTTCCTAATAAACACAGAGATGGGTTTTTTTTTTTCCTTTCTCAAGAGACCATGTTCCTCACCCAGAATTCTGGAAAAGTTGCCATGTTAAATCATTTCACATTCTTTTCAGCCCACACAAAGTACATGTGGGCTTACTGAAACATGGGTCTTGTAAATATGCCTGAATGTCAGGATTTTGGCTGTAACACAGGAACAAGGAAGGACTCCAGTTGTATCTTCCTGTGTTCTTCCTGATTTATGAGCCAGATTCCTGGTATTTGATTCATATGTGGGGAAAAAAAACTCAATGTTTTCTCCTTTTTATATTGTGATTTTTTATGAAACCATGAGCTAGCCCTTAGAAAAAAGATGAGAAAAATTTGAAATTAAAACTATATTGGCTGACAATAAATTAAACAAATAATATCTTATGAAAAAAACTGCCTGCTTTATAACTTGAAATTGTAGTAGGTATCCTAGAATTAGAAATCCAGAATAATCATAGCAAATTGAAAATTTATTCTATTGGTAGCAATAGACAGTTACAAGTATTGTCCTTAATGGCCATAAAACATTATATTCTTCTAGTGTTTTCTTTATTCAAAGACAAAAATAAATTATTTACTCAAAATTCTAAATGAGCAAGAGTTTGTACAAGTTGATTATAAAACTAAATGTCATGACACACAAATCAAGCTACCATAATGTAAAAATTGTGAGAATATTATAGCAATCAATGCATATGTACATATTGCTAATATGTAATTTTTTTAAATAATTTCAAATCTACAAAAAATTTTCAGAGTCAATAAAAAGAACTCCTTCATTTCCATATCAGCTCAACAAAATTTTCTAATTTGCTAATACTTCTCTACATTTTCCATCATAATATATGTTCATTGTTATGAATATTTTCACACATATGATGTTTCTTAATTAATGTTGTTAAAGCCAGATTTAAAAAATGTAGTTTTTTAAAAAAATGGATTCAGCATATTAAATGCCAAACATTGTTGAGTTGCATGATTTATGGGAGAGACTCTCTTATTGAAATAGCTGTTGCTCATAGCTAATTAGACTTTATAATATGCTTTTTCAATTAGTTACAAGATTTGGGAGCCTCCCTTTTTGCTACACTGACCAGCTAGAATAGGCAGTCACATGTCATTAAGAAGCAAACTTCTAAAACAGAAAGTCAGGACAAAATGCCTTTGAAGGCACCAAGATGATTGCTTTTCTTGTATATCTCAGATTCATAATTCTTTCAAATAAAATAAACATATGTTTTGATAAATACTTGCTAAAACAAGTATCTAACAATAGTAATTGCTGAAAATTTTTCAAACATGTCTGAAGTATGCTTGTGAGAAATGTGGATACACTGCTCTGTGACTTACGATTTGAATATAAGCCAACATCTTGAAAACATTTTGCAAAAAAAAAAGTTATTTTTTTAATAGAATATGGGCTCTTCTCTAGGAAAACAAGCTGTAGATCTACTACCTAGAAAGATCTCCAGAGCTCTTACTATTAATGAAGCCTGACATATAAACATGGTAATTCACTGGAGCCTGGATGTAGTTCCACAGAAGAGCTGAAGGGCACGGGGTTAAGCCGTGGCTGTGTTTATCAATATGCTTCTAAACCAATGAGTGGATCAAGTAACACACAAAGACGATGGGAATTAAATGTAATTAAAGTCACTGTCTCAACAGACAGAACAGGTTATGACCTTTGTTCTCTAACCAAAGCCCCTTACCCTTATAAGCTGGTAAGAATCATAAATAAAAGAGCTCAAGATTTTTAAAGCTCCTTTCTAAAAATGTTAGAATTAGCTTCTTCTTAAAATCTAGGCTAAAATTACAAAGCAGAGGTGTCTAGGAGAATGATATTGGAAAGGAAACATCAGGCTCAATTATTGAAAATGTGATGGCGTCTTTGATTTTATTACATGTATGCTTTTGTTTTATTTTAGGGGGTGTTAAGCAGGGGACGTTTACTAGAAGTGAATACAGTCTCTAAAGAAGAGAAAAATATCGTCTGATCATATATGCTGCCCAGCATTTGTCCATTTGACTCTTCTTTCCAAAATGGTCTACACAGAACCATTTGTGGTTGTAACCTGAGGAGGAGGGGTAACATGGGGAGAGGAGGTAAATGTTTGTAAAGTTCGTAAAAGGTAATTAAGTGATTTGCTAATCCCTGAGAGGCAATATTCTTCATATGAGGTCTTGGTGCAGTGGAACTTACTGCTCTAGAATCCAAGTCATGTCTTTGTCTGGTGAACAGGGAGTGAAAGCTACTCCTGAGTCCCAGGAAAAGAGGCCTATGAGATGGGTGAGAAGCACCCACCTCACTGAGAGACTAGCTGTGTAGAAGAGGAAAGGTCACTGAACTAGTAGTTCAGCAAGTATGTTTCTGTCTGTAATGGCCATTGCTATTTTTTTCTGCTTATATGGTTTTGTCATGATTCAAATATGCTTAACCCAGGAGGTGGCCTTGTTGGAATAGATGTGTCACTGTGGGTGTGGGCTTTAAGATCCTCATGTTACCCACCCCTATTAAGTGTTGTTTTTAAAAGAGTTGCTTTAGTCATGATGTCTGTTCATGGCAGTAAAAAACCTAACTAAGACAGAAGTTATAACTCATGGGGATGTGGAAAATAGCAAACTGAAAATAGTCTATGTACATTGTGGAGAGCCGCATAGTGCTGCGCCCTTAACATGGTGCCGGTCTCCGCCTTCCGCCACCTGTTGACAAGTGCTCTTAGGAGTAAACAAGTCCTTATTTGGCTGTGGCTGGTGATCTGGCTTGTCTCCGTGTGTGTGTGTGTGTGTGTGTGTGTGTGTGTGTGTGTGTGTGTGTGTCTGTATGTGTGTGGATCTATCTGCTGTTGCCATGTGGCAGACTGGGGTAGGCTAGTCCTAGAGTACTTAAGCCTGGGAGACGCTTCCCCCGGGGTCAGAAGTCAGAAGATTGTTCAACGGTCCTAAATAAACTGCTTGGAGAAGAGCTCACGCATTGCGTCTTCCTTGCTGGTCGAGGGTGGACGCGACAGTACATACTTACCAATATTCCTATAACCTAAGGGGTAATTACTTAAAATGTGGTAGATTTTCACATCTTCCCCAAAAGGCTGGTAAAGTCCTTTATGGTAAAGCATTGGCTTTCAAAGTATGCCTCAGGAAGCAGCAGCATCTTATATAAACTTGTTAGAAGTGCATCCCTTAGGGATGGGGTTACTGAACCAGGAACTCTGTGGGCATAACCCAGTACTTTAGACTTTCTGACAAACCCTTCACACAATTCTGAAATTCCAGAACTACAAATATTCTAAAAAGATATTAGAGGGCCAACAAGATAGCTCTGTGGCTTAAAGGTGCTTGCCTCCAAGGCTGATGGCATCTGAGTACCATCTTAGATCCAATACAGCAGAAGGAATACTCAATTCTGCACCTCCAACATATACATACATAAACACACACACACAAAATCAATCAATATAAAAATACCTTCTAAACATACATATGTGTGTGTAAAATACCAGGGGAAAAGGAGAAAAGCAGTAATAGGTTTAGAGTATATCTAGTTCCCCAAAGAAAAGAGGGATTTGGCAATAGGACACAGCTCAAAACTCTCGTAAAACCACCATTCCTTTGCTGAGGCAAGAAATAACATTTCTACGTATATATCTCCTCTTCATTTTATTCCAGAAAGTGTAAATATGATCGAAGGTTCTAAGATGTAGGTATAAAGACAAGTTTTAGAGCTTCACATGCTACATAGGGTTTAGCCCAATTTTTCCAAAGTGAGTATATACTGGGAAAAAAATAAAACTTCAGGCTCTAAACAATTCAGTTGGAAAAGAACTAAAATTCAAATGGATAATTAGTGATAACTAATTTAAAATAGCCTTGCAACAATATTTTTACACCCAAAACATCACTTTTATTATCTGAGACATGAAACTGTTCTTTAAAAAATAGTATACAAATAAATTATCCATGTGTGTATGCATGTATGTGAGTCTGTGTGCATGTGTATACATAGATGCATATGTGACCATGCACATGGAAAACAAAAGTAGATGTCTGTTGTTTTCTTGCTACTCTGGGGTTATAGATGTGTGCCACCATGCCTAGCTTTTTACATGAGTACCAGGAATCCAAACTCAAGTCCTCAAGCATGTACAGCAAGCAATGTACTGTTCACTTAATATGAAGAGACAGTATGTAATGGTTATACGTGTATCATCACAGTTACCAAACATTTATAGACTTCAATCTCCTTAAATAAAAACAATGTTCATACTTTCTTGAAAAAAAAAAGAAAGAAAGAAAGAAACCCAGTCTGCTGAGATACAGAATCATTTAGGAAGACATCCATTTCCAATGGGACTTAGCCATCAAAAGCATGCTGCTACAAGCCAATGGCTTTACTTGTTGGCAGGGTATCCTTTTTCCTTGGGTGGACTCATAATTCCCTAGAATTTTCATGTACTTGAACTAAATACAAATGATGGAATTTTTTAATAACAATGAGGAAAGGCCTCTCGAAGAGCGTTTTCACGGTGTTCTAAACCATTTTATGCATTTCTGGTTTAAGGTTTTCTTATCACAGCTAAACCAAAGAGACATACTATTTACCCTTGTGATAAAGATTTAATTGTTTTCTTTTATTCCCAGCCACGCAGGTGGCAGCTTTTGTGGACAAAGAAAACCCCTTGTAATTAGAAGGCCAAACTCCTGGAGACATGTAATCTTTTCCTCACAATGTGTTACAGTTCTGGCTGGTGTTTCAACATACAGAGACCCACAGTGCTTCAATGTGCCAAACCAAAACAGAAAACCACTGGTTTCCTCCTGGCTGTTGCTGAGATCCACTGTCTGATTTTTATTTACTTGTCTAAAGTGCCTCTTACAAGTACCAAATAAGCCACAATTGCCAGGAGCAGAATACAGAATTAAAGGACTTCAATTAATGAATAAGTAATGACACACTTATGTGTGGATGCTAACTTGCATCGTTTTTGATGCATTGAGACTTATTAGTCTGTATTTTTTAAATGAGTTTGAATCAACTTGTACAAAGCTGTATTCGTGCACTAAAGGGCATTTTGCAGAAAAACTCATAATGATTGTGTTTTGGAAAATGTAAAGCATAAACATAAAGGCACAAAAAGAACAGTGTCTATTCTTCTTCATTTGTGAGACGTGTCCTAGCATGGGCATGGGCATGGGCATGCTGTAGAATGTGTGGAATTGCACAGACATCGAAATGGGTGTGTGTAGCAGCCATGGGTGGAAATAGGGAAGCCCGCTGAATATAAAAGACACTTCGTGCATCCGTCAACTCTTACATATGACCCAGGAGACAAAGCAAGAAACCATACACAGAACACTGTACTAAAATAAATGAGAATAAATAAATGCAATTTTCAAGAAGAAAACTTCAATATTCCCTACCAGGAGCACTGGAAAATAAATTGATGACAACAGTATAATCCCATGGTAATGACACCTCTCACGTCAACTGGAACAATCACTGAGCTGCAGCCAAATTCACTGGCTAGGCACTTCCCCAGTAACAATCCTGAGACACACATTTTAATCATAATGCCAGTAAAGGGCTGCTGAAGACATTAGAATAAAATATGGATTTTTTTTTCATGAGCTATAGTTCAGCCAGTGCACATTGCCGATTTCAGCAGGGATATATAAATAAACCAGCTAACCTATGTCACAGAGAAAAAGGCAGGCGTAAACGGACTAAGACTCTTCTATTGGTACCAAGTAGAAAAGAACAGCTATTTGATGTGGTGTCGAGAGTTCTCTCTCAAGCTTGAATGAGGAGACATTTTAAGTTACGCTTGGAAAGCAGGTTTGAACCTCAGCATTTTGAAGGTAAGATTGATATTGAAGCATTACGAGTTAGCCCAGTGAATCCCTTTGCCAGTTCAACTCATAGACTCAGTTTTCTCCTAGTGGGGTAGAGAAAGGAACGCTCTGAAATTCCGAGTACCTCCAGCTCCACACCCTACAGGATCCCACTGCAGCAGACAAGATGAGGACAGCCAAGATCTTAAGCTCTCATAAGAAGGCTACAGTGCCTGGTGGAAAAGGTGGCCCAAAGAGAAACAGATTGGCTCCTGGAGAAGGCAGCTCCACTTCCAGTCTTGCTTGTTAGCTATACGACCCTAGGGGAGCTTTGCATATACTCCAGCCTTTCCGAACCTTAATTTTATTATTCATAGGAGGCAGGGACTATAATGAGCCTTTTCCCAACTTTATTCCTAGGGGGAGGGAATCAGCCCAAGTGTAAGAAACTGAAGTGACAAATGGCTTCTAAGAAAACAGAAAAAAAAAAAAAAAGATAATCAAGTTTTCAGATTTGGGTTGGTTTCTATTATTTCCTAGAGCAACAATTAGCCCACAGCTAAAATATTCAGTAATCCTTTGGAATAACGTAGGTTCATAGACAATTATTGATTAATCATAGCAATTAATCTCTATCTCATGCACAATATGTATCTTTTAGAAAATATAGTTACCTTTCATAAATCTCTCAGAGTTTACACACATAAATGAAGTTTCATTAAGGAGAGGAAAACAAGCAAGTCATAAAACAAGTATTAAAGTATGTGTAGAAAGTTAGAAAGCGATCTTGAGGACTGCTGGTGTGGCCCAGCGGCAGAGCAACAGCTTTCGCATGCCTTCACAGCCCTGGGTTTGAGTCCTACAACCACTAAGAATGAGAACCAAGAAAAATAAGCTGGAGATTGGTTTGCTCTATGGCTTTGTCATATTAATGGGAATAATATATATTGAATCACACCAGGATAGTCAGATAAATTTAAAACACATACTGAGTCAAATGTGCTTTGTCATCCACCATTAAATTAGTCACTTAGACTTGTGTATATACTTAACAGAACCGCTACAGAAGAAAGAGTACAAATGTGAACATACATGAACATATGCTCAAAACACACACAGCATCCAGACTAGCCTGCACACAAGCTTTGTAGTACAAAGGGATCCTGGGCACCTCTCAAATATCAGTCCACTGAAAAAGTGGTTTCAGAACAGAGAGACATAACAGATGGAGACATCTTCCCTTCTAGTCCAATTCTGAAATACTGCAATAAATACCTCATCTTAGTCTCCAAAGAAAGGAGCAGTGAAGCCATCGAGGGCCACCACCAGTTTTAAGTATTGCTGAGGGCAAATACGGTCAGAGAAAACATTCATCATTATATGATCATTCATAATTCATAATTAGTTTTATAATTTAAAAAAATCACTGTGTCTGAATGAACTCAATCCATCCTAGTAATTGCATTCTGTGAAATCTAACCCTTGCTCCAAATAAATGAGTTACAGGTGTGAGTAGAATGCTTTCCATTTTTCCTAAGATGTTACTGTTGGTTTTGTCTGAGACATTTGGCCTCCATAGGTATTATAGTTAATTTATCATAACATGCTAGCAATATTCAGTGTTCACTAAAAAGGAGAAAGGCGCCTTTGTGGTGACATGGGACACTCTTGTGTCTCACAGTGCTGTCAGGAACTGATCTTTTTTTCTTTCTTACCTATGCACATCAAATTCAACCTTTACTATGTTTCAGGTGAGCTGCCAAACCAAGATAAGTGTCATAGGCTTCTATTTTAAAAGCCAGAAAAATTAGCACAGTCCTACATTCTCCTGGTGAACATGTTCTTATTATTCAAGGAGGAAATCAGTTTACAAAGATGATTTTAAAACACTAAGAAAGGGATGAAAAATGAAGGCCTATAGATGTGACAAAAATGAAGGTGATTTTCAAAATTATAGCCCAGTGTAATGTCACACACTAAATACGTTCATGGGATTAGTAATCATTGTCCATTCTTTTCTTTGCTTGTTGTGAGTTAAATCTGGACTGTCCTCCACATGCTCACATTAGCACTTGCTCCCCAAATGCTGGTGATGTCTTGGAAGATTGTAGAATCTCTGAAATCTAGGGCCTACCTGGTTGACATGACCCACTTCATGATGGATCTCAAGATAAGCTCCTTGCTTCCAGTGTTCCATACTCTCTGATCAGTACCAGGAGAGAAAGTACTGCTGCACACTCCCATCATCACTGACCGACTGTGATGGTAAATCTTGGGTTGTCAACCTGACAGGATGTGAAATCATTTAAAACACAAATTGCTGCACCCTTCTGGAAAGGATTTCTTGATCTGATTATTTAAAGTACAAAGATCCAGCCTAAATATGGGCAGCATTTGCCAGTGACGGTCAGATCGGAGGGCATGGAAGTAAGGTTTGACATTCACCTGCTTGCCCTCACTCTTGCTGACAAGTTCATCTATCTCAATGCTCTGGCAGTTCTTCACCAAGATTAGAATCGACTCTTTGGGACTACAAGACTGAAGACCAGCAGCTCTTTAGGAATCCTCCAGTACAAGATTGAGACTGCAGAGACAATCAACATCATGGAATAGCCACCTACTAGATTCTTGGACTTCCCACTGTTGGGCCTGTAAGCTAATCTAAGAAAAGCCCCATAAATATATTCCATCAGTCATGTTGTCTTAGAGACTTCTGGCTATTACACCAACCTACTCCAGTCACCCTGCCTTTCCCCTCTATGATGTACTGTACCACCTGAAACTATGAGCCAAACCAAGCATCTCCTAGAGCAACTTCCTCTGTCAAGTGTCCTGTGATAGCAACAAAAAAGAACAAGTAACCTATAGAGTACCAGGATTGCTGCTAAATGCCTTCTACAAACAGATGGTAAGTTAAGGCCAAAATACATTTTCTGAAAGTAAAGCAGGCAAGCATGGAGAAATGAGACCTGGAGTGAAAAAAATAGAGAATTTACTACCAAGTAAGCAACTTCCTTAGACAACTTTAGGGCAATCCTTCTGGGATTCTCTGGAAAATATGAGGACCTCCAAGGTATGACAACGACACATTCGACACATTCTTTTCACGCTGTCACATCTTGAGACTTCTAGAGCCTTCGAATAAATTAACCATGTTCAAGAAGCAAACATTATAGCAAAGAGTAGGAAGTGTTTGTGATAAGGTATGCTCAAATAAACAAGATCAGAGGATTCTATGATACCATTTATACTGCACAGCAACCTTATAAGGCTTAAAGTCAGACCACCTCTATTTCATGTGGTGAGACTCAGGAGAGGCTACACAGCTTAACCAAGGGGATATAGAATTAACACTTGAGAGGACAAAATTTAAAATCCCAGAGAGTTTGAGTCCCAATCTTAGTCTTGTAATACATATAAGAAATGAACCACAAGTACGCAATAACATATTAATTTCATCAATTCTTATAATAATTTCTTTGGCCACTGTAGAAAAAAATGAGGACTTCAGCCATGCTAATGTCTCATATGTCAGCTTTCTTATATAACTTTATAGACAGCCATATAGAATTTCCAAAGACAAACATGCAGGAGAAAACCATTATCCTAAATCATAAAATTGAAAAAAACTATAGCTATTTTGATGAAGATCTCCAGCTTTAGAAAACCTTCACACTGGAATTCTGAATGGGCCACAGCCTCCAGTGGCACATAAAATACATCTGTTTACTAAAAAGTCAACAGCTCACATATCACATTTGAGGGAAAAATGGTTATTTCTTCTCATTTTTCAAATCGTTCAGTTATTATTGTAAATTATGGTCTGATTTTTTAAATGCAAGGCTCAATAAAGCTCATCCTGATTTCCCCAATTCAACAGCAAAATTGAATAAAAAAAAAGTACAAGTCTAGAGATATAAGTGATATATTTGCAATGAAGAAAAATGTATGCAGTATCTACACTACCTTGAAGAAATGCCACATAGCTGTCATTTGAAATGAAATATTATGGCAAAATTAGTTCCCAACGCAATTTTGAAAGATGTAAAATTGTTATAACTAGAATACTACAAGTCACTACAGGTTAATCATTTCAGGTGAGGAGAGACATTTCTGATAGGAGGTCTGCAACAGTCATCTAAGCTTTTACAAAGAGCTAAAAGAAAACATTAACAGGTATGTAAAATAGGGACAACCATGTTTCAGAAGCACTATCAGGCTGACCTACTCTGGTTAGGTATCTCTCTTTGTCCTGCCTTTATATCTATGGAGTCACTAGACAGTTTCTAGGGCTTTTACTCTAGTGGTATTGATCACAATGAAAATGTATTCATAAATTCACAATTATTTTGCAAGTACATAGAGATACAACTTAGATAAAAAAAAATTGAGGCACTTCCTCACCTGGAGTTCACAGGAAGCCTCAACAACATCAACGTGGAAATCCAGTGTGGGACATGGCTTGGGAAAGTGCTGGTGGATTAAATGTGCATGAAATCTTCTGGAGCCCATTCTGAAATGGATACAAGTGTTGCAGAAATGGACCAGACCGGGATGGAAAACTGGGAGCACATTGTGATACAGAATGATGTGGCTGGCTTGTATTCCACTTCTTGCTATAGAATTGTAGATGCCACATATATTTATTAGCTTTATTCCAGTACAGCTGTATGGTTCAGGACTGAGCTTTAGAGACAGTCAAACATTTCTGTTCTCTGTCTGACCACTCAAACAGCTCCTTCTGTCACAAGTCGTATAAGTCTTTTTTGGTTTCTTTCTTTTTTTTTTTTTTCCGAGACAGGGTTTCTCTGTGTAGCCCTGGCTGTCCTGGAACTCACTCTGTAGACCAGGCTGGCTTCAAACTCAGAAATCCACCTGCCTCTGCCTCCCAAGTGCTGGGATTAAAGGCGTGTGCCACCACTGCCCAGCTGGTTTCATTTTTTGATCAAGAGTTGGAAAACTTGTTCTTGTCAAACATTCCTGGCTTCTCATCTTCTTGTCTCCTATAATATGATTCCTGATAATCAGATTCTCTTGGCATGTAGAACCCCTTCCATAGACTTTTGTCTGCTGGACTCTCTTAGATTTTTTTTTTCATTATATCTTCCCATAAGAGAAAACTTTTAAAGACCATTTTCAGACCATGCCAGTTTATATGCTGAGGCGCCATCCCCATCTCATGGATTTATAACATAGGAGTGAGTAGCACTTCCTTGTAACATTTTCTCTGTAGCCCCCAAGTGGAAAGACAAGCCCTCTTGAAGCCCCATGGGTCTCTCATCCTATGAAACGTTATAGAAAGTCTCATGTCCATCACACTCTGTTCCATTGATGTTAACTCCATATGTGTGGGGTATCAGCTTGTCTGATAATATTTTCTATGTCTTACCTACCCAGTCTTGTTTTGTTTTCCAGTTAGGAGTAGTTACCCTAGACCAAATGACATGACCTCACTTTCCCTTTCAGTCTTTCTCTCAAGAATATCTTTCTGGAAAATATACTAAATACTTCATTTTGGTAAATAGTAGGAGATATATAACAGGAACAAATTTTTTGAACAATGGATTACTGAACCTGCCTTTTTAAAAAAAAAAAAATCCCATCACTTGGGAAAAGCATATACAGAATGACAAAAGGAACTAATCTCCATCAGAATTGTGTTAGCACTAACAAACTTATAGCTGTCTTCTTATGGCATACATGGGCAACCCTAAGGCAGAAAGAGGCAGTTCCACTTGAATTTTGATTGTGTAAAAAGTGTAATTACTGAGTGTTGAGAGTAGAATTCTGGCCTTCTTGTGGCTGAGAATGGATTATGCCATAAAATCTGATCATCATTATTTCGAAAAAAGCCAATATGAGACAAGGATGGGACAAGGATGCAATTACTCAAGATGTTATTCCATGTCAAGGTAAGGGTGCAAATCAAGATGTCAATAACTACATGAAGGAAATAGGACATCGGTAATAACAAACAGCTATTTCACAGCTAACTCGGGTCTGGAATTTACTTGGCAATGAGTCCAAGGTCATTGACACTTCAGACTCTTCAGAAAAGCTCAGTCAGACTCATTTCACAGGCTTCAGCATGGGGAGGTAAGCTCCTATCCAACTTCAGTCATGAAAATATGTAGTGCAAACCCACTTCGATGGTTACAGAATGTATTAAACCCAGTTTCTGTGAGGAAGTAATACAGCTTCCTCTTCTACTTCTTGCTTCCACAGGTTCACCTTAAGACTTTAATGTCTAGTTATACTGCAGAAAGAAACTGTCTGCACCTGCCTCACCTATGCCTATAGATAAAAACTGAGGATATTCATCCTGAAGGCCCAGCCACAAACAGCCTGTGACTCATTGGAGACCAACCTTCCATATATACAAGATGCTGCATGCTGAAATTTTAAGGGCTGTTGTATGAGTTTCTCATCGAGAGATAAAAAATGTCTTTTTCCCATAAATAGGGGTCCAGCAACAGACTAAGATAATAATTGCACCAAATTTTCCTTAGCGTGCCAAAGAGTTTAATTAAGGTTACTCATAAAAGAAGGAATGAAGAGATTCTAACAGAAATGTGAGCGCGCCCCCAAACAACCAATCTACAAAAAGTTTTACTTTGGTATAGATGAAAACATACTCACAGCTGCATGAATAGTTTCCCCCTCTTTAAGCTTCTACTGTTCATGTGCGCTACCACCCATGACCATGTGTAGCTGAGACAGAATTGCATACAGCTGGGAAAGAGGCAAAAGTGGGAGTGGCTGGAATATTGGGTGAAAGCTAAGGATTCTGTTCATCCTCCAATGAATCTGGATCTTGAGCGATTCTTGTAGGTGGTCACCGCTCTTCTAATTAAGATATGATTAGAAGACAATATTTCACAAAGACATTGGCTTAAGCTTTGTTTCCTAGCCACACAGGTTGCATACTCAAGACAAACCTCGGTTGTAGGAAGCGGGTGTGGCAGCCATTCCAAAATGGTGCCTGAGGCTAACACCTGACTTCCTCATATGCCCCTGAAGAAGCCACGCCCACAGGCAATATTGCGCAGGCTCACTGCTACGCATACTCAGGCCATCTGCTACGTAGGGCAACGTCAGATCTTGCCATACCCACTGTCCTATCACATGCACCGATGTGGCAGGCTCTGATTGGAGAAGGCAGAGGGATTTAAGGGCGGTGGAAGAGAGGCTCGGGGGCTTTTTGAAAAATGTAAGGGTTCCTGAATAAACTGCGTTGGGAAGAAAAACTCCGTGTCCATCGTTCTCTGTCTGCTGGTCGGATCAGGGAGCGACACTCTGTTAGGACCAATGTACTTTTGCAGAAGCTAGATGCTAGCTTCTAACACTTGGCCAAAACTATGACCACACCCCTATTTCATTGCCACATGCTTTTTGTTGGTATTCCCTGTCTCTAAGACAACTACTGACCTGCCTTAAACTTGGCTTGCTGGACTTAGAATGTAGATCTCTTTCACAGATGATGCAAACTGCCCTTGAGGATTGGATCTTGCCTACCCTCTCCACCAGGGCTGTGGCCAAGTTTCAGCTACCATGAGTATCTGCTGTCCTTATAAGAATGAGACCCTATGCTCAGTTCCCAGTAGTGGTAGCCTCCCTCAAAAGTTGCAAAAATTATATCTTTGGAGTTGACTGTGAAAATTTGTAGTATATTCAAGTAAATGAGCTGAAGAATAATATGCATGGCATTGCTTCCTTGTTGATGAAAACCCAACCAGAAAAAAAAGCTGTGCTCTGAATGTCAGAGACATTATGTTGAGATGAGTCAATACAGGAAAAGAACGGCTTTCTCTACACACCAGGCTGCTTGCTTCTGTTGCTTAAACATTCACATACTTCTCTGTTTAATCTCACTTCTTACATTGAAAGGGACTTTACAGATTTTTTTCAATTTAATAAAGAGATTTAGATTATATCCTATGTAAGGTAGATTTATAATGGCATGGGAATTCTGTAATTCCCCATGGAGTTCTATAATGTACTATTCTGTAACTTCTGTAACGGATCCAGTTTATCTGGTTTTTAATATAAAATGTTGGTATTTACAATTGGTTTTGACTACGTAGGATCAGTCATGCTTCATAAAGAAAACGTTGTGATATTCATGTTGTGTTTGTTCCAGTGAGTATCTCCTCCTTGGAATGTATCCATTTCTAATGTTACACAAGCCTTAGGTAACAATTTTTTCAACTGCACCCTCCACCACCCTGTGTTTGCAGTACATCTGAGGATCTGTGAAGCACATTTGTCTTTCCATATCTGGTTAGGATGCCTAGAAGTTTGTTGGGTAAAGATAATCTCAGGTTTTCTGATTGAGGGAAGAAAAGGTAGAAAAGAGTGAGCATTTTATTTTAACAGGGGTAGTGGTTTGGCAGGGACGCATGTTTGTTCTGTGAATGAGGATATTTGTTACCATTTGTGAAAGCTGTCTCATCAGCTGAATGTGCCAGAAAATGCAAATGAGTGACAAGGAGCAAGGAATCCATTCAGAACTTAGTTGACCTTCACTCTAAATTCTTAACCCAAAACTCAGCATCAAGACAAACACAGAGACTGAGATGATGTTTTCTCTGACAACACCTTCATATTCACAGTGCATTGAGATATTTTCACATATTTTATATGACCACTTGCTGAGTGCATTCTCAGGGGGAAAATCCTAGCACATTTCTTCCTCTATCATTATGTAAAGTGATACACACATGTACCCAAAGACATTTATAGGCAGAATCATAGGATAGTTCTTTATCCGCTATGCTGTCAGAGAAAAGCCTCATCTGCTGAGACAGAAATTCAAACAATTAAACAAACTTGTCAACTAAATCTGAAACCTAAATTCTGTGATCCAGGAGACCCAGGGATCAGGCAGCATGCTTTTCTCACACAAATAGATGTGGGGGTTTATTTGGTTTTGGGTTTTCAGAGAACTCAGGGCAGGTCAAATAATTCCTCCGAAATTAGTAGCTGTTGGCAATATAGCCAAGGTTTCTGTGGGAGATAGTAAGTTAGCTAAAATTCTCCCAGACTTGACGAAGAAGGAAAATACTGATCACTGTATTAATATCACACACAAGGAATGCCAGCATGATAAGATGATTAACGGATGGTTTAGCAAGGTCAACAGCACATTCTCAAACATGCCAAAACACTCCCTATCTCTCAATTAATGAAGGTAGATGAAGAGACAAATGCATATCCATGGAAGGCCCGCACCTTACAGATAGGGGTGTGGTGTGAAGAGTGGAAGAGTGGAAGGTCCATGGTTCCTACAGATTGTTTTCTTTCTCTTTTTTTTTTTTTTTTTTTTTGGTTTGGTTTGGTTTGGTTTTTCGAGACAGGGTTTCTCTGTGTAGCCTTGGCTGTCCTGGAACTCACTCTGTAGACCAGGCTAGCTTCGAACTCTCGTACTCAGAAATCCTCCTGCCTCTGCCTCCCAAGTGCTGGGATTAAAGGCGTGCGCCACCACCGCCCGGCTACAGATTGTTTTCAAGAGACATAGGGAAGGAACTACAAATGAAAAAATAATGAGTCACATGTAACTTTCCATGGAGCAGTGTGTCATTGCTATGGATAACACAGTAGTACTATAGTGCCAGACTTGAATGTGAATGGAAGATCTGGGTAAACGTGAAAGCTGTTTAGGAGCAAACACTTGAGAAATAAGGTAGCTTCATCAATGTTAGATTTCCATCACAGACTTTATGACATATCATCGAACATAAGTGCTTTTATGAGTTTTAAAATTTGCTTCAATATTTGACACTCTGCGCTTCAAGGAATTCTGATTGGCAGCTGATTAGACTTCAGCTCCGTTCATTAGCTTTCTTAGTAAAATTAGTAGGCTAGAAAATTGCATTGTAATTCATCAAGGGGAAACTAAACGTTGCTAGAGATTTTAAGGCCGTGATGGTATATTTACTTAATATAGAATAGTTTTGCAAGAGATTTCTAATAAAAATGTGCCAGAGAATATGTATTATCAACTCATCTGGAACCACGAGAATCTATTTCTGCACATTTGGTTTCTCTATAGGAAGAAGTTTTATCTACCTTGAATCCCCTGTGTTGTGCATTCCGATAATTACAGAAAAGTGCTATTTCTCCATTATTTCTATCTCCTCTGTGTTCTATTTCAATCCATCCTAGGTATCAAGTATGCTTAGAGGAATCCTTCAAATGCAACCAGTACGGACAGTGGTTTCCGTTCTGATTCAAGCAAATAATTTACTCTCAAAGTTTCTCCTCCAAATCAAAATGTCACATTATGGCAATGCTGTAGTAACTACATGATTTCAATTGTGGTAAGGGAATGGGTGTCAAAGACGATGTAGAATCTTAGTAAAATAAAATTTTCATTTGAGCACATTTCAACCAAATAAATGCAGGAAGAAAGCAAGTCATCATTTTACATTAGTCATATGCTGACAATTCTGCTCCTCACATTTTATATTTGCAAGCTAGATGAAGAAAATAATTTCATTTTCATTTATAGAACACAAAACTTTGTGAGTGGCAAAAAACGTATAAGAGAATGAAACGAATGATTGGAATACACTATCCGTTCATTCATCTACCATGACAAATTCCGCAGACTGGTGTTAAATTCATATCTTATTTATATTTTGTAGGAATATTTAATGCATTTAATGTTTACTAAATTAAAAATGAGACATATAGATAAAAGGCTTTGTTGTTTTTAAAGAGCTTCGCCTTTGTATTTAATCTTAGCGTGAAAGAACTTTAAAATAATTTCAAGAAGTTGAGATGTTGTTTTAAATGAAACTAGTCATCACTATGAAGTAACACTAAAGTATTTGCCTACTGTGACTGAGGGCTTTCAGTTCAAATCTCCATGGTATAATAACAATAAATCTCCATGGTATAATAACAGTGAAACCATCAGAATATAACACTTTAATAACTCTATTGGCCTTTTTCTCCTTAAAACAAACAAACAAAAAAACTTTTCTATTATAGTAATTTAGTTGGGGGGTTCACATACATACCACAGTATGTGTGTGCAACAGGAGAAGCCATGTGGGAATGTGTTCTCTGCATCCCATCATGGAGCCTCGAGATGGAGCTCAGGGCACTGGACTTGATGGTAAGTGCCTTTTCTGACTTAGCCATTTGCCCACCCCATTACACTTTTATGCCTCCATCTTTGCTTTTGTTTCTCTCTGTCCTCTTCTCGCCTCTTAAGACACATTGCCTCTCTGACCTGAGGACAATTTACCTCTCACAGCAAACTCTGAGATCCTCAGGACTAGGAAACAAAATTTATATGTTGCTGAAATTCTTGAGAATTTATGGTCCACACATTTTTATACACAAATGTCCTCATTATACTAGCTCCTGAATCTTTCCATTCCTTTCATTTGTGAATGTGGAGTCAAACTGAAGTGTCAATGACAGAAATCACAGTTTCCCATATGATTCTGATTGTTATGGTTATCCTTGAATGTGATTAATTACTAATACAACTTGGAAAGGACAGTAATATCTGGGCCTGCTGTCAGATCTCATTTAATATGCTAGTAGGAAAACACATCACTAATTCACAACTTCATTTTAAAACCGTTTTAGGCATATTTTCATAAGACTGATTTCTTAAGACATTTGAAAAATGTTATTGCTTTCACTTAAAATATTCTGAATAGGAGTCCATAGGTAGTCCAGAGGTAACAAATAATTTAAGAACAAGCACACAAAATATTGAGAAGTATATACTTTCACCTGAAGGTGAGCTGAAAGGAAAAGAAGAGAGCAATAGTGAGAACAATTTACAATCTCACTGATAGTTTTTGCTTAACACACTGATAAACAGCACAGCCTACCCCGAGACTACAGAAATTACGCCCCCAGTTTGAGCGGCTTGAGCTACCTTTGTGCAATACTCTGTGGGTTTGACTCATCATTCCTTGTTCTTAACTGATCCTGAAACTTAAGAACCTAAATCAAGGAGGAATTTAAGTGATGGCTCTGTAAATCCTACTCTGGATGGTGTACAGTTGCAGATGACTAAACGACACTGGGAGAAAATTAGACAAGACTTTAGGCTCTTAGCTAATGATAACTATTCTGTTACCTGATTTTGAGAGAAGGAGAATGGTGGAGAAATCCTCACAGAACCATGTCAGTGTAACCTGCCTGCAAATAAACTGAAACACAGTCTTGCTTGGTCATGGGTCATACAGGAGTATTGGGGAGCAGAATATACCTAACCATAGGAATTGGCCCTATCAAAACCTTCTAGAATAACTGAAAAATGGTAAACATTTCAGGACATATTCTGGACAAACAATGAGTAAACAGAGTCATTTCAAGCATAAAATACTTACATCTTATTGATGTGTTATTTCCATTAAGAGATGAACTCTATTAAACAATTTTAAGCTTATCCATGGAAGGAAAGAAAATGTATGGAGCTGCCTTAGACGCTGCTTCAGTACAAATGCTACACTTAGCAACTCTTCAGAATCAGTCAAGTTGTCATTAGTTCAAAACTATGAATGCTATTAAAGATATGATGCTCAGGGGCCTTGTATCAAAATATGAACTTTGAAATAAATATGCCCACAAATAACATAGTGCCACTTCTGTGTTGTTTATGGAAGAACTTGATATTTGTTTGAACACATAATTCTTACAAAAACAAATAAGGAGAACGCAGTATTATACTGTTTATTTATTTTTATCCCCAGTACACACTATAAGAGATTAGCTGAATAAGAAGAAACTGCACATAGCTACATGGCCAAGGAGGTCTTCTCTCTCTCACTCACTATGGTGAATTATCTATAGAGTGAATATCATAGGTATAAAACTCTAGTGTGCTCTATCCTGGGATGCCCAATCAGAACCACTGGAAGATTTAAATTGTAATAGAATGTGATGTAAAATTATTGAAGGTGATTCATGCATCCACGTGTATTTGTGTGTGTGTATGTGTGTTTGTGTGTGTTTGTGTGTGTTTGTGTGTGTTCCCTATGGCTCTCTGCCTTATTGCTTTGAGACAAAGTCTCTCACTGAACCAGAAAGGCTTTGTTTCATGTTTCAGCAAGGCTGAACAGAAATTTCTCCAGATCTGCTTGTTCTTCCCCGCTGTGCTGAAGTTACAGGCATATGTAGCTATAGCTAGCTTTTGTGTGGGTGGTGGGAATTCAAATCCAGGCCCTTGGACTTGGAGAATAAGCACTATTATCCACAAAGTAATCTTCACAAAGATGACTTAAGTTTTTAAATTTTCATCTCGTCCTCTGGATTCTGAGAAAATCAGAAATATCTAATTTATGCCCCAGATATATTTTAGTTTCTTCTCTAACAATTTTAGGATGGAGATGGGGGAGTGGTGAATACAAACGTTTACAAGGTAAAAGCTACGTTCCCCTTTCTACTTGTACAACAGTCTTTTAAAAATCACATGGAACCCTGAATGATCCATGAAAGGTTACTTAGATATTGACTTCTGATAGACCGAATTTAAAATATGATAACAACTAAACTATTAGCTTCAATAATCCCCATCAGAGAATTCCTCTGTTAGATACCTCCTGTGTTGCATCAACACTAAGAAATGAAATTTCCTTAACCTCTTGCTTTGGATTATAGGGAGCATAACACAGCTCCTAGAGAGCCAAAGAATCATAATTCAGACTTCAAAAATTAAATAACAGAAAAATCACAACTGGAAAAAGTTGTTCCCTGATTTTCAAAATCCTGACAGGAGTTTGACAGGAAACATTTTTTTGGAAGTCAGCCAACTAAAATGCTGCTTATTCATGATTTTGCCAGAGAATACTGAGAAGGAAATGAGATTGCAATCTCTCCCTGTCCAGCTGTCAAAGAAGACAGCAAATTTCTCTCTCTCCAAAGAGAAAACTAGAAATGAATTTTTTCACACTGTCAGAAATCTACACTTCACTTCAGTGGGTTTGAGGAACATCTAAAAATGGATGTAATGTGACAGCAACCACAGGGACATCAGAAATGACAAAGGTTATTTCTGTAGTTTAATGTGAGCAACAGAGAACTGGCCAATCATTATGAAGAAGTCTGTAAATGTAAAAGAACGTGGATGGATAATTAGTCCTTCAGGGCAGTGGGGACATAGAGATATGGAGGCAAGCGGGGACAGCACACTTTGTAGACATTGTTCCTGCACTGTTCGCTGTAGTCTTCTACCTACTTACCCTTCATGTCAATGCAAATACTAATCAGGCACTTAAAGGACACTCAATCGGTGATCCAGTTATGGAAATCAGCTTACACCAGACTTACACATCATGATGGTCAGCCAGAATACTAACAAAACTTTGGTGAACACTTCTAGAAGGTGGAGACCCTCTATCACAACGCAGTGGCTGGAGAAACTCATGTTCTCCACTAGGGTTAGCTTGGACATATGGTACAATAAACTAATCCCTCAAAGCATAAAAGGCAGCTGTAGATACATTTAAATTCACAGGTTTCAGATCTTCCTTCTGCCACCCTGCTCACACATCCTCCATCCTTCTGCCAGGTATCTCTTGCCTTTCCTTTGAATAATAGGTGGATTTAGATAACAAATCCCATCTCATTTGTTGATTATGGAGAGTCTCCTTGGCTCATTTCTCTACAGCATAACTTTACAGGGTTCTTGTCATAGCTTAATCTCCACTCATGTTTGTGTTTCATCTTAGTGTGTGTATGTATGTTGAGGGCTATGGGGTGGGGGCAACCCTGCTATTTAAGGTCACCGTCTACTATGTCTGGATAGTTCCCCTGAGCTCAGTGCAAAATGGAGGGCTCGTTTTTTCCACCAGAACTTCACCTTCTCTGTCTGGCCTTATCTGGGAAGCCCTACACCCACACCCACACCCACACCCACACCCACACCCACTACCTGAGGAAGGTCATAATCCTTGGCAAGCCTACAAATTCAACTTCCTCTTTACCAGTAAGAAACTGCTCAGCAACTACCTGGGCTTCACAGAATGGCTCTCCATGCAAATCAGGCATTTTTGGTACTTTAAACTCCAGCCAATGATTTATATTCACCCTGAAAACTCCTTCCCAATTCCCAATTCCAGGGTAGCCCTTGCCTACCCTGAATAAAATGTATGCACACAAGCTATTTCACTGAAGATCATCCAAGAGTTTAACTGAGTGCTGTCTAAAAGAACTGTAACACTAAAATCCTTGGAGAAATGACCCCTACCCCCACCCCAACCCATCCCTAGCACTCCCAGACCAGAATCCTATAGACCCCATCTATTCCAGGCTCTGCTTTATCTATCCAGCCTGGTGTGCCTCAGCGTCTGGACACCCTGAGGGAGAAAGCAGAACTCAGACCCATGTGCCCATGTGTGGGTGTGTAAACCTGTACAAGCATCCTAAAAATAAATTGCTAAGTCTGCATAACGTTATTTGTGTATGTTTTCAGGGATAAGCACTGGTATCAGATAACTAGTTGATGTGCTCTTTCTTGGAGAGTACTACTTCTCCCGTCTCTGAGTGTTCCCTACTTTCTTGTAGTCCTTTGTTTAAGGTTGAGGCCTCATGGACTTTCTTTTCCACGTTGACATCTCTTATTTGCATCATCTTTGTTCGAATCGTATTTAGCCAGTCATGTTCATAAGACTTTATGGGTGTAGCTTCTAACATTACCAGGAGACACAGTCTCAGAGAAAACTCCCTGATTTCCTACCGCTTACCGTCTTCCCACCACCTCCTCAGCAATGTTCCTTAAGTCTTAGGTGTGGAAATGTGTTGTAGATATATGCACTGGGATAAGGCTCCACACTTTGCATTTTGATTGGTTAGTCCTTATCTATTGTAAATAGTTGTTTCTTTGATGAGGGGTAAGAATCACAGACCTGTATGTATAAGGACAAATATTTAGAATGTAGTTAGAGATTGTGCTGACTTAGTAACGGGGCAGTAGTTTCTCCTCAAAGATCTATGATTTCAC
Organism: Grammomys surdaster; assembly: GCF_004785775.1. Lineage (NCBI taxonomy): Eukaryota > Metazoa > Chordata > Mammalia > Rodentia > Muridae > Grammomys > Grammomys surdaster. The sequence continues at coordinate 7,787,553 of NW_021604587.1, forward strand.
TATCCCTTGATTGTTGGCTAGGTTTCCTGAATCAGACATGAATTCCCTCTTGTTCCGTGGGTCTTAAGTCCAAAGAGATTGCTGCTGGTTACCTCTAAGATGTGTGTGCCATTACTGCATCCTGACGGTTATCATTCTCTAATAGTTATTGTGGTGGTTCACTGGCTACTTGTTTTTTCCTGACAGGGTCTAGTTAAGCTTCCCAGTAGCCCTTGAATTTGCAATCTTTCTTCCTGGTGCTCCTTTAACCTCAGGTTACATGCATGCCCCAGCAGGCATAGCTTCAAGGAAAACACCTTGAAAAGGTACCTTTTTTTTTTTTAACATCCTCAGGGATGTTTGTTTGTTTGTTTGTTTGTTTTCTTGTGAAACACTTTGAGACCAGGTGTGGGCCACAGTAAGAATAAGACCCGGGCATATAGTCTATATATGGTTTCCTCCCTTCTGCAGGGTCCACTTAGCTTTCCATGACCACATTAAGGTCATCTCAACATCACTGATGTGTCTCTTCCAGCCTCAAAAGTATGACCCGCAGCCAGTGCAGTCAGTGTAAAGGCTATAGGACTCTCGGTAAATGAGGAAGAAAGGGAATAGGGGAGGAGATGAAAAGAAAGAAAATGGAGATGAAGTGAGGGAGGAAGAAGAGAAGGGATGAGAGCTGGAAGGAGAAGGAGAGTCAGTCTGAGGCAGAGACAGCACAGATGACTTTTCTGTGACTCCTGATCAGGTGAATCCCATACAAACCAACAGTCTTTCCTATCCTTCACCCTGCATTTCCTCTGCACTATCACTTGCCAAATATCTACTAAAGACATGCTTAACTTTAGACAACCCAGCCCCCAAGCACATTCTCATTTAATTTGGAGGTATACTAGAAGGTGCATACAAGAGCATCATTAGGTTTCCCTTAGAGGGTAGGGTAAGGAAGGAGAATTGAACACTGGGAACAACACGTGGAGCTCCGGGGCACAGTCATTATCTACTCTCTGAAAATAGTAAAGAGGACAAACAGGTATTTAGAGATTCATTTCCTTTCAATTTTACAGGTGAGCTCACAGAGAAAAAGGAAACTCTAACTTCCCACTACATCAATGTCACTCCAAAACTTCTCAGACAAACTCTGCCATGAAAAAAGAGGTGGGTTTGAACTCTTGTTCACTAATCAGCACACTGGAAGCATTCGTTTCCATGGAGCTTTTCTAGGTGACAGCACTGTGCACTGTAATAAACAATAGCATCTCACCAAGTAAACATGAAAATAAATAAACCTTGAAGACAATCTGAGCACTATTTAAAAATTAATAAATTCAGTAAAGCAAAACATGTATAAATCAAGTTCCATTTTCCCATTGAACATTAGATAATTTTGGCTTAGAAACATGTTCTTGAATTTTTATATTCTGTAAAATCTCTTACATGAGTAGAAAATCCAATATTCATAATCATTTGTCATTAGGTCCTTATCGTCTTTAATCCAACATCGACTTTGCACTCTTGACTTTGTTTTCATCTTCTCATGCCCAAAGCACACCATTCACCATCTATCTCATGGCTGTTCTTCAAATCTCATTATATATCGAGACTATGATATAACAAGGAAGTTATTATATACATGAATAAAATATTGCTCAAAATAATGAATTAATCCAAAGATTGATGTGGGGCATTATGTCTTTCTAAGTGATAAACCTGACAGACAAAAAGTAACTGTTATGCCCTATTAGTAAATACTATTGGTTACTGGCACAATATTCAGTTTTATGGTAGTATTTTGCCCTTTGTTTCCACTGCAAAGGGAGACCTTCTGTTTCTGGATGTTATTCTAATAGTACAGTTTTCTGAACACAGAAATTTTTGGTTTGTTTTGTTTTGTTTTTTGTTTTTCGAGACAGGGTTTCTCTGTGTAGTCCTGGCTGTCCTGGAACTCACTCTGTAGACCAGGCTGGCCTCGAACTCAGAAATCCGCCTGTCTCTGCCTCCCAAGTGCTGGGATTAGAGGCGTGCGCCACCACTGCCAGGTGAGCGCAGAAAATTTAACAATAAACGATGAGGGTGGTTTTTTTTCATGAACATGGGCAGGATTGTTTCTGATTTGGTAAAGTTGGAAACATTTTTCTGCCTCTGTGTGTGTGTGTGTGTGTGTGTGTGTGTGTGTGTGTCTGATGTAAAAGTATGTATTTACCACAGACATGTGTGTCATACGTGTGTGTAAAGGTCAGAGGACAACCTTCCGACACTGGTCCTTACCTTTCCATTCTATTTTAGACAGGGTCCCATCACTAACTAGCTAGCCCATAATCGTTGGGAGGGTCTTATCTCTATACCCATTGCCAAACCAGGGCATGCTGGAATTACGGACTAATAGACTCACAACCACGTCCAGCTTTTACATCAGTCTAGCAATAAGAACTCAGGCCATCAGGTTTACACGGCAAGTACTTTGCACACTGACCCATCTCCCCAGACTATTTTAGTGACTTGGTTAAGTATAAATCTGGTTCCATCAGCTCTTACGTGTGAAACAACGTGTAACCAAAAATGTGGTTAAGCGGATGACATCCCAGGGAAAAATAAGACAATTCCCTGGAAGACTTAGAGCTATTGGAGTGTCTTTGCATGTACCTCTGTTAGTAAAGAAAATATAGCCAACTCACTCATGGCCTACTGTGGTATATGCTTTTTAAAATGCTCTCTTGGAACTTTGTTCCTGGCAAGTATAAATGCACATTTTCTGTAAGAAGGAGGCTATGTCACCTGCACTTCTTTATCTTAGGTGTACTTTGGACCAACTACACATTCATCAGGGTATTGTTGATTAAAATATCTTTTCTAGAGTACTACTGGGGAAGAAAACTTAAACTTAAGAAAAAAATTCCCTTCAGATCCTGAGAAAATAAAAGAGTGTTGAACTTCAAGGTTAACAAGAATCAGAACTTTTAATTCTTATCTTTGAAAGAACTAGGTCTAAGACCATGGTTTCCTGTACATAGCTGTCAGTCTCAGTGATCACAGCTTTTCCTACTAAAGAAAGGAGAGAATTAGGCCTAATTCCTGTTATATTTGCTATGCTTAATATGGATATCTTCAAAGCAAAACACCATTGAGGCTGAAAACCTGAGTCCTTGCTGTCACTATGTCATTGCCTCATCTCTATGGTCTTAGAGGCAAACTACATAAGACACGTTCATAAAGCTCTAGTTTGCCCAAATTCCCTGACAAGTCTGCTGATAGGACTGTATAGGAATGAGATTTGAAATTACAGTTGGAAGGCTTTTTAAAAAAATAAAAAAGGAAGAGCCAACATTTTGACCAAACTTTAGGCAAGAAAAAGATCCACAAGGTCCCTGAACAATATGTGGTACGAGGCACGTCTGGCAAAAAAGAATATATCCATCAACATGAAATGAAAAAGTATTTATTAAATGTCTGCACTGTGATAAACAAAGAAAAGCAATATAAAGACTGGAAAGATATGATCCCTGTCCATCATGAGCCATCTTCCACAAAGATTTCATGTTTGTTGATAAGACATGGGAGAGAAGGAGGCATGAGACACTAAAGCTGGCCATGTAACAGATGTTACTTAGGAGTATGCAAGGAAACCTATTATTTCATCCTAAAGTTTAGATAGGTACATTAAAATACAAGTCAACTTTTGAAGAATATGCTGGCCACAAACATATCAGGGGATAGAAAGGAAGGCTAAGGTTTAAAAATAAAGGAGATCAGCACATGCAGGAGGGCTTTGAAGAGAGCAGCTCCCTGGAGACAAAGGGTTAGGTAAAGGTATTACAAATGAAGTTTTAAAAAAATATGGGATGTATATGTGTGCACATACACATATGCCTATATATTATGTATACATATTTATATATGCATATGTATATTCAAGCAGGCTGAAACAGGCTTATGAATTAACACTTAATGTCCTACGGAACAAGGAGTCAAACAATACTTCTATTCAGAAAAATTTAATGCCCAAGGTAGTGTCTTAAAAATAATTTGCTACATTAATATGAGATGGAGTAAGGAAAACTGGACCTGGGGCAGTCAATTAGGAAACTATTATATAATGATACTCTAGTCTTTCCATTAAATAGGACTTTGATAGTACTGTGATTTGTATCTGAAATGTTCTCTCACAGGCCTATGCGTTAAAGGCTTGGTCTTCAGTTTTGTGTTACTGGAAAGTTGTAGAACCTTTAAGAATGGGTCCCAGTGTGAGTTTATAGGACAATAGGGATGTGGTCACTAAGAGGATGTGGATTACTGGTCTCCTTTTCTCTGTCTTCTGTGCTTTGGCCACGAGGTGAATGTTTTGCTCTGGTAATCACACACACCTTGCTATAAATCCCAGAAGTCAGAGTTTCTCAAACTTGGAATCTAGGATGATGATGATTCTACTGAAGAAAGGAACCAAGAGGCGTTTCTGGTTAGGGGCTTACATTGATGAATTTGATTACATGTTCATTTTTATATAGTCTATATAAAAGTAGGCTACCTAAGTAGATAGATAGAGGGTATCTTTAAATATGGCACAGGCTGAAGAAAGATGGGTTTTAAACAGGGACTTACAGTATTGCAGTGAAATGGCTTCAAATACTATTTTATTTTGTGTTTATTTATTCACTTTACATACTGCTCACTGTTCCCTTCCAGGTTATCCCTCCCACAAACTTCCTCTCCATTTCCCCCTCCTCTTCTCCTCTGTGCAGGTGGTAGCCCCACGGATACCCCCCACACACACCCTGGTACATCAAGTCTCTGTAGAGCTAGGCACATCCTCTCCCTCTGAAGCCAGACAAGGTAACCTAGATACAAGAACAAATTCTATGAACAGGCAACAACTTTTGGGGTATCCTCTGCTACAGTTGTTTGTGACCCACATAAAAACCAATTTGCACATCTGCTACATATGTATTGGAAGAGCAGCCTGTATCTGCTCTTTGGTTGGTGGTTCAGTCTCTGAGAGGCCCAAGGGTACAGGTTAGTAGACTCTATTAGTCTTCCTATGGAGTTCCTACCCCCTTCAGGGTCCTCAAATATTCTTGATATAATACATATAAATATTACTTTTGTAAGCTGAAGAATGGTCTCCAAAGAATTCCCCCCTCAAACTTGATATGATATGAAAAACAGGGTATCAGCCAGTGTGATTGCAAATCTTGCAATGTGAAAAGTTCCATTATCTAATCACTTATGTCCTTCTGGGAGTCACACAGGGAAGACTATAAAGGAAAATAGTATATAGTGATGGATGCAGGGATGAGAGGGATGTGGTCACAAAACCAGGAATGTAGTAGCCACCAGAAGTTGAAAGAGGGGGAAAAACGATTCCTGTGGGGTCTCTGGGAGGAATACAGAAGGACTCTATCCACTTCTGACCTAGACCTGGGGATTGATATCTTGTGTTAGGCTCCAGAATGAGAAAATGCCTTTGTATTATTTAAACATCAGATCTGTGATAAATTATCACAATCACTCTAGAAAACTAATACAACCACAAATGGAATTCTATCAAGTAAACACAAATAAATACAACTAAATGATAATAAGCAGAATCACAACTTTCAAAAAGTCAAAGAACTTCTTGCTTTGTTATATATTAACATTTTCTCTTCAGAGAATATTCTAGTTATAGTGCCTCTGCAGTAAGTAATTTTGTTTGCAACACTTGCGAGGGTATATCTCAGTATCAGGGCTTCATTCTCCCCAATTAGGGATAGCACAAATCTGCCATAATCGTTTAGCTTTGAGTTAGAACTAATCAGAGGATAAGGACTATATATAGGGCTAGTTCTATGGATAAATATATTATTAGTTCTCTTGCAAGGGACACAGGTTCAATTACCTGCACCAACATAATGGTTCATAATCCCCAGTAACTCGTGCTGCAGAGGATTTGATGCCTTCTTTTGATCTCTGGGGACAACAGGTATTTTGAAGTACACGTACGCACATATAGGCAAAGCATGAATACACATAGAATAAAGTAAATACATCTTCAAAGTAAAGAGAACAGATGTAGAAAGGAGGACTAGTGGTGAGAAACCTAAGAAAATATGGTAGAATGCTCTCTAGATATCTTTTTTATAATATCCAGAATTTTTTATTTATATATTTATTAATTTATTATTCACTTTACATCCCAATTGCAGCCCCCTCCCTCCTCTTTTTCCAGTCCCACCCTTACAAATCCCTCCCTTGATTGGCCCCTGACTTCTCCTCAGAGAAGGGGAGCTCCCACTGGGTACCTGAGACATCAGGACTAAGAACAAACTCTCCCACTGAGGCCCAACCAGGCAGTCCAGGTAGGGGGAAGGTGATCCATTGACAGGGAACAGAGACTGAGATAGCCTCTGCTCCATGTACTAGGAGACCCACATGAAGACCAAGCTGCACACCTGCTACAAATGTGTAGCGGGTCTAGGTCCAGCGCCTGCATGCTTTTTGGTTGGTGGTTGAGTCTTTGTAAGCCCCCATGTACCCAGGTTAGTTGAATCTGAATCTTCTTGTGGTGTCCTAGACCCCTCCAACTTGCTCACTTCTGTGCTCTACTTTTCCCCTCTAGATGTCCCTTTGTTTTCAAATGAATTACACATACAGTCGAGACTGTTCTATAGACTGTGGTATCTGCCCTATTTTATACATCTGCTTTACCCTATCTCACAATGCCATAACCTGAATTCCACAAAGAAAATATTTTCATATTTCTTAATATTTTCCTAGCTTTTAACTTTGATAGATACTACTTAATGAGAGCCCAAACCTTTATGAGAAAACAACTCACTTGAGTTATACTACTTACTCATCGAATCAGACTTGGAAGAGTGTTCTTAAAGACAAGAGCTGCATCATCAGTACAGTGTGGCCTGTTTCCTTTCCCCTCTGAGCTTCATTTACTGTAATAATCTTATCACTAGTCCTTATATCCATTCACATCAACCATCATGAGAAGCAATCACAGAGACCTTTAAATCTCAGGGGAAAGCTAGTTTGTAAATTACAAGGCTAAAAACACTAGATTTAAGAATTCAAAGAATTCCTTCTAAACCTGGTCCCTGTCTGAGCTCTAGCTAGCAGCTCACTGCTACACTGTCTGTACTAAGATTCCAGAGACCATCCAGAGCAAGTCCACTAAGACTCCTGACAAAAGACAAAATTATAAAAATATTAGAGATCAAATTGTCAATTATCAGATTAAAAATTCTAACTGGGTTTCATTTGACTGCAGAAGAGAACTTTTAATATAAAGCAAAGTGAGTGGTCTGATAAGACTGGAAGAAGATTCTGGTTTTACAGGGAAAGAAAGAAAGAAGAGAAGAGAAGACAAGAAAAGACAAGAGAAGACAAGAGAGTGCAAACAGGGACAGATATAAAGAAAATTGAAGAACTTAGGATGTAGCTCAGAGCAAAAGTCTGGTATATATGGGTTTGATCTCCAGGAAAGGGGAGGGGAAGTGCTGAGGGGACTGGAGAAGGGAAGGGAGGGATGGGCACAGAGAACAAAGCAGTCATTTCAAACATTTCCAACTTGTTTTCCTCATAGGATTAAAACAGAAAGAATCTTCTTCATCCTTGTCACACTGATTCCATCAAACTGGGCATCTTCTGGTTAACTGCTATTAATCTCATGGAGTTGTGAGTATGTTTACATTTCTGTTTGATTTGAAGTCTCACTGTAGGCTGGAGAGATAGCTCAGAGGTTAGGAGTACTGGCTGCTCTTTCAGAAGACCCAGGTTCCAGTCCCAGAACCTACACGACAGCTGACAGCCACCAATCTATAACTCCAGTCCCAGGGGATCTGACACCTGCTTCTGGCCTCCAGGGGCACTGTATACATGTGGTACAGAGACATATATTCAGGATCCAAACATAAAATAAAAATAAATAAAATATCAAAAATTGAAAAATATTAAGTATCCCATTTGGATGTGAAATTTCCCTAGCAAGTATTTGAACATGACCTTCTCTCTAGTTCAGTCTCACGTGGTTGGGTCTAGAACAGAAGTTCAATTCGAAACAGTGGCCTCTTAGGAATTTTATTAAAAAAAGAAAAAACAAATTTATTTTATAACACAATAAAAATATTAAAGAAGATTTTCTTATTTTGCCTTCTGGTGCCATAAAAGAATATCACGGACTCAGCAACTATAAATAATCGAAATGTATTTGGCTCCTCGCTCTGGAGGCCAGCAGCCCAAGAGCCTGATGCTGGCACCTGGCATGGGCATTCATGGTCATCACAACATCACAGAGGAGCTGCTATTGAGTAGGACATACAGAGATACAAGGCTAAACTTGTCTTTTTTGTTGGAATCCACTCACTGTTTAAAAGCCTCAGTCCAGTTCTGATGGCAGAGTCATCATGGCCAAACCATCTCTTAAGAGCACCCAATTTGAGTGCTGTAGCAACTACAGTTAAATTTCAGCATGAGTTTTGGAGGGGACATTCAAACGAAGGCAAACACAACCAGAAATGTGCTGACAACTCCAAATGGGTTAGGATGACAGACAAATTTCAGCTGTAGGGACATTAGAAAGTCCAGATGTCCACAAATCTGGTTCTCTAGGTGAATTATAGTCTTAATGAGAAAATGTTTCAAAAATCTACACACAAGGGGCAGTGTTTAAAAAGTGTTAGATTCAGCTGGGCAGTAGTAACACACACCTTTCTGCCCCAGCTCTTGGGATGCAAGCAGATCTATGAGCTTGAGGCCAGCCTGGTCTACAGAGCAAGCTCCAGAATAGCCAGAGCTACACGGAGAAAGCCTGTCCTGAAACAGAGAGCAGGGCAGACAGAGAGAAGATAGAGAGAGAAGGGGGATGGGTTAGAGAGATGGCTCATTGGTTAATAGCACTGGTTGTCATTCCAAAGGACCCAGGTTCAATTCTCAGCACTCACAAGGCAGCTCAAAACTGTTTGTAACTCCAGTTTCAGTAAGTATGACATACTCACAGACAATCATACAGGCAAACACACATAAAATAAAAAATAATAAATATTGAACAGTGATATTCAAATAAACTACAAATCATAAATCATCTATCTTCTTGAAAAAAATGTTCCAAACAGGTTCCACAGTGATTGGATAATATGAAATAGTTTCTAAGGTAGATAACAACATTAAAAATAATCTTTTGGCTGGATAGATGGCTTGGTGAGTAAGAAGAATATGTCTCTGAATCCCTAGCGCCCACATTAAAAATCTACACTTGAGCTGTACCTTTAACCCAAGCAATAGGGAGAGAAAACAGGATCCCTGGAGCTCACAGGCCAGCTTCTCTAGCTGAAAGACAGGCTTCTGATTCAGTGACAGGCACAGCCTCATGGCTGAAAGGCTCAGAGCGAAAAAGAGAAGCACTGGACAGCCTCCTCTGACCTATGCATGCAGGTATGTGAGTGCACACACTGGCACACTTACATGTATGTGCCACAAACATAAACAGCACACACAGAAAACTAAATCTGAAAACAAAAGCCATAGAGCCTATCTTCTTGAAATGCTTATAAATGGCTAAATAAATGTATTTTCTTGACAACGAGCATATTTCTACTCAAACATTAGGCATGTAGGCTGATATGAATCAATTAAAATCCTATTGTGTAAGAGTTCAGTGATCTAGAGGGAGAGACATTATAATTAGAAGCAATTTGCATATATAATTTATGTTGTTTGGAAGGCTTAAATCATTGCTAAGAGTTACATGAATTTTCAGAAAACAATTCCTAATTTTAATTCACTTCACTTGATCTTTTTTTTTAAGTCTCCAGGGCCTACTTCTTGAAGTCTCAAACAAGTTTAGATAGTTAAATTTATCTTCCTCCATTTCACAACAAGTTTAAGCTGAGGAAAATTTTCTTTCTACACCCTTACTGTCTGAGTTACAGAAATCAATACAGATAGATGCTCTTGGGCTCTTTTATCCTCGGTCACCTGTGAAGAGAATTTCTCTTCTGTACTTCCTTCTTATTCTTGCCCAAATCCCCTGCTTGAGCTCGGTAGCACACCAAAGCGCACAGACTCAAGAGCCAAACTATAGACATTCCAGCACAGTCCTGCTACTCTACAGCCCTCAGACCTCAGGCACATTTTGCCACTCTCTTCTTTACTGTTTTCTCATCAGTCGGGCTTGTTGGCAGGAGAATGACAATAACAAAATCAACACAAGACGCAGTCGTGTATCATAAACAGCATGTGTACACACAATGCTTACATGCATGAACGGCTGAGCATGTGTGTCACTTGTGCTGTGGGGCCTAATCTTAAATGGTGCTTTACAGCTGACCATTTCAGACATTAACCTGGATCGGGGTTCTCCCGGAATAAATGTTAAAGGCAGGTAACAGGAGGAAATCCCAAACTACAGCTACTTCACAGCATGGCATGGAAGTGTGTTCCATCCCTCATCTCTGCAAGAAACTCTGGAGCAGGAGTCGGGGAGGAAAGAAGAAAGCCACCTTTCCTACAGCTTCTCTCCCATCTTGTACAACTGAAACAACCTACACATTGCTACTCATTTACTCCAGTTCCTTAGGGCTTAAAGAGTCTTGAAAATCCCAATAAGTGGTTGAGATAGTAAAAAAGTGCCTCAGGTTGTTAAGAAGCTGATCTTCTAGTTTTAATATTTAAATGAAGAATTATGGGCCAGGGAAGGAGGGTGGCAACAAATTCTCATGAATAAATAACCATATTTTATGTCATAAATATAATTGGTAATTTACCAATTAAAGTAAACAAGTGAACTAATTTTTAAAATAAACCACATGTTTTGTTTTGGACCACACTTGATTAATTTAATGGAGTGGCACATTCTTCAAAGGGTAAGAGATAATTACATGTATATTTTTTCTTTCCTTGTACTTCTGATTTTCCAGCCTTCGTTACCCAAGTGTCAAGATTAAAGGCGTGAATCAGCACATCCAGATTTATTTCTTCTTCAAACAGTCTGGAGTGCAGAGCAAATGTATCCTAAATAAACGTTCTGTAGATCATATCATTTTGCCTATATACAGCACTGGTCCGTTCATTTGTTTCCATGTCCACTGACATGCAGGCATGGTCTTTGGGACACCTGCCTCAGGTAAGCTGCTCATGGTAACTCCTGTTTTCCTGAGGCGGTGAAGCATATATGATAGATACTGAGAAGGCTCATCCTGCCACGATGATATGATAGCTGAGGTGTGAAAGTCTGCCATGTACAACAAAACAGAAACAGAGAGATCCACAACTCCAAAGAGATTTCCAACTAGAATGGTGGGAAAAGATTAAAGACTTTGCCTGACTTATCCCAGACAGACCACAGTAGATACTATCTCATAATTCCAGGTTCCTACAGAGAGGACATTGAACACAGATAGCTCTTGTGACTTTGCAGCTAGAAATTGCCTTTGCATCTATCATCATCCCCCTCTCCCCCTGCTCCTGAAATACAATCATCTCTAGCTTCTACCACATACTCAATTGCTTTGGAGTATCTCAAAAAAAATTCCAACAGAATCTCTTGTAAACATACAAATAGAATGCTCATTCCTCTGACTCAACCACGTATCCAGCACACTGCACTTCTATTTCCAGCCCAAACAGATATAGATACCTGGGGGGAACCTTTAACCTCTAAATTTCCACATCCAATTCAATAGCCTTGCCGTCTCAAGAGTCCATTATTTTATTTTGTTCATGACTCCTGCGACTACATAAGTCAAGCCATCATTTCACAGCTAGGCTGCTGCGTGGGGCTCCTGCTGGTATCCACCTCAAATACAGTCTCTAGGCTCTGCTGGAGGACAGCAATGATTCCAAAATGAAAATCTCACCATGTTGCTCCCCTGCCTGAAGTTATTCAGTGGATATCAGCAGTTCACTGGACCTCACACTATTCCCTACCACAGTCCTTAGCCTGGGTCTTTTTTTTTTTCCAAGCCTAACTGAAACCAGCTTTATTAAAGATACTTTTCATTAACAATCATGGCATTTCAGGCAAGACATGGGCAGACAATCAACAATATACAAGAACTTCCAAATTCTCTTTTGTATAGCTATCAAAATCAGAAAGCCAGTATAAAAACCAATGAAATTGTCATTCAATGCTTTGAAAAGGGGAAGTAGCTTAGAGTGAGAGTTGACATTTCACATTAAGGATGTTGTTTAACAACTTTTCACAAGCCGACCCTGACTTTCAGAAAATGAACATGGCAGAATTATCAATCTGAAGATCCACAATCTTTTATAAAAGTGCTCTTCTGAGAACACTCAGTGAAGTCTTGAAACCTCTTTTTTTACCTCTCTCATGCTAGTCCAACCCACCACAATTCGATTGTTTAAATAATTTTTGCTAATCCCAAGGCTCAGAACAAGCATGTGTTTGACAATACATACAGATTTTTTCACGTAACTTTGCACAATGGTCTCAATTCCAATATTATAATCAGTGAATCTTAATGTATTTTGTATTTTATCTATTAGTGTGTTTCCTCTTTCAATCGGGTCTTAAGGCCAGCCATCTAGCATTATTTTGCCCTTGAATCCAGAATGCCTGACACAGCAAGTATTCTACTGTACCACATAGAGTGAATATAAGACATATTATCTTCCTTGCATTTTGTCTGTGTAGTCATCGGGTGTAGTGAAGGGTGTACATTTAAATGTGTGTAAGTATATATGTGTGCATACAAGGTGCATAGCTGAAATATCACGTGTGAAGAGAAGGCATGAGAATGTTTTGAGGTGCTAACAGTGACAATTTAGGAACATTTTATTGCTGTTTTTTATCAAACTGCTCTTTAATGTTGACCAGGAAGGCCTAAGTTTTTTTCTACCCAAACAGACTCAGATAGAGACAGATACACTACTTTATTTAGACACATTCTTAAAAATGGTGCCTGTAAGGAAGTAAGAGGAGCTGCAATGCACAGGAGATCCTCTGCTACAATGCATTGCCATCAAACACCTCAACTGCTTCATTTGTAACCTCTGAACCTGAAATGACCATTCAGAATTGGTCTCCATCAAAGCAATGACGCTCCCCTTTTACACTCCTGCAGACAGGCCATGATCTTGGTGAGACAATATTGTGATTTGGATGAGAAAGGTCTGTGGATTAAAGGCTTGTTCCTCAGGGTGATGGTCCTGGAAACTTTGGGTGATATGGCCCAGTGAAAGTCTGATGTCATTGGATGCCTAGCCTGGGAGACGGTTATGGGACCTTGCTCTCTTCTTTGTTCTATTTTTTTCGTTTGTTCTGACCATGAAGCAACAGTTTGAATTGTGACAAGCTCACCTCTATCGCCAGCTGACAATGCCTCAGAGGCTTGACAACAGGTTCATCCCATCATGGACTGGCAGCTAAGAAACTATCTGTCCAAATAAATCTTTTCTTTTCAGAAGTTAAGTATCTTGGGTATTTCGTAATAGTGACGGAAAGCTAACAGACAGGCACTTTCAGGAGAGGTAAATTCCCCTTGAGGGAATTAGTTTTGAATCATCAGAAGCCAACACTCATAACAGCTGTGGGGACAGATGTCTCATTCCTACAGGGAGTAGCTAAATGACACACACAGCCTGCATTTCAGATCATCCCTCTGTCCACTCAAACCCTCTTACTTCAATGGTAAGTACTCAGTGTCCAGAAACAGATCCTCTAGAGTTTCCATATCAAGTATTTTCCTCCATAATTTCCAAGAGTGATGTCTGCAGGACAAGCAATGGCTCCTGAAGCAGGTAGCTGTGATCCCAGAATATGGCCTGAGTTGTAATTAACACAAGATATACCACTTCTATTCCATAGACTTGTGGTCTGTTGTATACAGAGCCCATATAGTTAACATTGGTTACTTGCTTTTAAGGTAAGACATTCCATAATTACAGCACTTAGCAGAACAAACTAGATGGAATTTTCCCAAAAGATGTATAATCATTACTTTCTGATGGCACAGTGTTGACACCTTCATCCTGTGGGGCTGTTTTACAATATCCCATTCATAGTTGCCACAGATCTGCCAGATTATATGATGTTGGTAACAGGAATGCCTTCACTGAGGTATGAAATTAATATTCTGGCTCCATTCTAAGTCCACTAAGAGTGGCTTTGAGTTTTAAAAGTCTAGAACTAGAAATGGAGAGATGGCTAAGCAGTTAAGAGCACTGCTGCTCTTGCAGAGGACTGGGGTTTTCTTCCTAGTACCACATGGTAGCTCACAACCATCAGAAACTCCAGTTTCAGGTGATCTTCTGATTTGTCTGGTTTCTGCAGGCACTGGCATATATGTAGATAAATCACCCATAAATATCGTATATGTAGTTTCAATTGTGGTAAGAGTTGGATGTTCTAGAATCAGGGAGGCCTTCCAAGCCTTGTGCTTCATCCTTAGTGGTGGGAAGTGTGAGTTGCAATGGTTTTCCTTCTACTCAGAGTAGGACACAGAACACAATTCAGATTATTAAAATCTTCACTGACTGAAGGCTCTAAACTTTCCAAAAAGGCTTACTTCCAATCTTTGGGATTTCACAAGCCTTATCAATGCTTGCTACCCATTAATAATAAGTCAGATCAACTCTCTGACACCACGTGATATTTAGCACAACAGTCAGACAATAGCCCATTTCCTTTAAGAGGCCAAAGGGTAGCCTTGGGACAAGACTAAACTGGTACTGTTGTTTCCTCCGAGGAAATGTGGAATGCTCTCTTCCTCCTCACTGAGAAGGATAGAAAGGAATAAATTGTCTAGATCACTGGCTGTAAACTCTGTGAATTTGAATTGAGGTTATAGTAGCTCTCAGTCATCTGCTGAAATGTTGTTTTGTTGTGTGTGTGTGGAGATCAGAGCAATCCCCATCACCATGCTTCTGCTAAAGAATTTAGCTCAGGAACTGAGTGATGTTCTGTTCTCTAACATTTTAATTATATCATTGGCTCTGGGTCGTCCTGTAGAACATGGCCATTTGGCTGATCTTCCAGCCTTTTGTAGACCAAGATAACATCTCTGAAGCTTTTAGTTCCTTCATATACTGTCTTGCATGGCAATACTGGCATGTCTATTTTTATAGGGCTGGCAGTAACTTTTTTCCAGGCTTCCAAGATCCATTCTAGCAATATGCTAACATTGTTTCCCAAAGCCTTTGCCAGAGAGTTAAATTTTAAATCCTGAGTGATTCCTCTTGGGTTGATGGGTTCCTCTCCTATCTCACTTTATGCTCTGGACTTTTGATCCAGACCCACTGAAATTCTCCCAATTCCTGGAGAACCTTCAGGATTCCTTCCATATTGGACATAACACTGGCTTGGCCATGGTGGCAGGACAATGACTTTACATATTGCTTTGATGGTTTGTTTATTTAATTAATCTGTAGTTCAATAGTAGTGCCGGATTCATTCCAGTCCTAAGGGGAGATCTGGTGATGTATTAGTCCTGAAGAGTTGTTCCACCATTGAAAGCAGGGCTGTAGTACTCACTGTCAATATTGGCCAGCTACTAGATATAAGATAGCCCCAGGAGGTAGGTATGACCCTAATGAAGGTATGAGTTCCTGGTCAGCATCCAAGTCAATGGGCTAAGTCATCTGCAAACAGCCCTCTCAGGAGGTAGAACAGATTGTCAGTTCTGAAAGGAGGGCCTGGCTGCCTCATAAAGCACTCACCATAGAAATTATGCCATTCAGACCAATACCAAAGGAAACTCCACAGACTCTTTCATTGCCCTTTTCTTTGGCATATGTAATAGTGGTTACCCCTTTCATGAATTAAACACTTTTGGAGAATAGATGGGTTATATTTTTTTTCTTGTAAATATTTTAGAACCTTAGAAAAATCTTAGGATGAAAACAGTGGCATCTCAAGAATAAGCTTCAGCATTTATTGTCAGTCCTCTGACAATAAATTATTCTCTGGAAATTTCTGCTTACTCAGATATTTCTGGAAGTGTTCAGCCCCTGGTGTAGTACAAAAAAACACTTTGTGACTTAGACTTAAATATTCTGTGGTAAATATATTCTTTGAGAGGTATATATTTCAAATATATATGTAGATAGATAGATAGATAGATAGATAGATAGATAGATAGATGATAGATAGATTTGAATGTGCACACAATTCTGATAATTTTAAATGATGATTATTGTACATGTACATATCTGCATAAAGATTTTTAAATTTATAGATATGGAATTATAACAGAGAAAATGGCCAAAGGTGCCCTCATATGTAACATCCCTTGGCCTCTTTACTTTCTCAGAAAGTGCCTATTGACTTCTTTTTGTGTTGTCGGATTCACTACAGGGAGGATGCCAATAAGACCAAGGTGCAGGTAAACCTTGTAGGCTCTGCTGCTGCTCTTCTCTGTGGCTCCTGTGGGTGGTCAACAGCTGCTATGGTGGTTGTCACTTCATGAAGTAAACACCTTGGTGAGAGTAAATCAGTGGACTGTGAAATTTGATCTTCATATGTATATTTAGTGTGAGGCAAGCTAGAATACAAGTGTAAAGCACAAATGGAGTCCAAAGTGAACTTGCACTGTTGACATGGGCGTGACCTCATCTCCATAGGAATTTGGCAAAGCCTTCCTCTCCCAAGTGAGGCTCAGAGGGATGACAAAGCCTTACCATAGTCCAACAGCAAATGTTGACAGTGTGTGTAAATAAAAGTGTTTACAAATAATTGACCAGTGTGTGTTAAATCTGACAACTACAGAATCCCCCTCCTGGATGTTTACTGCCTGAGACTACTCTAAGACAGAGACTTTCTACCAAGACTTGACAACCCCTCCCCCTGTGCTGGACTGAGGTTCAAGTATTGAGGTTGTCCTAGTATTGGGTACCATTCCATCAGGGTGCACACAAACCACCTGACTCCAGCTTTTCTGAATGTGCCTGTCTTCTTTATTTCCTTACCACCCCAAGCTGGTTTTCCAGGGCTAACCATGCAGGTTGGTATGACAGGTAACACATAAATGAAAAACTAATGGTATTGATGGTCCCTTGCCAGTCAACCTCTGTAGATAATCCCTAGCCTTCTAGACTAGGCTCTGAGGCTTGAAGTAACTCAGAAGTTAAGGACCACAAGTCAGCATGTAGGATATTGGATGGCCCGTGGAACAATTTAAGGGGATTATTTGAGTTTATAATATTGGTACTTCTGAAAATATATCTAAGGTCTTATTAACCCATTATTAAACTTTAAATATTTTAGAATGCCAAAAAGTACAGTACAACTTACATAACTTATTATAATTGTGAAATAATTTTTCAAAGGGTTTGTTTTCTTTCACACTTTCCAGAGATCTACTAGATAGACAGAAATTATTCTGCACGCACACTCCAGTCAAGTTTTAAGTTATTTTGTCAACACACACACACACACACACACAGCTAATGAGAAATCCTCCCAAGGCTGCACTGATGGCTTTACTTCAAAGATGGTGTTGTCTTGTTACACCATGTAGTCATTTATTAACAAGGTAAACACTTGACCTTCAAAGGAATGCCTTGTTTTTATGTATACAGAAGCACATTTCCCAACAGAGAAGGCACAAAATAAACGAAAAGTCTTTTTGGCTGGGGTTTTAACATTTTCAAAATGCAAATCACAGCCGAAGATCAGAATTTTCTCCTCTGGAGGATACATCACTTAGCTTCATCCTTGAAATCAACACTGGGGAAAACTGCAGAGAGCTGGTTTGGCTGATTTCAAGTTATCTGAGTAAGAGCATGGCCTATGTTATACTAAAGGAGAAAATGCCTCAAGTTTTAAAGAATGTACTCTGTTCAGATAATTGAAACACAGAGCTATATGTGGTCTTTAAGAATTCATTGGTAATTTAAAGCTAGAGCCATTTCCATTTTTATAAAAATCTGATCATTTTTTATGTGTGTTTTTTTAATCCTGGAGAGATATTTTCATAATGATCATCCTAGCTACCAGGGATCTTTTTTTTCCAGGCAAACAGGGACTCAAGTAGCACATCTGTAAATTTATCTCCAAGCCACAGTCCACGTGGAGACTGACTTCAAAGCAGAAAGAAACCCTAATAAAAATTATACACAACACACTAATAACACTCCTGAATAATAGCACCTAACAATTATACAACACTTTGCACTTTCAAAGCACTTTACAATCATTAATTAGTTTATCCACACAACACCCCTGTGACTTAGGCCAGTGTTATTATCCTCATTTTTTGAGATGAGGAAACTGAGATGCAACGTGATTAAGTGCTTTGCCTAAGGTCACATCACCAATCAGTAGTAGAATCACCATGTGAGCTCATCACCCTTAATCTCATTGTCAGGAACAACAGAGGTTCTGGTGGAAATCCTTGAGGTCCACCTAGCCTCTGCTTGAACTATACAAACCTATTCTTTCCTTCACTTGCTAATGTTATGTCTTGTTCTTCACTGGCTTCTATAGTAGAAAAATAAGAAATTAAGTATCTACCTTTTTAATGGATATTTGTGTATGGATATTTTGCCTGCATGCACATATGTTTGTATCTTGTGCATCCTGGTGCCATGAGTCCCCCAGAACTGGAGTTATAGTGAGTTGTGATCTGTCATGTGGGTGCTGGGAATTGAACACAGGTCCTCTTAACTACAGAGTAATCTCTTGAGCCCCTGGAATGTACCTTTTAAATTACCTGAGTATACAATGAATTCATTTAAGCCATGGAAAAAGAAAGGATAAGACAGTGTGCACGAAACATCACATTCTTTCCTGTCATGAGAATAGATGAATTTGTGATCACACAAATCACAAATTACAAGATGATGTTCTGCTTCTAGTAGAAGACATGCTAACAGCCCTACTCACCCTGCAGCTATAACTAATACAGGCTCCTTGCTTCTTTCTCTTTGCTTCCAAACATTGTTCATACAACACTGTCACAAACACTAGTCAAATGGACCAAGAAGAGGATCAAGATAATTATTTTTGCCCCTATGATACCAAAATAAGTCCCTTGGCATTTAAGGTTTGAGGAACTATATATGAGGTAAACAATAGGCATCTACTTTTCTACTTTTGCAAATTAGTTCTAATGTGCTCCTTCCCAGAACACAATAGAGTATGCTAGTGTATGTTATAGACAGAGTTGAACACTCAAGAACATTATTCAAATCTATTGTTCCATGCTAATGTTACGCGTCCGTCTTAGGTTGGTGGATCTGTTTGTTTATTCACTCAGACACTCAGAAGAGGTCATGAGCATTTGGATCACTTCAATAGAAGGAACAGTCTAAATGTCACACTGGAGTTTGAAGTTCTAGCAAAAAAGTGATGTCTTTGTGTATGCCTTGGTAGTCAGTGAAGACTATATAGTTATGACTTACTGAAATGGGCAGAGAGGTGTAATCCTTCCATGTTTATAGAGAAGACACGATGTATATGGGAATCACCACAATGAGCCCTCACCTTTGTGATCACCAAGTATTTGGCATGCTTACCTACTGCTCACTTCCAGTAACCAATGCCAGACACAAATGCTGTCTATGGCCAAAGAGATATGATATGAGACTGAACACAGTTTTAATGTTTCCTTCTCCTCCTGTGGCTGCTACAATATTCAAATGATGGAGGCCCTGTTGGCTGCTGTACCTGAGTTTACAAGCTAAGATAAAGGCCCTTTCTTCTCTCCTTCCTTATTTCCCTTTTTCCTTCTTTCCTTCCTTCCTTCCTTCCTTCCTTCCTTCCTTCCTTCCTTCCTTCTTCCCTTCCTTCCTTCCTTCCTCCTTCCTTCTTCCCTTCCTTCCTTCCTTCCTCCCTCCCTTCCTTTCTTTATTCTCTTCTTCCTTGTTCTACTTCTCTTTTAAACAAAGACTCCTAGAAATAGCCTAGCAATTGTGAAATGCCTCTGAAATCATGCTATCATTTTAGCAAGGTATTCATAAATAAGCTACCAGAAATTTCAAGAACAAAGATATTGCTCCTGAGACCAGATACTTTCTTAACACTGGTTACCTAGAAACCACATTGTTCCGTTCTGAAAGTGCTAGCAAATGAAACAGTAGAATCATTAGTTAGTAAAGTGCAATTTCCCCCTAATTCTTTAAATCCTGTGCTTTTACTATCATAATTATTGGTTCAAAATTTATTATTTATTATTTATTATGTCCCTCTTATGGACCTGGTACATTATATGTATATGTCCTGCCATTGATGCTCTATTCAATGCAAAAAGTACTTTCATTCTATTTACAAATGAAGTTGACAACATTTGACGAGTTTGAATAATTTCACCATGACAAGCAGATAATGGGTACCAAAACCAGGTAATATTTCTTTTCTTTTTCAGATGTTCAGTTCTTTAGTACATGAGTACATCACACAGCTGGAAGATTTCATCATGGCTTGACTAAAAGTTTTGTTGCTGAGAAATATGTAAATATATATTTAATATATAAGTTTTTCTTGACCTATAGGCTGCAAGCCCTTTGGGGGTCATATAGCAGATATCCTGCATATCCGATAGTTACATTACAATTCATCTCATCACAGTAACAAAATTACAGTTATGAAGTAGCACCACAACATGAGGAACTATATTACAGAGATGCAGCCTTAGGAAGGTTGAGAACCACTGTTTTAGAGGCTGGCCTTAAAACTCAATGAATCCCCATTATTTAAGAAACTGTCATTAAATCCAGATCCACTTCCATGGGAGGGACCCTGTGAGTTATAGCATGCCATTACCTAACCTTCACACTGGAACAGCTTATTCCGATTGAATGTCAGCCCTGTGCTAGGCATCATAGTTCTGTAGGATTTGACTCACTGAACCTTGACAGCAATGCTATGAGAAGCACCTATTATTCTATTGCCGGAAAATCAAAGCACTGTAAGGTAAGCAGTCTGATGAAGAGACAAGTCTGGGACTTGAACATATGCAGTCTTTTCCCAGCACTTATTAGAATGACTTGTAACATAAGCAAAAAATGGTGAGGTCGTGCTAGGTGGAAACCAAGAACATTGCTTTGAGAGGAAGGCAATTGCTACTTTGTTTCCCTTCTCCTTGCTTATGCCTACTCATCATTCATTCACAAATTTAATAAATTAACCACAGTGCAATCTACTTGTCAGGCATGGTTTGGATACTCGGAACACACTGATTAATAAAAACATTTGGAAGATAAACAGAGAGTGGTGAGTGCGGATTACTAGCCTATTCAGGTAGCCTTTGCAGTTTAATTGTTCTGTTTCTTCCCTACCTAAAAGAAAAGAGACTGTAGGAACTTATTTTCAGCTAGCCCTGAGACTCTGAAATCTAGTTCTATTATTGAAAACTGTTTGTGTATATAAAGCTGAGCATTGACCTTGGGACCTCCAACAGTAGACACACACTGTCACTGAACTACAGTCCCACTGTAACACTCTAACTGAAGGGCTCTGGCTTTCAGTGATAGACACAATTGAGATTTGGCTAATTATCACAGCATGTGGACTTCATTGGTGAGCAAAGAAATGAGATATGAAATTATATTACCAGGACCCCCAAAAAGAGGTGAGACAGCACTTGAGTAAGGTCTTTAGAAGGGAGAATTCTATTTTATCAACTTAATACAGATACTCATGGGTATCTTTGGCTGATTTCCCTGAGTTTTAGATTAAAAATAATAATACTAAAGAAAAGGAGAGAGGGTAGTTCTAGTTGCTTTGCTAATAATGTCAGAGTGGTTTGCATACCAAAACCTAAATCAGACACAGAATCACAGGCAGCATCCAGAGGACCGGGATTGTTTTGAAAGAAACAAAAGGATATAAACTGTTGAACATAGTGGCACAGACTGGTAAATCCAGCATTTGGGAGGCTGAGGCAGGAAAGGGGACAGCAAATAGGCTAGCCTGGGCTATCTATAATGATCCTGTCTCAAAACAAGACAGGGAAAAGTAAATTCTCAATTATAAACTCAACACTGATATATAGGGTTAGTGGGTGGTAACTTGTTACTGTGAGTCACTGCTCCAAGAGTTTAATTTGGAGCTTGCTTGGAGAGACATCCTAATGACTTGGGATGAAATATAAACCACTCCAGAGAACTGTAATGGATTTGGAAGGACAAAGGCCGAGGAAAGAGGCCAGGCAGGACAAGGTTGGTTCTAATCGCAGTGAGGTTAGTGCTGTGATTGGCAATGTCAAGCAAGGCGGTCCAGGTAATGGATGATATATGACTGGAACTTCCCAACGAACTCGATTTATCCTCCTTTGAGAAATATGGGGAGACCACAACCAGATAAATCCTAAATTGAAATCTCGTTGCAAAGCAATAAAATCAAGACTTGAAAGTGTCTGCACTTTAATGACTCCTTCCAAGTTTTTAGAATGGAAAGAGAGATTTTTGTACAGTTCTGGAGCTCTGCAGAGGGATTGCCTGGGAGGTAATGGTGTTACCTCACAGCTCATTTTGAAATTGGCCTCATTTGAGCTGTTCTTAAATGAAAGACCTTAGATAATGAGATGAAGGAGAGAAACTTCTTTCATAATGACAAATTACAGAGTGATCAGCTCACTCATCTCACTTTCCTGAAAGAGGAGAAAAATAAATTATGACATTTAACATCCAGCAGCTGAGTCCCATGGAAGGCACTGTTTATATGATCACAGGACCTCCCTCCAAGGTTAAGAAGCTACAAGTATGACTTAATTTTCCATTTTGTTCAAATCACGAAAAGAGTCACTCCCACAATTGAATCCCTGAGGGTGACCTTACACTTAACATCATTTTCAGGTACTCAGAAAACCCTCTAGCTCACAATAATGCTATTCACTAAAATTCACTTAAAGAGAATTAGAGTTCAACCATACAGCTATAGATACCTCTAGCCTAGATGGCATATAATTGAAGGGAACAACAGTGTGGTATAGATGACTATTTTTATCAGGGAAGACAAGGAAAGATAAGTGCTCTAGACTTGAAAGAGATGGTTATAATGTGGGAATACTGGTAGCTGGCTTTTTTATTTTTTTGGATAAATGTCAATTATATAGTTTGTCTGGCACCGTCCAGGACAGTGTTCCAACATAACTGCTCTGATTTCTCATGTGTTTTTCTTGAAGTCCAGTACAAAATGACCTGACAGGATCCAGAAATCCCAAGAATATAAAGCTACCAATTTCAATTTTATGAAAACAATCTAGCTTTTGTGCTTTCTCTCAAGGCTCTGCACACAACCTTGGCCCCCTTTTTCTTCTTCCTCTTCTAATACTAGGTCAAAACATGGCCCTTTGTGGACCTTCTCATGCCTTCCAAGGCTGTAGCTCTCTCATATCTACTGATCACACAGGCCCACTTACTTATACACTTGGCAACACTATCAATGGGCTCTCCCATCTGCCTCAGCACTCTGAAGCTCTCTACCCTTCTGCTTTTCTCAGGTGTTCCCTCTTGATGTCAGTGGACAGTGTCACTGGCTTGCTCCTTAGTCTGCCAAATACTAAGACTTGCCCCATGCTCTGTCTCCACATCAGCACTGTGGTCACCTTTCTAAATCACGGCCATGTATTTTCTTACCTGTTCCTGGAAGATAGCTGTATTAGGTCAAAGCTGTGTAGACTTAGACATATACAAACTAATCAATACTTCATATTTTTTCATCTTTACCTTTACCCCCTTCTCAGCAGCCTCACGATGTCTTACCTAGAACTAAACATCAAGATGCAATGAGATGCCTTTGAGAGCGTGATCCCCAGATCATGTTCCCTTTTCTTCCCCTTAAATAAGTATGGCTCCTTTCTTGTTTGGTCAAAGGCAACATTTATAATTTGGTTGGATTTTGTTGTTGTTGTTTTGTTTTTTTCCCTTTTTATTGTATGTGATGAGGTTGGGATATTCTACCCAAAGTTTCCCTTAGGAATGCAAGGGACCCTCCCTATAACTCTACTTTGGCTGTATTATAAGTTTTATTTGGATTTCATTTTAGTTAAAAAAAAAAACAACGAATGGCTCACTGAAATCATGCCTTCCAGGAGCAGCTGCACATCTAAGTACTTTACTAAAATATGAAGAAATAAATGCCTAGCCTCCCTCAGTCCCATTTAGGAGATCTCTAAAGAGCCATCGCAGCCTCCGAGCTTCTTGTGGGGTTTGCTGAAACATCACTGTGGATACTGAACTCTCTCCCTATTCAGACACATTTCTTTTTAACACCTTTAGTTTTCCTACCCTCACAAAGGCATCCCTCCCAGGAACATTTCCTAACAGATGGACCACATGCTCAGCTTAGACTGCTTCCTAGGGAACACAGATTCTAACACAGCCCTGGAGTACGAGCACTTTCCCTTCTATTCAAGTCATGGATGCATCCATTTATGCTCTTTATCATTCAGCGAACTGTGAAGTATGCAGAACAAGGACTGCATTTTCCAGTCATATATGCTGTCAGTGTTTAACTTCAAGACTCTGGTGTGTAGCATGTATAAATGAATAAATGAGGGAATGAATAATTAGTGCTGAAAATTAGCACCTCTGAGGTACTGCAAGGTCTTTACACAGCTGAAAAATCATCAACATGTTTTCTTTAATTGATAGTATTTAATGAGAATTAGCTACAAATAAGGCACTGAGCTTCTTTCACTGGAGAGAAGGCTGTAAAGACACAATATGGTAGTCTTCACCTATTCACAGGATATAGACAGGATGGAGCCACAGAATATCAAATCCTATACTTATAGCATGCTTTCTCCTGTATATGGATACCAAGGGTGTCATCTAGCTGGGTACAGTAAAACATTAAGAGTTATAAGCAAGACTAGAACATAATTACAGCAACATATATCACATGAAGATTCTCTCTCTTTCTCTCTCCCTCCCTCCCTCTTTCTGTGAGTTCCCCCTTCAATCCCTTTCTCCCTCACCTTCCTCTACAGGGTAGGCAACATAGACACTCTGGACCATGGAATGATTCACATTACAGGCACAATGATGCCGGTAGAAAAAGATTTTACCTTGCTATTCAGAATAACAATTCCAAATTTAGAAATTGTTATTTTGTGGAATTTTCTATTAATATACTGAGATCTTGATTAACTGCAAGCAGCTGAAGCAGGGAAAAGTGAGGCCTTAGAAAAGTGGGTGTTGGAATAATTCCCTGCCCTCAGGAAGATTATGAGTTTGTCTGCAGGATAGCTCCACCCCCAATGTGTACAGCAATGACTCTAGCTGCTCATCACAATCAACTGAGATGCTCCACAACAGGGGACCCCCACCTCCAAAGACTCTTGAGTGTGTAGACACCAACTCCCTAGGTCATTCTAGAGTGTCACCAAAGTAGAAAACCACTGAGTCGTGAAGAGCTTGTGTGTCCTAAACACTGTTCTAGTACTTAGACTAAATGAAGTAATTTCATTCTCATAACAGCATTAGGAGGGAATTACCATAATTATTATCATTTTATATACAAAGATATGAAGGAACAGAAGATTGAAATAATTGTCCTAAGGTCACAGAGCCCTTTAGATAGGAAGCTTCGAAGGAAATCCCAGCTCAGGCTCTGAAGTTAGGCACTTGGTAATAGTCCCTCTCTGCCTCATCTGCAGTGACGGAGTGAGCAGTAGACTCATATATAGGCATACTTTATGTAAATGTTTGTCATTTAAAATTGGGCCATCGCTGTGGCCAACATAATAACAGCAACAACAATGTCCTTTGACCTTATGAAGGAAATGCGACTTGGTATTTTCAGGTAGCCAAAGAATAATGTGAGATTGCATAAATGGATGAGTGAAACCACAGGTAAATAAACTTGCCATCTGTTTGGGACTTTGCAACTTATGGCTGAATGTGGATTCTTATCTAATGTAGTACAAACAGATTATTCTTTATAGATTCTTAAGATTCTGTCCTACAGAGTGAATTGTTTTGAAATGATATTAAGATCCCCACTCTTAACATTCAGAACCAAGTAATAGCAAGCCAGAAGAAGAAAGCAACAGGAAGACAAGTGAGCCCTGGGAAAGGGAACTTTCCTCTTTCCTTGTGCCTCATTCTCTCTTTTCATGGAAGCATTGTACCACCATAGTTAACAAACCGTTTCCTGCAAGTCAGAGAGATAGGTAGAACTTTCCAGTCCACTCTCCCTATCCCTCCATCACATCTTGCCAGTGTCTTCCTTTCTCCTAGTAATTCCTGCTACCTTCCTTTTTCCAAAGAGAGAAGTTCCTTTGCTCACAGTGAACACCACTATCATAGGGAAACAAAGGACCAAGAACACATGCACAAAAATCTCTGACAAACTCAGAACTCCCTCCAGGGAAAACAGACCATAATAGATTCTCTGGGCTCGATGTATACTTCTCATGTGCACCACATATCACAAACGTCACCTAACAGAGGAAAGTGTGACAACTTCAAAGCCTTTATGTTGTTAGAATTAAGATCTAAATCTTTTCCTGGAGCCTAATTTCTACCACAGAACTGCTTTTAATGCTTTATTAAAATGGAATAGCAACATCAATATTTTAGGTATTGTAATCTGTAAGAATCCAATAAAAATATTAAGTCTTAAGCTTTTCAGGAAAATTTAGGAACTTAGACCCTTTATAATATGGTTCAGTATATTTAAAACCACCCTATAGATACATATAATATACAATGGACAAAATTTTTAAAAACATAGATGGAAACAGAAAAATAGAGAGAGATATAACAAGGCACAAATAATTTGACCTAGGTACTGGCTGATTTCCTCTCTGCTTATTTAAACCCAAACTTCCTATAATTAAATATTTCTCTTTAATGTTTTCAAATATTTATAAAGAAAACTAAGACATTTATCACAAATAGGAGTATTAAGGGATCCTTATAGTTCCCAACAGGATTATTATAAGGGATTCCCACCTCAGAGTATCTAAAACATATTAAAACATGCCTGCTGTCCATGTTCTCCCAGTGTTGTCGATGACTGTGGAAAAGTTGAGCTGAAGCACCGTTAGAAAGGTGAAATGACTCAGCATTACACATGTATACTTTTACATTAATCTACCCTACACTTACTATCACATAGTTTCAGGGACAGACCATCATTTGTTAGACTTTAACTGGGGTATAAATTACAGTTCACTGTTATATCTGTTATATGTCTGGACAAGTTATAAAAGACAATGGAAATCAATAACCAAACTCTGAGTTACCTGTAATAGTCACCAATTTCTGAAAAGTTAGTGAGTTTTAAAAGTTGTCTTTTGAATCTTTCATTTTTGTTATCTAAACTGGTGTGTGTGTGTGTGTGTCTGTGTGTGTCTGTGTGTGTCTGTGTGTGTCTGTGTGTGTCTGTGTGTGTCTGTGTGTGTCTGTGTGTGTGTGTGAAATATATTTACTCATTTATATATACACACATACATGGAATCAAACACCTGACTTTTGTGTACTGCTAATAAGAATTAAGTGCTAGATAAATGAAGACCATGTTGACGACATTTAACTTGTTTCCTCTTGGTGTTTAAACATCTGGCTAGGTAATTTGCACCTAAAAATCTCTATAAACAACACACAGTGCTTAACAAACAAGCCCAGTATGTTTAAATGCCAATGTGATTAAAACTGCAAATGTTTAAGGCAGGCAAGAATAAAAAAGAACACATTTCAACTTCCTTTCCCATAGAATACCTCCTAACTTCTCTTTTAAGAAAATTGTCATTGTTTACATTTAGACATTAGCCGAGTACCAGAATAATCCAGTGTGTAATTTGAAATCATACGTTGTAAGAGACAGCTAAGAACAGAGAAAATATTACATGGAGAAATGAAGTAAGGTATGCTTTTCCAAAGAGCTTGTTATCTCACTATAATGTCATTGTTTCGACGTTTCCGATTCTCTCATGGCGAAAGCCAACGTTTCATGTGAGAATGCCACATGTAATTACTAAGAGCGGAGAGCAATGGCTGCTGTTATCAGACCAGGTGCCAGTGAGCCCGACTCCACAGAGCACCCAGGTGGCCAGCCCTGAACTTGGCCCTGGTGACAGCACAAACCAGAGATGCTTCTTCGTTTGTTTTGTGTTTGTTTGTTTATTTTGATTTGTTTTTCAGCAGTCAGATGCCTATTTTTAACTTTTAGCTTTTTGTCTAGGCTCTGCCACACTGTTACCTGGCAACAGCCAGGTAAGCCTGACTCACTATGAAAGAGGCTGCTACCCCCCTCCTATCTCTCTTGCCTTCTTGCTCTAGCTCTGTCCTCTCCTGCCTGCTCCCCCTCTCTCCCCATACTCTCTCCTGCTCTATCCACGTGCTAACGGCTCCTCCCTCTCTCTCTCTCTCTCTCTCTCTCTCTCTCTTCTCTTCTCTTCTCTTCACTTCTCTTCTCTCTCTCTCTCTCTCTCAACTCCCCTCCCCATGCCCTGAATAAACTCTATACTATATCTTCCTGTTACTGGTCCCTCAGGGGTTAGGGATGCTGCAGTGTAGGCCTGCAGAGGCACCACCTACCCCACACCTGACTACACATTCACCAAACATATTGCTTTTCTGTTTTTATAAAAACACAATTACTTATACACCTCGATGCTTCTGTTTCATGAGTTGTAATAATTACACAAATTGTAACCTCTCTTTCTCCCAAAGCTACTCAAAACATGGCTGACCTTTGCAAATAATGACTATCCCCGAATGGAGCAACTTAAAGGACATCATAGTTCTCAGGTACAGTGGAACACACCTGAAACACTAGAACTCCAGAGGCTGAGGGGCTTCAGTAAGAAAACTGAAGCTAGCCTGGGATACACAGTTAGATCCTCTCTGGAATTCTTTTTTAAATTATATTTTTAGTAAACTGGTATAAGAAACAACTGCTAATGTTTGGGTTTTGTTTATTTGGTTTAGTGTGTGTGATATTGCTTATTGCTATTACACTTCATCATCAAATGTAAGGACTACCATTAATGATATTTTATAGGCATGAGAAGAAGCACAAAATGGCTATGTGGTTTGTCCACGTTCTTACAGACAGTAGCTTGGAAGGGATTGAATTTCAGAAGACCAGCACTACAGCCACATTTACACCTAGAGATAATGCTAAATCTTCTGAAAACATGAATTCCACATATATAAATCTAGAAGCAATGCCACTCTACCTAGGTTCTTCATGAAACTTCTAAAATGCTTATTAATATGAAAAACATACTCAGAATTCATTGTAGATTGTTATTATTTTTGCTGCTTAGATTACAAACCAAGCTGACTGTAAACTCTGGCAATCACAAATGACACTTAAATCTGCCTACTTTTAGTATTTTCAAAGCACTGGACTCTACTCAACTTTCATTATTATAATTATCCTAAATGTTTGTTTTCATACATACTAGCTTGATAAAAGAAACCCTTAAACAATGGAAGGCTTAGTGATTTAAAATATGCCATTCTCTATTATCCGAATAATTCAAAATAAGTAATAGAAAAAGTAAAATATATATTTTGACCCAAATACAATATCCACAATGAATAAACACTGTAATAACTCACAAATAAAAGATAGTTTCTTCCCAGCATTCAAAGAATAACAATTCAGAGTTTATTCTAACACAATTGCTGTCCTGAGGAAAAAAACTCATCTACTGGTGAAGAAGCAGCCCCAGGTAGAAATAGAAAATTACCAGCAGCATTCACAGTATAACAAATAGTAACTTTCCAGGGAAAATATTTTATTTATTAAGGGAAATAAAATAGAACGCTACGTTGGATTTACTTGGAAAATAAAATAAAAATCACCACCCTACTCTAGGCATTAACTTTGGCATTTAGGGTGAACACAGAATAGACAGTTCATGTTAGATGAGATAGCCATGTCTCAAAACCAAAACAAAAACCAAACCAAACCAAACCAAAACCAAAACAAAACAGGAAAACCGAAGTTATATTTTAAATCTTTAGTGCCTACCTCTGACATTTGAGGTTAGAGCGCATGCCCATGCTCCAGCCACAACTCAGCCTTCCCATTAGCGGTTGGCGAGCACACATAAGAGAGTCAGAGGGACAAGAAATCAAGACACTTCTCTACTACAAAATTATT
Source organism: Grammomys surdaster (assembly GCF_004785775.1). Lineage (NCBI taxonomy): Eukaryota > Metazoa > Chordata > Mammalia > Rodentia > Muridae > Grammomys > Grammomys surdaster. Next base: position 7,817,542 of record NW_021604587.1, read on the forward strand.
GACCTCACAGTAATGACACTCAACAAAAATGACCTAAATGAAATTTCAGACACCCAATTTAAATGAAGAATTATCAACATGTTCAAACAACTCAAAGAGGATATGAATATATCCCAAGAAGATGTGAACAAGCAGGTAGATAAAATCAGGAAGTCAGTGTAGGATATGAAAATAGAATACAACAAAGTTAGAAATATTGACCAAAAACCCTGAAATGATGAAATGAAAAAACACAATAGATCAAATAAAAAATTCAATCAAAGACCTCACTAACAGGAGGGATCATGTAGAGGAAAGAACTTTAATGCTTGAAAACAAGGCAGAAGATTGGTCAAGGCTAATTATAATTTTGTAAAGCATATATAAAAATTATGCAAGATGCAAGATCTTCAGGACAAAAAAAGAATATTAAAAGGAATATTGAATACTGATATTGAAAAGAGTACTTTGGACAGAGGGAAAGATAAGCAGACGCAAAAGAATACAGAGAGAAAAACAAATAAGTAGAGAATCTAAAGACAAAATAACAATAGCAGCAAGACTAAGACAGTTGTTAAACAAAAGAGAACTGAGAAAAACATCTAAAACAACAAAATTACAGGAATCAATACTTTTCAGTCAGTAATGACACTGAATATTGATGAGCAATACTTCTATATCACAGAGAGAGAGAGAGAGAGAGAGAGAGAGAGAGAGAGAGAGAGAGAGAGAGAGAGAGAGAGAGAGACTAGCAGCGGATATTAGAAATCAGGATTCTTCCTTTTGTTGTTACTGCTGCTTTAGGGTGAAAGGACGGGGAAACTCCTCAGTGAATAGGACAAAACTGAAATTAAACACAACAAAACAAAAAACCAAACATTTCAGAATTTCAGAGACTCCAATGTACATTGCAAACTACTTTCTGCAATAATCAAACAAAATGAAGGTGACATTATTTGCCAAAGAAAGTCCTTATTCATTTGAAATTACACAAGTGACCAGTATCTGTTGGGATAATATTGTGCACTGTGTAAAGATCGTCTTTATATTGTTCAAATGCTGATTTCCATACTAACAGAAACTTGAATCCATTCTAGACTTTGATATTGTTATTTATATGGCTATATCATATTTTATAAACCTACTCTCTCACCTTCTGATTGGTTTATTAAAAAGCTGATGGCCTATGGCAAAGGCAGGAAGTAGAAGGTGGAACTTCCCGGAAAAGAGTCAAGCAGAAATGATTTTGCTGCCAAGGAGACATGAAAGAACTATCGAGCTACACGGCAGAACTTAGATTGGAATAAATGGGTTTTGTAACTTATATGAGCTAGTTGGAAACAAGCCTAGGTACAAGGCATAGGGATTCATAAATAAATATAAGCCTCAGAGTTGTTATTCGTGAGCTGGTGATCCCAAAGAAAGTCCCATTATAAGTCTCAGAAAGCCTTGTGCTCATAGTTGTGAATGCAAAGAGAGTGAAGAGTTTACGTGGAGACAGACATCCTGGTCAGCGATAATCTGTCTGTGATCATCAACACTTGCAGACATCATGACCATGTGGGTTATTAAACAAAATGAAGCTTCTTTTCCACAATGGAGAGATTCTCCTCCAGATCAGAGTTTTATCTCATGGAATTAACCAGCAAAAGTCCTCAAGAACTTAAGCCCTTCGGTGAGTGGGAAGGTACCTCTTACTCTCCTGTGCTTGTTAGTTACCCTAAAACCCACATCAGCTAGGGGGGTTACAGCATTATTACAGTCCATTACACGGACTTTTCCTATAACTAAACCCAAAAGTTGTGCTCCCAACTTCAAATTAAGAGAGTCTAATTTGGGAAGCAAACATAAAACAATAAAACAAATATTGATAAGATAAGCCGTTTATTTTGAATTTATCTTTAAGTAACAGCTACTGTAAAAGTTTTATTTCCAAATAAAATTTGTATTGACAGTTTCATATATAATGAATTTTAGTCATTTTTACTCCCCTATTCCCCTCTCTCTCCTCAACCTCCATCTTCCACCAGAACCCTTCTTTTCCACAAGCCCTGCTCCTCCTTTCCTGTCCTCTTTGTGTGTATTGCCCATTGACTTTAATTAGTTCCTGGCCTGAACATAGGTGGAGTGACTCGTCTATGGCTATTCTACTGAAGAAAATAACACCACTATCCTGACTAGTGTTAACTGTCTATAGTTACTCTGGATAAGGGGCCAGTGGGATCTTTCCATCAACCATGATGAAATAATAATGGGCAAAATCATGAAGAAAGTTTGTCTGTGGACAACCACAGCTGCAGTGCTTTCATGATGACAACAGCCTTGACATGTCCCGAAGACAAAATTTTGTGGAACATCATCGCCTCGAGTTTTACATTCTTGCTTCCCCTCTTCCACAGCTAGGATCTGCACTGAAAGGAGACATGCTCTAATTTTCGTTCTGAGTGTGGGTTACCTAACATTTTCCTTCAAACTTTGTAATCCCTGTCTTCTTTCCTGCTGCATAAAATTCTATTATGCATGAGCTTCTTCTTTACCTCCATCATTTGATGGGTAGCTATGTCAGCTCTACTTCCTCACTATCGTGAACAGAGCAGCAACAACTATGGGAGTGCAGGTATCTCTGTTAGGAGATGCTGTGGAGTACTTTGGGTTCATGCCCAGGAACAGGAGAGCTGGGGCATATGGCAGGTCTATCTTTAGCTTTTGGAGAAGCCACCACACTGTTTTCCATTGGGGTGCCCCAGTTTACAGTTTATATAAGGGTCCTGTTTCCCCAAATCTTTGACAGCATTTATAGCCTTTTGTTTTCTTCACAATAGCGATTCTTGCTGGCATGAGATACAATCACAAAGTAGTTTTTTAACATGCATCCGTCTGATAGCTAAGGATCTTGACCTGCTTACAAAAGTATTTATTAGCTATTTGTTTCTTCTTCTGAGATCTCTATCCAATTCCCCAGACTTCAGTTTTTAAATATTCCATTTATGTTCTTAATGTTTAGTTTATTAAAGTCTTTGTATATTCTAGATCCTAATCTCCTGTTGGATACACAGCTGGCCAAGATTTTCTCCTATTCTGTGGACTGTTATCTTTATAAATCTTTGTTTTGTTGTTCTTGTTGAACAGAAATTTTTCATTTCATGAGCTCCCACTTGTCATTTGGTGACTTTATTTCCTGAGTGAGTGGCACAAATGTAAAGAAAGACTTCACTGGTCCATGTATCACAAAGAGAACACCCTGCTTTATCCTCTAGTAGTTTCAGGTCTAACGTTGGATGACTTTGGTCCATTTGGGTCTTTCTTTGTGCAGAATGAGTTAGAAATTAGGTTTAATTTTCTACATGTAGATATCCAGTTTTCCCATCACCATTTGTGGATGAAGCTGTCTTTTGTGTGTTTTTGCTTTTGTCAAATCAGGTAGCCATAATTAATCAGATTTGTGTCTGGGTTCTCTGATCTATTTCATGATCCTATCTATCTATCTATCTATCTACTTTTGTGCTAGTAGTACACTTTTTTTTTAATAACAGCCATTATGTGTGACTTGAAGCTGGTGTTACGATACCTCCAGCAGTATTCTTATCACTTGGGATTGCCTTTGGTCGTTTTTAAACCCATAATGCTGGGGGACCTTTTCATGTTCTTGAGTTTTCTTAAATTTCCTTTTTTGCTGTTATAAGTTATTCATTGTTTAAGGAATATCATATTAGTTAGCCCCTCTCAATATAGAAAAAGGAGTGATTTTACTCCCCATGTAAAAGTCTGATCTCATCTATAGAAACATTTTGTAAAATTGTAGGGATGAGGGAGCACTTCTGACAGAGACATGGGATGGGATTGCCTCTCCACAGCACGAAGGTAACTGACCTCAAAATGTGAATGATCCTGAGATACTAAGATAAGATCTATGATAACACTTGCTCTGAGGTGTAAATTTTTATACTTGATATTATAGAGCTGTCTCAGAAGAAGAATTATTATCTTTCCTTCCCTCCCTCCCTCTCTCCCTCTCCGAATATATATGTACAGATATTAATGTTCACATATATGCAGATACACAGGGCTGCATATAAGTGTAGAAAGAAAATCTGCCTTTTCCTTTTGAGATAGTTTCTTTCCAGCCTGGAGCTCACCTGGTAGGTTAGGCTGGCTGACCAGTGAGCCCCTGAGATCCACCTATCTCAGCCTCCCCAGTGCTAGGATTAGGAGCATGTGCCACCATGTCTAGACCCTCTCCCTCCCCCTCATACCCACCACCCTTCTGGGGTCAGTGCTTGCAAGGCCAACATTTTACTGGCTAAGCCATCCTCTCATCCACTTTTATAAAAGTCCCTTTTATTTAGTAAATAGCAGCGTGCTATTAAGGTGAAATTTAGAGGAGCTAATGGGGAAATAAAAGCTGGGTCTGTATAGGAGTTATAGGATAAGGACATCTTGTATCATGAGTAAATATTTTATAGATTAATTTAACAAGAAAAATTAAAACTAATTCAACTTGATGTCCGTTATGAAAAGAGAAATGTCTTTCTTCTGTCCTCAGCTTCTGCTCTCTTTTCTTTCATTTTTCCTCTTTAAGAATCTTCTCAATCCAAGAGCAAGAATTCATAAATTCACTGCTCCCCCAAACAGCTGATATTCCTAAAGTTGTTCTAGTAAAGGCTCATTCTAGCATACTTACTGTGTGCTGTGACTGCAAAAGGATGCTATATTATCCGAGGAAGAAATTGTGGAATACTCCTCTTTCTAAAATATTTTTAAGATTCATTTTATTATTTATTTACATGTACATTTATGTGCATGTGTTTGGGTGTATGCACATGGCATGAATATGCCGGAAAAGGATATCAAATAGTTTGTAGAGTTACAAGCTATAGTCAACAGACCAATTTGTCTGCTAAGAACCAAACGCTGGTCCTCTGCAAGAATTGCGAGTGCTATTAACTGCAAGCTGTCTCGTCAGTGATGGAATCTCTATTTTTTTTTTAAGAGAACAAAATCATTAAGTCAGGGAATTTGAGAAACATACCAGCAAGAGAAAGTGAGAAGTGAATGAAAGAATGCACCAGGCTGGAAGTGACTTACAGAGCCATCTACACATAAGCAATTTGAGTCTAAACAAAGTTAGAATTTATAAAATAACAGTGTGGTCGAGGCAAAGCTGCTCCCCTGAAGTATTTCTCTTTGTTACAGTTGTGTCCCTTCTTATGCTAACATAGGCACTCAATCCCTATTCAAGATCAGAGTTTTAGAAGGCAGTAGTTTTTCTTACTTTAGAAAGATGAACCAGTGCATAGGCCAGAAACTACCCAACAGAAGAGGACATTAAGGTATGCCACCTCAAAAGACAAACACTGATTTTGTGGAGGAGGGTAAGCCCGAATGATCAGAATTCTGTTTATGGATGCTTGTCTATTTAGTGCAACATGAGTATGTATTATTTGAATAACAGAGAAAATCTTTTTGAGCTTTTTAAGTTAAAATAAATTTTGAAAATAAATAGATATAGCATCATGAAATTAAGCTACTCTAATTAAACAAATTTTAAATTTAATTAGGAATAAAAACACAAAAAAGGGTCTTTGGTGCTAAAGAGGCAAACAGTAACAGCCCAAATGACAAAAATATATACATCTTTTAATCTTGAGAATTTCTCTATAGGTTATAATTCAATTAAAATTATTATTTATACAGACTGAATCAGAATAATGGACCCATTAGACTGATAATCTCCAACATATGATAATTATAATTTATTGCGACCTATACTCCTAATTGCTGTCAGCATAGTATCATAGCAACCTCTGCTCTTTAGGCTTGGGGTTTTAATTTAATGAGAGTAAAAATAGTAGTTATGATTTTAATGGAACTAATTAATTTAATTGGTAGTAACAATACAGTTGATGTTTATGATCTGCTCACCAACTGCCAGGGACTGGTGTAAATATTCTGCATGTACTTCTTATAAAACAAAATTTCCCAAAGTCCTGTGATAAATATGGTAGTCCTATCTCTGCATCACATAGGAGAAAACTGAGCATAGCATACAGGACCCTTAGCTAGTAACACAGAGCCAGGATACAGTTGAAATACACTGAACTTACATTTTTCTTACTCCAAAGTCAAATTACCAAAGTATTTTATTAAATGAATATAGAAAAGATAATAACAGTTATGTTCATTTGTTTAAGTTTAAGAAATAGCACAATATTATTTTAGGCTATGCTTAATTTGAACCTAATCTGTTTTATGACTCCAAAATTACTAATTACTTCTATGTGGGTTATTCTTTTGAGCTTAAAAGTTACTTACACATAAAAGAGCAGTCTTGCAACAATGAATATATTTTTCATTATAGTGTATATGGTTAATATGGATATATATATATATATATATATATAACTGGGAATATTCTATATTCTCTTTTATATATGATTTTCCTGCTTACTTTTCTTCAAAAATTTGACAACATTTAAATAGAAAAAATATATTTTAAGAAGAGTCAGATTAAATCTTAAAAACTAATTATAGTAAGGCAATGGGTCAAGATTTAGTGGAGTTTTTTTTTTTTAATGTTACGAAAAATCCTAGAAGTCAGAAAGTGTTAAACTAATAATAACCAAGCACATTCTTAAGGAACTATTATGTTTCAAGAGGTATTAGAACATAATCCAAATCCTACAGTACTAGGTGTCAGGAATCTAAATGACAGGAATCTAACATCCTGTTATGGCTTGAATTTTGTTGTTCATAAAATATTAAATCCCTAGCCATTATTTGAATGGGACCTTATTTGGAAGTAGGATCTTTGCAGATGGTCAAGTTAAGAGCATTGTAATAGGTTTTATATCATTATGACAGATGTCTTCATCACAAGATAGAACTGACATGATAGCTCAGGAGTTAGGAGAACTTGCTATTCTTGCAGAGGACCCTGGTTCATTTCTTAGCACTTATATGACTGCTCACAACTGTTTTTACTCCAGTTCCAGAGTATCTGACAGTCTCTTCTAGCTCTATGGGGACAGAGCACACACATGGTGAACATACACACATGCTTGCAAAGCATTCGTTTACATACAATAAATTGTTTTTAAAACAAGACATCTAAATACACAGATATGCATGCAGAAACAGAGGACAATGTGAAGACATGAAGCAAGTGGCCAGCAGCCAAAAGAAATCCTTAAGCTATATGAAGCTAGGACACTAGCTGAGAAGGAACAAAGTTCCCTTCGTGGTTTTCAGAAGAAGTCAACTCTGCCAAATTGATGTCAGTAGGCTTTTTCAAAGCTTTAAGATAGTAAATTGTCATTGGTCAAGTTATCTAATTTATGGTATACAAAAGGCCCAGGAAACTAATATATCCCTTTATTCACTGTACACAACAAATACAAACTATAAGCTTCTATCTTCCATGAGATATGCTGATATGTGTCATAACTATAGTATGCATCTTGTAAGAAGCATAACTGCAAGATGTATGTGCATTATGTAAACATAAATGTAACAAAAGCACATTCAGACATAAGTCAAGTGAATACTCAATGAAAGAGTCTTTCAAAATGACATCTGTCTTTCCACATACAGAAGCAAAGGTACCAGTTTCCTGGCATCTTGAAGATATCTGAGTCATGTTAATCTAAACCATGAGATCCACTTCCTCCACAAATGGAAAGGTAGCCATGCTTAGAATTTTACTAAGGATGACATTTACTAAGATCCTTTATTCTACTGATCATGGCAACCAACTTGGTGTCTTTCTATTAGCTGACAGTGCACCCATGGAATCACCATTAAACAATAGAGGACAAATATTATTACTTGTTAGAGAGCTATATAAGACAAATCTACCATAGCAACATTGTGGGACACACATACACACACACACACACACACACACCAAAAACAAAAAACAAAACAAAAAAAACCCAAACAAGCAAACCAAAAAATAAAGAAAAAAAACAAACAAAACAAAGAAGAACCAATAGCCCTACTCAGTTTCCTTCTCTTCAGACAACTGAAAGTAGGAACATCGTCACTTGATTTTGGAAGCATCAGGACTTCTGGATATCAAAAGAGTGAGAACTTTCAGGAAGGAGAAACAGCACTTCCTGCTGTGCTGTTATGAAATAGCTTGAGTTGATAATTTCACACGTTTGAGATGCAAATATTTTCAGACCTAACTTGGAAATGTGGGAGGGGCTACATATAGCACCCAAGTCAGGGGAATCTACAACAAAAACAAAGGTCCAAACAGTCCTTGAAGGTGACTAAGGTGTCTCAAGGTTCAAGGGCCTGGAAAGTACCAGTAAAGATTATATCTGATTAACTTTCAACTGCCATAAAGGACTACCTGTGGTTAGCACTGTTTGAACTTAAGAGTTAAGAGGAAGCAAGGGAGACAGAAATAATTAGAATGTTTAAATAAAAAATTCTAGATTATTTTTTCCCCTAATACTGCTAGTAACTGCGAGATCTTGTCCAAGTCACACAGGTCTTTAAAACTCAATCCTCATCTGCACATATTGGTGACAGTAACACTGTCCATGGGAACTTCTGGGCATCTAAAAACAAAAACAAAAGAAAAAAAAAAGAACAAGACCTATGACAGCATTGAAAAATGCCCAACCTACAAGAGATATCATCATTGTTATTACTGAAGTGAGGTCATCCTGCAAGACTTCCCATCCAGGCAATAATTACCCATTTTCCTTATCAACCATTCTTTCTTTATAATTAAGAATTCAAACTATTCCAGAAGAACCCATTTAATAAACAGGAGATTCTAAATATCAGACTATGCCAAGATTCTAAACTGCCATTCTCTATGAGCATATGTTGATTCTCCACAGCTAAAACCAGTAGCTTTATCATTCAAGGACACATTAAAGTAACCTGTACGAGAAGCCAGCACTCCTATGGGCTACCATTCACAACCAGGCTTAGGAAAGAAAGTTGCCTCCTCATCTCCCATCTTCTTTGATGTAATTGGTCCCCATCATCTGCAGTTGTCCAAACCCTTGACAACTGTGAATACTTGAGAAAGTAGCTTCTCACACTTGCTCTAGGAACTCTGTTTTCTACAGATCTCAAGCTAGTGACATGTAAAACTCCTCAGGGCTGCGAAAGTTATAAGTCAGAAAATGTGAGAGACAAAATAAATGAAAAAACAAAGTCTTACAAGCTAAAACACAACTACATGGCAAAGCTAATCAGCAGCTAATTTTCTAATAATTTATTATTGTTCTGCTCCATCCATCCAGCTAGATGCCTGACCCCCAGGGAAGATCTATATTGTCTCTTACGTGTAATTAAGCAATGCTGGTCTCTCTTTGGTATGAAAGAATTAAAGCTCATTTCTTATCCTCGATAGGTATTCCCAGTGGGTTGGTAAGACACTGGATCCTTATTATATAGGGATGCATACAAAAAGAAATCAAAGGACCTTGGCTATTTTTACAGACCCCTTGTTAATTCAATTAGTTTAGAGAGGAGGCAAAAAGCCTTGACAAACTAATTTAAGTTTTTGTCTTCTAAGGAATAATTGGATTGATAAAGAAATAAAGTATGGAAAGTCCATAAAGAAGAGGTAAGCATGTAGGATAAATGCCAAGTTTGATTTCAGATCTGTAGAGGTTTTTGGTGAAATCTTAGTGATAAAGTACATTTATAAATATCAATCAGCTTATGGCTAGAAGTACAATGTCAGTGCTGACAACTTAACTCACTCGTTTTGTTTTTTGTTTTTTTTGTTTTGTTTGTTTTGTTTTTTTATGAATGGCTCTACAATTACCATTGGGTTTTACTAATTATCAGGAATAAGGCAGTGTCTAAGGCCATATCCTTAGGAAGCTTTGTTTGATAGCAGACTTGGGGAGATAGATGTGTTACAGGAGAAGTAAGTCAGAAGAGGATTTAGGGAGGGGGTGCTTGGAACACCTCCATAGGTGAGCACAGATGAAGGTCCATTCTAATTTTATTATAATTGACATAAGCTAGAAATTAGCTGGCTAATGAATCAATCAACAGAATTTATGAGGAGAGCCTTATGGCTCATGCACTATGGAAGGTGTGAGGGATCTGAGGAAAGAGTGATTCCCAGGCCTGAGATGACTCCCACAGGCCTGAGGCACTTTTGCATCTTCAGGTTCCTTCTTCCAGTTTCAAAAAACAACAAAAACAGGAGGCACTGAAAATTAAATTATAACTTACAACTCTATTTGGTTTAAAAAGTGTAGATATTAATGACACATAAGATATTTTAGTCAACCTCAAACCTCCCTTTGTCCTCTGATACTACAGGCCCTAACAGTACACCACCCATCCTGTGCCTAACAGGTAAGGGAGTCTCGATAACTGACTTCTAGAAACTGTACATATTCTATATGCTTGCCATTCTCTTTACTACAACTCAGTGTTTACAGGTGAGAAGCAGGGTTTGTAGGAGCAAGCAACTTTGTCAAACTCCCACAGCTTGCGAAACAAAATGTTCTGTGTAAAGCAAACATGTGGATGAAATCTAAAGCTAGTGCTTTCCTCCATGCCATGTACTCCTGTACAGTCCCTGAATGACGTCATCAGCACGTAGAAAAGCAAAAGCCGTAAGAGTCTTAGAGGTGGACATGACAGCCACACAGAGACCACATTCACACAAATGAAGTGTCAAAAATCAAGCCTGGCTGAAAACAAATATGTCCAGATTTGTTCAGTGTCGAGCAGCATGGGAACCTGATAGGGAACCTCATAAATGGTGTTCGGTAGGGATCAGTGGAAACTCTGAGAGTCAAGTCCAGAGTGAATGTCCCTGATGACATGGACATGGCCATGTAAAGGACCCCAAAGCCTCATATCCATGATAAAAGGCACAGCCTTCTCCTGGCTAGGCTCAGGGAAATGGCAAAGATTTCCCTTCTGGTCCAAGTATGAATGGTTGACAGTGCAGATCCACCGTACCCACCCCAACCATCCCCACCCCCATTACTACTTGAAGATTGATCCCCTTCAGAGACTGCTCCTACTGCGATAACCAAGCCTGCATCCTTGTTCAAATGTATTCAATAACTCCACCTCTCTTTTCTATTGTGCACAATAAACATCCTAAGCTTTGGAGTGCTAAAGTTTCTTCATCAAAGTAGCCTAATCAACCCAAATCCAGCGTTCTATCTGTCTGTACTGTCATTCTCTTCCTGCCTCAATCAAGTCAAATTCCTGGAAGCCTGGAAGGCATAGAAGAACTTGACAATGTCTTATGGCTCCTTGACTTTTCTTATCTGAGAAATAGAAATTATTTAATTTCATGATGTTAGCTGAATGAATAAATCATCTAATAGTTTGAAGAAATATGCCTGATACAGTGTTGGAAGGCAGCGAAAGCTAAGCACATTAATACCCTTCTATACTGTCTAGACTTCCCCTTCTAGAGTTCTATCAACATAAGAACAACAAACCCACATGTGTGTGCAGCTTCATACTCTGTGTTTTGACTAAAGCCACGCCTTTAATACAAATTTGGAAAATGGACACAAAACTTGTAGGACTTTCCTACTTTTGTAGCTAAGAAAAGAGAAGTATGGAAAGTATGAGTGATTTAATTGAGACACAGGAGTCACACCAAGATTTTTAAGAATATTCTACAAGTGATGACGATGACTTTGTCACATCTGAACAACTTTTGATTTTTTTAATTGAAAAATATCAACTTCCTATCATGTCATCCTTTTCTGAAAGTGAGCCGCACTCACTAGCAGAATTCTTCTCTTCACTGTCCTTCTAATTCCTAGTGACTGGTGCAATGCCAACTTTAATGTCTTTCTGACATCTTTATTCAGCACACAACCCTGTTTGTACTGCAGTGAAAGCTATCTCATCATCAGGGACACACCTCTTCTCATTGCCCTGGCTCAAATCATTCTGAGACCCTCCCCTGTGTTGCTTCTGATGTGAGCCAAATCTTGTCAATTCCTCATGCTCAGTACCTCTCACATCTGTCCCCACCTTCTTATTATTGCTGTCACTGTGTGCTCCACATAAGCCTTCGCCTTGTCAGAATTCACTCAGTTACTGCCTCCTGACACATAGCATGTAGCTCTGCTTCCCTTCCACCTACTCTGACCACCTTGCATGGCTGCTCAGACTATTCCCACAAATGGGATTTAGACAGCTCAGTTTAACACTTCATGCTTTTTACTCTGTGGTAACATCTTGTTTTCCCAGCCTTGCTATCCCTCTTCTACATGTCACAAACAGCCAAAAAAACAGGTCTAGTAAAGAAAATGTCCATGGCTTCTCCATCTGTGCAGCTTTGCTCCTGTTAATTTTAATCCAGCAATATGGTTGCTCTGGCAAGAGATCACATCCAAAGACCTTTTAGGTCTGTGTAATCTGGACAGAATACAGACACACCTTTAATCCCAGGAGACAGAGGCAATCAGACAAGTGGGTTCAAGGCCAGCCTGGTATAGAGCAAGTTTCGGCTAAAGAAATACTTAGGCCCGTGAATGGTGATGCACACCTTTAATCTCAGCATTTATGGGACAGAGACATGCAGATCTCTGAATTCTAGTCAGTTAGGTGTTAAGAGAGCAGTGCAGAAAGAAAGAGACAGAAAGAGAGAGAGAGAGAGAGAGAGAGAGAGAGAGAGAGAGAGAGAGAGGTATTTACCAGGACTATTTTGCAGACAGGTTGCGAGAAAAAGCTGGACAAAGGTGAAGACAGAAGGTGCCACAAAATGAGGAGCCAGGGGATTAGAACAGATTGCTAGAGTTAGTCTGAGGCAAAGCAGAGCAATTCAGTCAGAAGCTGAAAGAAGCAAATTTAAATCAGTAATCTTGGAGAGGAGTTTGAGCCGGTACAACTGATTTGAACCAGCCAGCCAGAATTCAGAAAGAGTTAGAAAGGGTGAACTTATTGAGCAGTAAGCCTGCAAGATGACAATTACCACAGGGAAATAGAATTTACATTTACATGCCTAGAAACTGTACTCCATTTCTGTTTGTTAGAATGCTGCTCATGATCCAGAGCTTTCAGCACATGTACCATTTATTTATTTTTATTGAAAAAAATTCATACAGTATATTTTGGTCATTATTTCCTATTTTGGTCATGATTTCCCTTCCCCCAACTCCTCCCAGATCCCCAGATCCTCCCCACCTTCACACCCACTCAACTCTATGACTTTCTATCTCTCTGTCTCTACACAAGAAACAAGCAAATAAAGTAAATAAACCAGAATTTTAAGAGAGAAAGACAGAGAGAGAGAGAGAGAGAGAGAGAGAGAGAGAGAGAGAGAACATAATGCACACACACATCTGTCTTCCTTGAGAAATTCTCTACAATTTATCAACACACCACTCTTCAGTGATTTAATGGTATCTGCCACCAATTTTATTTATTTAGTAGTGATTCTATTATCATCATCATCACCATCATCACATCATCATTACTATTATACGCATTTTAACAGGGTACTATAACAGGTATAATATTATTGACTTTGATTAGTTATAGGCTTACTATATATTTTATATATGACTCAATATATTTAGGTATATATATTCTATAACTAAGTTGCTATTTTATCATGAAGAGATATTGAATTGGATCAAATGCCTTTGGTGTATTGATTGTGATCTTACGGTAAAGTGGCACAGTTATTTACTTGAGCATGTTAAACCATTCTTGCCTAAAGTGGGATAAATCTCATTTGGTTGATATTACTCTTTTATAAATTTGACCTCATGGTAGGTCTACAGTTGTTAGGAATAGCTTTAAGAAGAATTTATAGGAGTTCTTCATTAAATATTTGATGGAATTCAATAATGATAAACCCATCTGGTCTTCTGCTTCTCCTTGTTGGAAGTCTTTTTATTCTTCATGTATTAATCCAATAAACTTACATAGTTTTCCATCTCCAAATTTAGGGCCTATTTTGTAGCATGGAGAACAGACTTAGGGTGAGACTTTATAAGAAGTCCGAAATCCTCCACCAAACACTCTTCTAATCCTCAAACTGCTTCTTTTACTACGTTTCCATGCATACACTTAGGCTATGAAGAGAACTTCAATACAAATTATTTTAGCATCTTTACAGTAAGTGTTCCTAGTAAAAATTCTTAAGGAACTTGTAAACTGAACAATATACCTTAGTTTCAGCAGAGATATTTTAGTTAAACCAATGTAGAGAATTAAGATCTAAAAACATAAATAAAAATAATTAGTGGCTAAAAATTATACTATCCCAATAAAATTATGTTCTAAATTATCACTAAGAATTGTGAAATTAAGGAAAATAGGACTTGTTTAAGAATTCTCACTCCAATAATCACAAACAAGTTGAATATTAATATTGAAAGTCACCTTGAAATTAATAATAAAATACTTAGAAAAATGGTTAAAAAACACTTCTGGAAAAAACTGTGAATGTAAAAACATAAAAAGTATAAAAACTAGATTTTTTTGTTTTACGCTTAATCAGAAATATCTAGATTAAGCAAAGGGGAGATTTGGTGTGAACACGCACTTGAATGAGTTTTCAGATGAATATACTTACAAAAAGGTTTCTGGGGATGTCTACATGTTTACTTGTGATGTTCATTCCTTTTAAAGTCTAATTAAAATAAATTTTCAATCCCAGTCTGTATTGGGGCTGAAAACAAGCAAATAAAAGTTGAAGACCTTGGATAATAAAAGTACCTGTTTAATCATTCACAGTTGGAAGTAGAGTTATAATACAACAAAATGTCTTAATGAAAACTATTTAAATGTAATAAAAATTTAAATGAGACAATCTTCAAATGCTTAAAACATAAAATTTTAAACTTAATAAAAATTTAAATGCAATAAAATATTTAATGTATAATTTTTCTGGCTATATGTATCGTGACTTATGGTAGGACTGGTAAATCCTGTAAAGCTGAGTGCAATAAGCAATTCCCCTGTTTCTGACTGTAATTTAAGAATCTGAAATTTACAAATGAGGGATAATATGAAGTGCTTTTTAAAAATAACACCACCAAAAAGGAATGAAGAGGAAAAAAATAAAAACAAAAAGTGAAAAGCAAAGGAGAAACAACTGGGGTAAAAAGCAACAACTGAGCTAATTATAGCTTTCTTCCTAAGCAGGGCTCTCCCTGAGGCTGGGGAAGAAGGAGATGGATTGTATTTCATTCAAGAGCCCTCCTCTGTTTTCCTTGAAACAGGATAGCTGGGTAAGCCAGTTCCTCACTGTTAGGAGCTTTATTTTCAAAGCAGATCTTCCAAAATGATTCCAGATTTAAGGATAACAAAATGTCTTGATATTTTGCACATGTTTTTTGAAGATTAAATAAACATTTCCAAGTCAACTCCCTCTTTGAGCATTCCTCCCTCTATATTTCTCCAGAAACACTATTATATATGAAATTTTAAAAGATTGAGAGATGCTTTTATAATGAGACAGGAAGCCAAAGACAACAAGCAGCATCCATTCCCACACAGAAGTTATTTAGATCCACCCAAATATTTATACAGCTATTTATTTATGCAGTAGTGAAAATATATGCATACTATATAACCAATAATATTGTTATTTTATTCAGAATTCATCACTAAATCTTGGAAGAAGGAATAAGACTATCAAATTATTTTTCAAATTTATGACCTATATTCTTTCATGCTTAACAGATGCTATGGAGCACCAAATTTCAACTCATCATGATTTACACAGCGAAAGTAGCTCTTGATGTGAAGTGCTCAGGTGGTGGTGGGCTGAGCTCATGTGGAGCTTCCCAGACTACTAATAAATTTATGAATGTACTCCAATTGATTCTCAAAATGATCCACTCAGGTCTACAGACTAACTCCACAATATAGAAGGACACACCAATCATCTTAGAGAAGCCAAGACAGACAATGTGTCTCAAGTCACAAGCTAGCACTTGTAAAATCAACGAATTCCAAAAAGGTTACCAATACCATTTGTTGTGTTTGGTTTGGTTTCGTTTCGTTTTTTCATATTCTGCTGCTACAAAATAGTAGCACTCAATGTAAAAATGTAGCCATAATAATTTTGAAGTGTTATTGGTTAAATGGAATAGGTAGATTACAGTGCTGAAGGAAGACAAAAATTTCTCTTTTATGGATCATATTCACAAACTTCATAAGGTAGCTAATTAAGAGTAAAAAAAAATCACTCAAAGATATAAGTTCTTGGTTGTGGCACTAACAAAGGCATGTGTTTGTTTCTTGATATAAGGTTTTTGTCACATTGCTTCATTAGTATTATTCCAGGTCATTTACAGAGTTGTTGGAAAGGTGTCACTTCAATGTGTGAGGACTCCAGTTGTACGGTTATGGTAGGATTTCCCTTTGGAAGTCTTGGGGTCATAATTTCAAGATTTCCCTATGAGCTTTATTCTCTAGTCACATTTATTCCCCTAAGAACCAAGAGTTATAATGGCAAACCACAGAACCCTAGCCATCAGGAGGAAAGGAACTGCAGGATGGAGCTGAAGGGGCTTGGGAAGTGATAGTCAATGGGTCAGTCATTTTAATAAGGTCAAATAACTGCAGTGAAGCTTTCAGAGGAGAAAGCAATGGTGAGATAGGAAAGCAGATGTCAAGGTGATGCTGTTTCTAGTGCTACAAGGGTTGGAGAATTAGCATGGACAGAGCTGAGGTTGCAGAGAAACTAGCAGACTTTAGAAAATAGGACAAGGGGTGGAGATGACAGAGACACTCGTTCAGAATCAGATGGACAGCTATGTGGACACCAAGACCACTTAGGGTGACATCAGGAGCAGCAAAGTTATAGCTGCTCAAGAGTTTGATTCCTCGATGAACAAAGTAGAGGGAACAGGAGATTGATAACAAAGGTAAAAGGAGAAGAAGGATGACTTCTTCTACAGTCAAACAAGCAACTGGGGATCATGATTCCAATTTTAATCCCTCACTTGTGATCAGAAATGTATGCAAACCACAGAAGAGTGAGTGAGACAGATGAATGAATTGTGTCATTATAGAAAGGAAATTCCCTTTCAATTCAATCTTTTCCAACTTCGAAGGCAGGAGGCGAGAAGGGAACAATACTGTGTTTAATTTATCACTTGTCACTTGATACAAATCGAGGACAAATCAGCTCCTGCAAATTTTATACAAGCTAAAGCTTCATTTTTATTCCATTTCTTGAAGTCCTTGAGAGCCAGGGATTTGGTTGTTACAGTTAGAAATCCACACATTCACATGAAAGGCAAAAGCCCCCCACCTTATTAAATCATCTAGAGAATTTTCTTTTGATGAAAATAAAAATCTACTCTATATAATAAGGATAGAAATGCTTCCTTAAATAAGTGTATTACTGGAACTATTTAACTTTGCAAAAATAATACAGTATGTTTCCTAGAGAATTCAGTTATATAATTTGATTCTACACTAAACACACACTTACATGTGTACCATATGTGTATGTATATATTTTAAACTGAGCAGTGTTGTGCTGGAACAATGATGGTTCAACAGTAGAAAGCACTTGCTGCTCTTTCAGAGGATCTGGGTTCAGTTCCCAGCACCTATGTCAGGTGAATCACAATGTCATGTAACTTTAGTTTTAGAAGATCTTATGCCCTCTTCTGGCTTCCATGGACACTGCATACAAATGGTGTACACACATATACCAAGGCACATACACATAAAATAAATAATATTTTAAAAATTAGGTATTGTTTGTAAAAGTAGAACACATAGGCAAAATTGAAAGAGAAAAAAAAGAACAATTTGACAATATGTAGCAAGAACCTGAAAAGTATGTAACATGTGATATACAATGAAACCTACTGAAACTTCATCTAGAAAAGAAAATCACATGTATATAAAATGTACAGATAGAGATGTCACTAGTGAGGTTAGCTGTAATAGCAATCATTAGAAACATAGTCAAATATAGAGTACATAAGCAAACTGGGACATAGTCATGGGGTAAACAGCTAGCATTAAATGAATATTGACTTAAAATAACCTGACAATCACACCCTATTCTTGGACGTCTTCGTATATAAATACAAACAACTTATGAAACAAAATAGTTTAAATCTGGTCACTTTTTTAGTAAATACTTTATAGGCATACAATTCTAGAATGTACAAAAAATACTAGTCTTAACAAAAGAATTATGCTTGATGTGCTATTAATTCAATAAATAAATATATTTATCATAATATATATAAGAAACTTCGGTTGGTCATCTTCTGACACAAATATTTCATCGACTTTGATTTTCTTCTGTCAAAAAAATTAGTTCTTCACAAAGAGGATACCAGGATCATAGTTATTCTTAGCTTCCCAAAGCACATTTGTTTTGCCACCACCAAGCTGTTAATTAAAGCAGCTATAGTCCAAAACTACTGAGCCTGTTAATTGTATTTCTTATTCCTTCTTCCTTCCCTTACCTCACCTTGCTCTAGTCTTAATTCACACTGCATATAAACAGCAATTAAAGTACAGATCAGAATACTACTTGTTCATATGCACTCCATTATTAGACACAATCCACAACTGTAGGATACATGAATTTTAAAAGCATTTTAAATAGCCAACAGTTCTCCTGATCAAAAATAAAACTAATAGAATATGTGCAGATTATAATGAAGATATACTTCATGAGAGAATTTAAAGTAACCTGAGTATGTCATTCCTGAAACAGTCTATTGATCTATTTGGCATCAGGCCTCATAGAAAATGAAGTTTTTGAACCATCAAAATGCATCTACTTTTAATCTAATTTATAAATTATAATGTATAACTCTGAAATAAAATGTGTACAAGATTTTTTACAAAATAAAAACACTCAGTATTCTGTATAATAACTATATCACTAATGTTTTATGATCATCCCTAAAGCATGCTGGCATTGGGTTTTTCCTCTGTCTACATACAAAAAATGATAGAAAATACAAATGATATGTACTTTATAATTCTTATTATAGGAAAAAGATAACATGTTAACATTAGATTGGCTCTTCTGTACATACAGCCAGCAATAATACTTATATAGACACACACATACACACACACACAAATTCACTTCACAGGTGAGAAACTAAAAATCCAGAGTTACCCAATAACATACACTTCCTATATAATTTTCCTTCCTTTTTTCAGGACTAACAAAAAAAAATTACAACATTTATAAGGAATAACAATTGCATATCCAACTATTGTCCTTGACTTTGTAGAGCATTGCTAAGAATCCAAAGTAGCCATTCTGACTGGTGTGAGATGCTACAAATTGTCACATTTACTTTTCTAAAACAGAGGGCTCATGCTACCTCCTTATTTAAAACTCTTTCGTGCCTTATCTACTACATGTGTACATGCCTGTGGAGAATGTGAGTACAGGGTCTATGCAGTACTTGACAAACTTTAAAGCTAAGTGATATTTCACTGTGCAAATCTCAATTTCAGCAAACACAATGCATACCCAGCTGCAGCCTTCTGCACTGCTGTCTGCCCGGCCCTTCCATGTCCAGGTTGTCTTCCTTTGTCCTGTCATTCTTGCCACCTGCAGTTTCCTTCTGAATTCTTGACCAAGCACAATGTACCCCCTTCTTTATGATTAAATGTATGCCTGTTATTATGTAATTATATATCAATTTTTTATTTTATATTTCTCAGAATTCCCAGCATACTGTCTCTTCTATGGTTTGCATTCAATAAAGGTTTGTTTGAGTATTGCTAAAACGATGTACAACAATGGTATCTAATCTGGGACGATACCATTGCTCCTGTGCTGAGAACTGTTATTATGAAGGCTTTATATCTATACTTCATACGTAGAAAAGGTCGCTTCAGACTTTATAAGATGTCTAACATCACATCACACTAAGCCTCACTTCTCTCTTTGCAGATATGGGATAGTGATGATGTCCAGTTCAACGTGGGCATTTGGTGTTTTAAACATTGTTGTGGAGCTAGAGATGACCAAAGGCAAGTGCAGTTGCAGCTGGAATGGCTTTTTGTTTGTTTGTTTGTTTTGTTTTTTTGAGACAAACAAGAATCTCTGGAAGTAGTTTAACTTTTAACTGTGAAACATACTTGCAAGAGCCTGGTCTAAGGATGCTACGGAATGTACAAAAAGAAAAGTACAGAGAGAGAACAGAGAAAGCTGATAAACGACAGCTAGAGTGAATTGTCTTACATTCCCTTACCAAAGAATTTTGTTAATGATCTTGTGCTCTTTAGCGGGAGAAGGCAGTGAAGGAGAAAATGGATTAAATGCATTACATTTGTCAGACATAATGAAAGGAGATCACTGACATCAAGCTATTAAAAATAAGATAAGGTTCAGTCAACACAAAACTGAGGAAGCAGGATCATTCAAGTTGACAAAACTATTACAATCAATACCCAAGAGTGAAAATAGTACTGTAATGTACATTATAATAGTGAATTGTCACGTGCTATCTAAGCCTACTGGCTCTGGAAGCAGGGCTGGTGTCTGTCTGACTTCAGACCAAGCACAGTTAGGTCAGTGTCTTCCAAGTTCCCAGTCAGGCTGGTTCTTCTCAGTGGACCAGGGAGAAGGAAAACCAACAAGCAGTTAAGGGTATCTGAAAATATCATTTACTTTAAAACATCTAGAAGGTTAGCTTTTTTATCTAGTAGAGGTTACTATTGTTTATCCAAGATATAAAAATACCTGCAGCAGGAACAGAAAGCTACAAATTCAGCCATGGGATCCTTATTCATAGAGATGAAATATCAACCTGGACTTTAGCTGACTGCCTCTGTTTCCCCAGTCAGTTTTTGCTGGACATTCACAAGCCTCCACTTTCATGATGTTACCATTTGTTTGCTCTCTCAAGTGGGCTACTTCAGTCA
This sequence comes from Grammomys surdaster, assembly GCF_004785775.1. Taxonomy (NCBI): domain Eukaryota; kingdom Metazoa; phylum Chordata; class Mammalia; order Rodentia; family Muridae; genus Grammomys; species Grammomys surdaster. The sequence continues at coordinate 7,838,374 of NW_021604587.1, forward strand.
TCCCTGCTGGATATTTTAGGTGACGAATTTCATGATGTTTTACTATCTATCTGCTACTTGCTACTCATCCTTTGGTTTTGTTGTGGAATACTTAATAAACTCACTTAAAGTCATAGATCATTCTTTGAACGGTATGAAACAAATACTATGATCACAGTGCCCAGAAGAGGTTAGGACGCAGACTGACCACTGGTATAGTGGAATACTCGATAGACACATCCTTTTCAGAAAACGTCTGTGGGTAGGCACACCTCTCATGCTTGCAGTCGCTCATATGTGTGGCTCAGGAAACGAGGACAGATGTGCCTTTTTTCAGCAACGTTATGTCTTCATAATTTCTTAGTGCCTTCAAATTTTACTGACCTATAAACCTTCAACCCCAGCCTGACGATGCTGACATCTTTTCTAGGAATTTTCACAGGATTAGGGCTTGTGGAAGATTTGTTCATTTACAATATATATGCAGTTTCTTTCTGTAATTACTAGGTCTGGATGGCTCTTCATCCAATTTTATACCAAATGGTTCCAGTTCATAGCTATTTTTTATACAGCTCAAAGGCATCCCAGTATGGATTGATGATAACACATTTATGACCACCCAAATGTAGTAAAAATTGAGTTGAAGATGAACAAATATGAAAACTACAATTCTATATAGAGCAGCTGAAAGAAAAAAAAATTGTCTAATGCCCATAGTTTTAAATCATAACACAAGAAGCTTCAATATAACTGTATGACAATGCTCAGTCTAAGCCTTCACCAGCATGTCAAAAGCACCCCAAAGCACATGCTTCACAGATGCAAGGGTCCGCAAGGTCACCTTTATACACCAGAATAGCACATTATTTTCTAGCATGCTACAGATTTCAGGCCACATAGTAGTATGTAGTATTTAATGAACTACATATAGATGTATCATTTTCCAGCTGGCCACTGCTAAACATTTTTTCAATGGATTTAAAACAGATTTTATGTAGATGTTCAACTTAACCTACCACCTCTCTTGTTCCATATAATATAACGAGAAGAAAGAAACGTAGAGAAAATCAAAATTATAATGCCACCAATAACATTTCGGTCACTACAATGAATGTGAATGTTTTAAATTCTGTTATCAGAAAATGATAACTTTCAGCTTGGTTAAGGTTGAATAGATACTTAATCTGCAGAGAAATAATAAACTAATCTGCATGATATTCTTTTTTTTGCAAGATTTTCACATTAAAAGTTTAATAGAAAGATAAGTTTAAGAGACAAAATAGAATAGCAGACAAGAGAAAAGAAAGAGCAAATATAAATTGGCAGCATTATTATTACTAAGGGACACTGCAAAGGTGATAACAGAAACAAGGAAACACCAGCCATAGAGCCAGACTAATAGAAAAGTTTAGTATAATCTGAGAAACTGATATTTAGTTATATAAAAATGATTAGTTAGAAGTTTATTCATTAATTATTACTACCTCAGTCTAATTTTATATACCTAAAATCATGTGGCCAGAGTAAGTAAAATCTAGGTAACAAAATCATTCTGATCCAAGTATAGTACTACATGCCTATAATCCCAGCAAAGGAGAGGTACAAAAAGATTACAAATTATAGACCAGATTGAGTAACATAATATGACTTTGTCTAAAGATATATGTATTTCCAGGGGATGAAGAGCTGGCTCAGTGGTTAAGAGGTTTTAGTCTTTTGCAGAGGGCCATGTTCAATTCCCAGCATCCACATGTTGGGCCACAAAGTTACTTCAATTTTCAGAGGACCAGTGTCCCACCTGGCCTTTAAGAGTACTATATGCACATAGTGACCAGGAGTGCTTGCAACACTCACATATATATAATAACAATAAGTAAACATTTTTCCAGCCTCAGAATTATACTACAAATGGGTTAATTTTGTAGATTAATTATAATTCAATGTTTAAATAAACTTTAAAAAGATTATGTATGAATGAAACAATACATCAAAAAATTAATATTATGACTAAATAGAGTTTATTTCAATAATCAGATGATCCAACTTATGAAATTTCCTAATTAATTTATTTAACAGATTTTGCATTTTTAAATATACTTAAAATATAAACTCAAGTTATAAAGTTTTTATTGAAAGTTCCAACTTCTAATTTGAAGAGTAATATATATAATATAGGCATATTCAGTTAAATATGTGTTTTAATGATAGAATAATAGAGTATTTTCATTATTTGGGAAATAGATAAAAATGTCATTATTAATATATTCTATACAATGCCAGGTTTATTGTTAACCGATGTTATAAGATAATAATTTATTCAATTATGACAAAAATAAGAAATAACTCTGATTAATTGCAGACCATATGAAAACAGACAGAAGTTAAAAATAAACCATTTGAAAAAATTAAAAGAAATAATGAATTCAAGCAAGGCAGATGTGAGAACATTGATAGGTAGCATTTAATAATTTCTTCCTATGTCAGGCTAAAAGCTAAATGAAGACAGCGTTTTAATCACAACACCAAGAGAAAAAACAGTCCTATTAGAAACAGAGTATGTTCAGTTGGCATATAAAATTCTTCACAGTTCCGTGCCTTTGGAGAGTAAAATTCAGTGTTAAAGAAGCACTTGACTTCCCTAAATTAGAGTGTAAGACCAACTCTAACAATCAAGTATATTTTAGAAGCTGAAATCATTCCCATTATTCTATCTGATGGGGAAATGACCATTGGGTTAAAATCTGTGAAATTTCTGAAGAGTTGTGATGAGGTTTAAGCCTCTCTAAATATCACAATGTTATAGCAATTAAATAGATTTGGAATCAGAGTTGTTATAGATCACAATAAATTTCTAAAATATAATTAATATATAAGAATTCACACATAAAAAATATAAAAAAATGTTATATATCAAACATTGAGTGAAACACAATTGGTTGTTCTGAATAGAAAAGTAAGTAAATTCAACAAAACTGTGCTAATTATGCACATTTTTGGAAACTGGAATGTTGACCTTTGGTCACATCTTCATTTGCAATCCAATCAGTTAGCAAAGCCACCTTCCTGGGCAGGAGTTTCCAGTCAGCATTCCCTTTAGTCTTTTGATATGGAAAGGAGTCCTTAGATTTTTCCGGGCTAATCACAAAGCTCTCATTCCTCAACGTTGTCTTCCTAAGAGCAAGATTGCTTCTGTAGCCTCTCACGTGTCAGTCACCCTAGAATTAGGGGCTGAAGAAAGGTTTTGCTACCTGAGTCAGCTCTTCTTTAAGATTCTCAGGATATAAGTAAAGGACACATTTACTCAAATAATATGTAAACAGCCATTACTAGAGTTAATAGCTTAATAATGTAATAGTGCTTCTGGATGTGTTGACATTAACAGTTCAAGTACACACACCCTTAATCACATCTCATGGTCCTTCAGCACAAGTCCTGAGAGTACTTGGAGAAAGAAGAAGATTCATGTTTTGGCTAGTTTCTTCTAGCTAGGTTCTCAAATTCCCAGTCCCTTTTGAACAACCAACTTATAACATTTTCTCTATCATCTTAAACATATAAAGTAATAAAATGAAGCAAGCAAGCAAAATAAATAAATACATACAAAACACACATATAAGGTCAGCACAAGTCTAGCCCTTCTTTGTTCTAGTTGTCCTTGCAGTGCATATGTTTTTATGTGTACAAACACATACCTATCGTTTTTCATCTGTTGCCTAGTAGGTAGATTTGAACATGTGGACTCACAAAGACTTAACAACAGCTGCTTTAGTTAAAGAAACTATATAGGAAGCTAATCTTAAATATTATATATAAGACTCATCAACTTCTTTTAAAACGTTTTAGCACTAACATAAGTATTTTAATCTAATAAAACTCTCCAATGGAAGAGGGGTTCTGTCTGACAAGTAGTTTTCTGTGGGATGCTAGATTACATTCACTGGTGTCTTCACAAGTTTAAAAAACATTGTTTAACATTTGTTATAATCATAATAAGTTAAGAATTACCTGTGCTGCTCTGTGGTGATTAGAAGTAGTCAGCTAAGCAAATGTATGCAATAAATATTTTATAACCGAAAGGCTAAATTTAAAAGATGTAATATATAATGATACTTATATACAATTATAAATTATATAATTGTATGCCAAAATGTCAGCTACATAATTATTCCTAGATCCAAAACAAATCCTATCATTAAATCATTGCATGTAGGTACCATGAGACCCCAATTTAGAACCTTTCCTTGTATACTTTATGCAGGGCTCAAAAAGGCTATGTTTCAACTCTTTGGATATCTACATTATGCCAGTGGCATAGTGTAAAGTATGATTTGGGTTGTTTTAGCTTTTCATAATTTTCATAAGTCTTAACAGCTCCATACAACAGCACTCAGGCTAAGCAAATGGCAACATGTTCTTGTTTGTTTTGGTGTGTGTACCCTGCTCTAGGACAAATCTGCTAAGATCCCCTTCTAATTAGATGGTTGCTCTCATATAAATATTCTAAGGCTGGGAATACTTTAGTTGGGAATGCTTGCCCAGCATACACAAAATCTTCGACTCAACTTCTATCACCACACCAGCTGGATGTAAACTACACAGCTGTCATCCTAGCAGCTGAGAGGTAGAAGCAGGACAATCAAGAGTTCAAGGCCATGCCTGTAGACACAGTGAGTACAAGGGATGCCTGGGCTACAAGAGATGCTTCCTACAAACAAATGAAGAAACAAAAAATGCTAACAAACTATAAGCTAATGAGATGACTGGTGGGTAAAGGCATTTGCTGCCAAGCAAGATAGCCTTAAGTTCAATCCCCAGAACCTACACATAGGAGAGAACTGACTCCTGTAAATAGTTCTCTAATCTCCACACAAGTACCCACATATATACACGTATATGCACATGCATGTACCATACACACATAAATATAAACAAACAAACCAACAAATAAATAAATAATGTAAACCATAAAATAAAATGAACTAAAATCAAAAAATTTGGACCCAACTGTGTTAACTCCCAGATCTCAATTAAATCCAGAGCAAGGCTAGGCTACTTTATCAAGGAGACTATATAAACAAATAAGTAAATAGGAGGCTGGGTCCTCCAGCTTCTTGGAAGAATTTTTTTGTTCCCAATGGATTAATTACAGAATTTGAAAATGTTAAGAGTGGATAAAACCTCGGGGAAGAAGAGACAGCAAGCATCCCACGGCTCCTTAACTTGTTCACAAGCATTTATGAAGACATTAATACAGACCTGATGGCTTCTTTTTCAGACTTTTCTCTTACTAAGGTATATAACACTGCCAGGTATAGTAATTCTCAGTAATACATTCAAAATGTTTAATTAGTATTTATTTGGTTGTTTGGTTGGTTGTAGTCCCAATCTTTTGCACCCAAGCAGCCAGTGAACTCATTGTGTATCCAAGAATGACCTTGAACCCCTGGTCTTCCTGCTTCTACCTCTAAACTGCTGGGATGACAGCTGTGTTGTTTGTATCTAACTGGTATGGTGATGGGAATTGAGCTCTAGATTTTGCACATGCTAGGAGAGACAGTCATTTCTTTAAACAGTCACAAAATTGGTGTAGGATTTGTCATTCCTTATATTGGATTGAAGGTCAAAGGAAGGACCAGTATGTCACTGCCTTTGGGACTGCTTTTCCTGTAGACATGCTAGAATAAGGTTAATTTCTTTTCTTAGCATATGTTAGTTTTCAAGTGAGTTATATAGTGTAGATAGGAATCAGAGCTCTTTACAAGATATGTCCAGTCCTCTCTACATAGACTCTAACATTCTTATAACACGAGTAAGCACTGACCTGGAGATTCTATTATTCATCTAACGTAAGTGTCTTAGTTTGTGATTCCCTTTCAATCAGAGCTTAATACGAAGACTTGAGTATAGGTAATTCTACCAGGAGGTCATCTCTGGAAACAGACAGAGTGGAAAATGAATGTGTAAGGTAGATGAGGCTACTGTTGAGAACAACCAAAGGGTGAATCCACTGGATCCTGAGAAAACCAGATCCTCCCAGGACTCCCTACCTGTGTGATGGTAGGATGAAGAATGTATACTTGGATCCTGACCCTACTAGTTGGTGGTTGTATTTGGAGCTCATGCTCCTGAGCCCTCCTGGTAATTGCATCACACACTCCAGCAACAAGGCAAAATATGTGGACAGGAAACCAAAAGAGTTGTTCATGCTTGAGACAGAGTATTATTGGCCTGAGAGTGTACAGAACTATCTTCTGCACCACCTTCTGAGGTCAGAGAAAAACAGGGATATGGCTCACACATAAGAGTTATTGGCTACAGTCAGACAGAACAGGTTCCTGAACCTGAACAAAAGCCTGGAGAATGCGGTTGCTTTTACTCATGCATGTGACCACAATGCACTCAATAGTTTGCATTTAGCCCATAAATACAGGTGTATTAGGTGAGCTGGACAGAATTTCACTTGACACCTCTGCCCAGCATGAATGTGGGTCTGGAGCTGTGAATTAGGGTGAATGCAGAGTTTCTATAGTGGAAAAACATAACTATCTTCAAGAGAATATATTTCCAAAAACATCTGGAGCTCAATTCTCAACTGAAAATATGGAGACAAATCTGGTCTAGTACTTTGTGGACAAAGTAACACTATGCCCTTTGGTATACTTAACTGTATTTATTTTTCTGGTCAGACTTCTCACAGGTGGTCTGAGGAGCGGTTTGTTTGTCCAAGTGGACTTCTGCGTAACCAGAGTTACAGTTTAATTTTTTAGCTGTATTCTTGAAGATAACATATTCAATGGAAGATGCCATGGACTAAGACCCTGAGTATACAGTGCTTACATACCTTTTATGCAAATCACATTGCTCCATGTCACCATCATTTCCCTTTCTGCAAAATCTCCTGCTTCATTTAATGTTATGCAACTCTACTGTGCTGTCACGTGGTTTAAGACTGTAAAGTAGGGCTGGAGAGATGGCTCAGCGGTTAAGAGCACTGACTGCTCTTCCAGAGGTCCTGAGTTCAAATCCCAGCAACCACATGGTGGCTTACAACCATCTGTAATGAGATTGGATGCCCTCTTCTGGTGTGTCCGAAGACAGCAACAGTGTACTCATAAATAAAATAAATAAATAAATCTTTAAAAAAAAAAAAAAAGACTGTAAAGTAGTCACAGCATAGTGTGGAGGGAAAGTGTGGTGAAGGAACCAAGAAGAAAATCAGAAATGAGCAACTCATCAAGAAAATGCTAAGGGAAGATGATGCAAGAATGGACCCTCAAACAGATTGACTTGGGGATGACCAAAGCATTTAATATTTTGGAAATGTTCTCTGTAAATTTATCAAATTAACATGTTAAGAGGTGTGTTTGGGTTTTTATCTTTGTGATAAAGCACCATGGCCACAAATAACTTGGGGGAGGAAAAAGCTTATTTCAGTTTACAACTTCTCAAGTCACATGCCATTAGTGACAGGAACCTGGAGGCAGGAGCTGATGCAAAGGCTACAGAGTCATGATGCTTACTGGCTTGGTACCCATGGCTGGCTGAGCCCACTTTCTTACACAACCCAGGACCGTAAGCCTGGGGGAGGTAGCAACCACAGTGGGTTTGGCTCTCCAGAATCAATTATTAATCAAGAAAATGCACCGTGGACTTTCACAAAAGCCAATCTGGTGAGAGCTTTTGTTCAATTGAGGTTCCCTCTTCCAAAATGACTCTAACCTGCATCAAGTTGACATAAAATCTAGCCAGCACAACTAGTAACAAGTATGATTTTTACCCACAACAACACTGCAGCATATAATACAATGTGTCCACTATAAATTTCTTCTTTCAAGACTGACTTAGCATGGGAAAAATAAAAAGGCAGATTCCCAGTAAGGTTTCATATTTGGGTTTCCTAAGAAAACAGACTATGAACTGGGTGGGGGAGGGTTATAAAAAGGAAATATAAAACTGGAAGGGATGAAGCCAACTCAACAGAGTATGATGGAGCCAGCCACAGATGTGAGCAACTGCAGTTCAGTGTTTCGTGGAGCCACGATCAGAAGCAGGTAGCACATATTTCAGAACTGTCTATTTGAAATAAAAACAAAGAGCCATTCTATCACTTGTTACCATTGCACATTGATCAGAAACTGAGACAGGCACCCAGCCTTCATCAAAGAGGCTTCAAACTACGGCAGAAGGTGGCAGTTCAAACCTGTAACTGCCCAGTGCTAATGCTAAGGGATAGTGTCATGTGTAGCCCACCCCTTTAAGGTTCAGAGAATATTGCAGAAGGGTGTGGGGTGGGGAATGTAATAGCTGGAGTGTGGGAAGATGTGAAAGAAAAATATATTTTCTGGATATGACATGTGTGTTGCACTCATGTACTCCCTACAAGACCTGCACAACATCTCTCCATGAGTGACTATTAGCAGTCAACACATTTTGGGAGATGAGTGCCATTTTTTCAGTGGTGTGGCCGTTGATAAGTCACTCTTCTTCCCATCCACAGTTGGACAAGGAACTCAAATTAATCTCATAAGGTCACACATGGAATGAAAGTAGGAGATAAACTTGTGTGGAAGAACTCCTCAGTGGGAAAGAGGAGAGGGGGAGACCTGTCTCAGTGGGAAGTGGGGGGAGACTTTTCTCAGTGAGAAAGGGGTAGGGGATTAGAGAAAAGAGTGGGGATGAAATTAAACTGCCAAACAACTGTTATACTAAGACTGAGCCACATATGCAAATATCCAGGATCAGCTGATCCTCAAGAGAAGTGACTGAAATGGTCCAGAATAGAATCTGAGGGACAGCAGAGGCAGGGGCACCAGCTTTGTTACTGTTTAGCTGGTATGGCAGACATGAATGACGCAGAACCATGGGTGATTCGAGGCAGGACATGAAAGCTGTTTATCCATCTGTGGAGATGGGATGAAATATAGTATTTTAAAAATAATAATAAACTCAGCCTCACAGAAAAGGTAAATTTAAATGGATATATATTGGCAAGCCAATATACATATACCATTGGCAAGCTACAATACATTTGTTTAAAGTCGAGAAGAATTACTACAAAGAATAAAGACATGGCAAGTACTTAAATCAGTGTTTCTCAGTCTCCTGCAAACTGGAGTCATGGAGTCTTGTCAAAGTCACAGATGTCCACATCCCACACTCAGAAATTCTGATTTGATCAGTCTTGGAAGTGACCAAGGCACTAAGACTTAAAAAAAAAACAAACCCTATTTTGTAGGTGACTCTAGCGTATAGTCCACTTTGAAGAACACCGACTTAAAGCATATGTTCAGATGAAGAATGTTTTAAATATTAGTAGAGCTTGGGACAAAAATGCTATGTCTCTAATTTAAGCACATGGATTGTACACTGCAACTGGAAATCCCTTAGTGTGTGTTGCTTAAGCCTTCCAAAGGAAGTTCCAGTGGGACACTCACAGCCTCAGTACTTGCAGAATGTTCCCAGGTAGACTAGTGGCTCTTCTTCTTTCGTTCACAATGCCAGATGGCCAGAAGGCCAGTCCAACATTTTAGATGTGTTCTTTGGAGATGAAGCTCTGCAAAGACTGAATAAATTGTTTTACTGACAATGGATGAAGTAATTCACTACTGGATGCTTGCTCCATGTAGGAATCACTGAGTAAACTTGAAGTCATTGGAATGGTGAAACAGTACAGAACTCTGAAAGTCGAGCATAGCTACTGAGTGCTTTGACAGGCAATGAGTATTAGCTTCAAGCTTCCTTTATTTGGTAGAAAAGTGGGTACTAAGGGCATGATCGCTAGGTTTCTTGTTCAGTTATAAGGCAGCCACCAGCACTTTAACCAGACCATCTTTTTAAGAGAAAGCAGAGCTTTTGGTCAGTGTGTTTACTAAGCACAGTCTGGGGCACACCAGTCTCCTGTTATCACTAGAAGTGTCTTGAAATAGAAAACGCAGATATAAGTGATGGAATCCAATTTTGACTTGACAGTTGCAAATAACATTTTATAATGAGAATGATAATACTTGCTTTGGGTGTTTTTTCAGGCAAAGGAGAAGAAAATCCTATTTTATCGAGATCAATTGAAAAATGCAGTAACCGAGATAATGGAATAATCTATTTCATGCCAGTGCATGTTAACTCTGCATGCATTTCTAGTTTTCAAAATATAAGAACATACTGCAATACTCTTAAATGCTAAAACGATTCAGAATGTGCAGGACATCTCTGAGCAATTACGTACATTGTGTGGACATCTGCCACAATAGACAACACTGTCAATTTTCCTCTGAGCTGATCTCCATCTATGTAGCTGAGTTAGCCTTTTCAACTAGATTATCAGGACTCAGATGTTTAATTTTTTTTTAAAGAAGGTCTCTAATCAACTTACTTTGAAAAATTCTACTAAGCAGCAAGGCACTTAATTATCTTGCTAACCTTTTGTTCCGACGCTTTGCAAATAATGACATGAAACGTTCCGTCTTTTCACTTCCAAGCTTCTCTTCTTTCTGATTAGATTCTGCCTAAATAGCATCTTGTTCCTTCAAGTCCTTCCAAGTTGAGGGATTTTCTTTAATCACCTGAAACCTGCTGGTCTGCCTCTTTAACATTCTGGGATATCTCATACAACAAGCTTAAATCAACAGTGCGGCAACCCTCTCCTAACAGGTTGAACACATTGTCATCTCTTTATCAGCTTTTGGTATAAATCCAGGTACAGGAAGATACGCAGGCTGAGTTTGGAAATGCAAAGTGACTGCATGCACTGAAATGAGCTTTTCCCTTCATGTATTTTATGGGAAAAGAAACAGTAATATGATCAAGTTACATATTCCCAAGAACAAGTAAACTTCTATTAAAAATAAAATGTGACAACCCCACAAAAATCAGATTAATCAGATATTTAACTGTTTTCCCCAGGAAAAGCACAGAAAGCAAGTATTAAACATGTGCTTTCCATCTGATTATTAAATGTCTCCAGCACCTGTCAAAGAAATATTGTGTTTCAAGAAATATATGCAGTTGCTTCCCAGAAAATAAAAGAGGAACTCACTATACATTTTTTTTTAAACACAGCTAACACTTGAATTAAAAGAATATGAATGGATTAAAAGGTAGACTCTAATGATGTTGGTTTCCACAGCCTAGAGTAATAAGAGCCCATGAAACACACAACACGGTTCAGTGGGAAAACCATCCCCTTGAAGAGGATTCAGGGGAGAAAAGGTGTGCCTAGAGGCAACACCAAAAACTCACAAGAAGCCTGGGCACTAGACAGAGGCTGCTCTCCACAGCCATGCAAGGCTGTTCAGCAGTAGCAGGCCGAACCTGGATAAGTTTGCAGGGAAGTTGCCTTGGGCTCACAGCAACTTGCTGTTCTATTCAAAAGCAACACTTAAAAAATAAACTGCCTGTAATTAAATCCATTTGACATGTGCTTATAATACTTTTAGACTTTTAGCTGCAGAGAGACAGAACCTCACAAAATTAGATGCAGCATTATCAAAATTACTTAAATTATGAAATGAAAGGATATAGAGTGGCCTTGAGTTATTTGTTTGTTTATTTGTTTGTTTGCTAAAACCAAGTCAATAAAAGATTCAATAGATATTTTACCAAAAGATGCACTTTGAAAGGAAGCCATCTAAATAAAATTCACAGGAATATCGACTCCTCCCTATATTAAATATAACATTAAATATCCCTTCTCCAAGTTACAAAATGATACAAATGTACAAAATTATGCTTTACTTTTTTCTGAAGATACATATCCTACATATCTCCTATAACATGCTACCTTGTACTTGATTATTTTAAGTTGTATGAAGCAAAATGTTGATTTTTTTTTTTTTTTAGAAAATAACACTATCAAACTATTAGAAGTGTAGGTGCTGCATAAAGCTACACTGTGGCTAAACATTCAGAGATAGCAGGTCACAGGACAGAAGGGATCTAGGGAAGTCTTCAGGAACCTTGTGCTCTGGGCTCCCTCTATACTGTGAATTCTGGGTTAGGGCAGGGCGCGGGGGTGGGGGGGGGGTTCAGAGCAGCCATTTACACAAAGTGTTCTCATCTTACACCAAAAGAATTAGTATTCCCTTTTTTTTCTAGTTTCCTTTCCAGTTATGATTATAATGGGTGATTGCTTTCAACTTTAACCCCAAGCTATTTTTTGCACAGTTCTAAAAGCTAACACAATAATTCTGAAGCTTGCACTTAAATAAAGTTAACATTTTAATCACCTTTAGTTGGTAAAAAAAAAAGTTGTGCTTGATGTACAGATTATATGTTTTGGAACTTCAAGAATGTATTTCCTGTTTACTTATTTAATTTTGATTTTTGAGACAGAGTCTCACTCTGCATCCCAGGTTAGCCTAGAATTCACTATGTAGCCCAGCCTTGAACTCATGGGCCCTGATATGCTTCAGCCTCCTAGCTGCTGGGATTACAAGTGTGTGTGTGTGTGTCCTGCAAAGGAGCCAGGCTTACATAAAAGTCCTCTCATAAGAGCTGCCTTGATTCTGTGTGGGGAACAAAACCAGTGAGGTCGAGGCAGGGTTTAGTGGTCCCAGACATCTCCTTTCCTTGTCTTTAATCACCCATGATGAGCAGCAGTCCTAATACATTTGGCTATCAAATCACATTAAAAGCTGGGCCAACATTTGCACATTTGGAGTCTCTGCTCATGTGGGACAAGTTTCTTTCTCTCTGTGTCACCCTGAGGAAGGAGCCACGACATCCTTCTTTTTCTATTATGAAACCAATCATGGGGGTGAACAATCTGAATTGGGAATCAGAGTGCTGCTTCTGCTTCCTGACGCAGCCCTATTGAATAGTCGCAGGCCTGCCTTAAAGACAGGTAGTATTTCACAATGTGAAGACCATGTGGTAGCTGTGTGCCTGCAATTTATACAAGCATGTCACTAGAAAACAAATTCCCTTCTGATGATTTCTGTATGTTTATATAATTGTAGAATTATAAGTGCTGTACAACAGAAAGATAAATATAAGTCCAGGTAATTTTATTGCATTGAATTGAGACATTAACATGCCTTTCTTATGAAGTCCACCCACCTGTGAAGATTTAATTTTTAAAATTACATTTGTGCACAACCTTTATGTGCCAAATTTAAAAGTGAGATGAATCAATAATAAATCTTTGCACTTAAAGTTACATTGTATATACCCCTCACCCAAACAGGGCTCTGGTGATAAGGACTACAGACTTTGTCTGTAGTTATGATTAGCTAAAACTGTACATGGAAAAGGAAACAAGCAAAACTTAGCAAATTACTTTCTTATTTGAGACAGAATTGACAGTGCCCTGTAACTAGCCACAAACTTCATTTGATCAAATATCTTGTGACAAAGTATAAATAAAACAGTGACTGACTGACAGAGTCAAATTTATGCTCCAAAGGGCCTTGGACATTTCTGAGATTTTTTTTTCAGGGAGTTTCTGAGGTCAAACTATTTTAATAGTAACACTATATTATGTGACATTTTCTATCCTGTCCTCTTAGGATAGTACAGTGGAGTTATCCAGAGGTTACATGTATTAGTCCATTTTTCTTTACCAGAAAGAAATGCCTGAAGCTAGGTAACTTTACAATGAAAGAGGTTTGATTCATTCATTGTATTAGAGGTAAGAAGTCGGGGACTGGGCCTGAGATGAGGCCCTAATGGGGATGGCATGTGAGCATGTAAGGAGATCATATTATAAGAATGGACGACATAGATAGATAGATGGAGAAGTCAGGCCCAGACTTACAATACAATTTGATTTCCAGATTACTAATGCCTGAATCACTTCTTTATGACCTAAGGGTTTCCCTCTAGACTCCACCTTCTCTAATGTGGTTCAGTAGGTCAAATCTGGGATTTCATATACTGCTATCCCATGACCTTTAGATTTCATCTCTTAAAAATCCTCCCTCCACACTGAAAACCAAGCCTCCAATTCATGGACCTTTGATACATGAATCACACTGAAATTATGGTCTGAGGCAGAAACACAAGGATCTAGCTGCTTTGTACTAGCTAAGTTTTAAAGGGGGTAACATAAATGTAAACTGTTACTTTTCTCACTCACTTTTTTTTATTTGCAATTTTAATAGTCTTCTCCAAGGAGTAGCTTCCTGATAGGTGTTCAACTCAAAGCAAACAGGCCTAACAAAAATAAATAATAGACAATCTAAATGTATTTACATACATACACAAATAAACAATAATTAAATAAGAATAGGTCTTGAATTTGGGTACAAGGTTGGGTCTTGAATTTAAGGATAAATATAAGGGGAGTTGGTTGAGAAACGAAAGGATGGAGAATAAACTAGAGGAACTCAAGATTTCATTGTCATATACACTGAAGAACTTCCCTCTTTAAACAAACAATGTTTTTTTTAAAAAAATTGAAGTAACTTCAGAGAATATTAAGCAATGAATAAAGCAATTAGTATTCAAATATATTGGAAGTAATAAAAATAAATAGAAAGTAAGCAAATATTTCCAAATGGAATAACAGTAATTGTTTCACTAGAGTGATGTAATACTCTCTTTTGTTCCCATGTGTCTACTCATTCCTGTCGTAAAAGCATACCTTCAGACTATGGCACTACTTCATGCATAGAGATAATATGTCAGGCAAGCAAAATCTTAAGTAGAAAGAGCCCATAATTATGAACATCACAAATGTGTTAAGACTATACACCATTCAGAATTATGAACCTATTCTGATTCTGCTTCCATCTAGAGCCCATCCAACACAAGGGCCTAAGTGATGCTACAAAAGCCAGATGCGAAAGAGAAATAGAGCAAGTTAACTTTTAATGACTAATAAAATGGATAATTTAAAAGTAAAGAGAAAAATAAAAAAATAGGAAAATTGGGTATTCTGCAGATTAATTCCCAACTATGATTTTGATAAAACTATGCTAAACATAACTTGAACCGTTTAGACTTGGGAACTTCCTGAAGCTTATTAGTTATAGAAATGAAACTGTTCCTCTCCTTTGTCCTTAGTTCCTGTTAGAAACTTAATAACTAAAGCAAAATAATCACTCTGGTCAGGAAGTCAAATATATCTATTTGGTTAGTTTTATAGTTTTATAGTTTTTCTCTCCAGGCATAGGTTTCTCTGGGCATATGTCTGCAGCCAGCTGCTTTCTAATCTGCATACCTTGAGTGCTCAGGATATATGTTTACAGCTGGATCAGGGCACTCTTCAAACATAACAAGTGAAAGCTTTCATCTAAGACCAAGAAAACTACTTTTTAACGAGCACTCAAAGCAATGTTTGAGAAACAGTTTTCAAATTAGTGATGTGCTCTGTGAGTGTCTTAGGGTGGACAAAGGTGCAGTAAGAGCCAGCCAGGCACTACTCATTTCTTTTCCTCTCCATTTGGCTAGCCATTGGGATGATCTAATACATGTTTTAAAAAATAACAATTTCGAGATCCATCTTGAACAATATACCTAGACTTTCTGAAGGAGGGATGTGGGCGTAGAAGTTTTCAACAATCTTCTTGCACCGATATCAGTCATCAGTAAAGTGTGATCTACTGTTGACTTACATAGAATTCCCTATAACCTCTATGAGGGATTAAACTTTGTCTAATTTTTATAGGCTTAAATCATAACTTTTTTTTTCTTGATCTCTCTGATTGAAAAAAAAAAATCACCACACACTCATGCACCAATCCTCTTCATTTTTCTCTGTGGTTGATTATTGCTGTCTGTCATCTTCTCTCACTGACCAAGAACAGATGTCACTACTTCATGCCAGCTGATTGCACTCAGGATTTGATATGCTGAACAGTTAACACTTTTCTCCTCCAAAGGAGCATCCATTGTAATTCAAAGTAATGGCTTTTATTAGTCCTCCTGTAGCAAGGTTCACCACTACCCTCACACTCACCTTGCTAGATAAGGTTAGCCTGTTTGGATAACAGCCGATCTTCTCAGCGGGATCCAGTTTTGCTCACTCAACAAGGAGCTTGCCCTGCTGAGTTATGCTGTGTGCACTTACAGTTGGCCATTCTTTCTGCCCTCCTATTCTCTTCTCAAAGTGCACCACATCCTCTTTTCCATTTTGCAATTGATGTTTTCTGCTTTACAACAGTTACTCAAGCTGCTATGAGCCTTCGGCATGTCTTGGTTTGTTTGTCCTTTGAAATGTTCTCACATATATTTCAGTCTGGTCTCAAACTACATCCTCCTACGTCTGTATCCCAAGTCCCGGAATCAGCAGCCTATCTGAACATACACAGTTCCTGTAAGTATCTTTAAAATATATATGTACTATTTCTGTTGATTATGGAGCTGGAGATGAAATTGCTGTTCTAGGGACAGGTATGTATCTTTTAGTTTAAGATTCAACAGCAAAGGGTTTCAAAAATAGTGCCTCTTCTCACAGCACAGACAAACCTAAACAAAAAAACAAAACAACAACAACAAAATCCCTTCAGCTATCCCAACACTTGTCATCATCTACAAGTTTTAAACATTCACTGTTGATTTTTACTGTACCTTCTATGGCTGGTTTCTGAGTTGTTTCCTAGAAGAACTTTTTTTTTTTTTTTGTATCTAAGATTCCTTTGTAGTTCTACCCTTCACAGTCTATAATATCCATATCCCTGGCACCAAATTTATCTGAGGTTTAAGTCTTTGGATAAATTTAGTAAAATGGTTATAATGCTTCTCTAATAAACTATTATTTTGATTACATCAGTACAAAGAGAAATAGTTTTCAGCTTTTCTTCAGTTTTAACCTCATCAAAACTGTAAAATAGACAGATAGACAGTCAGACAGACAGAGTAAAGAGATCTAAATGTTAGCACCATAGTACACCATGTCCAACAGAAACTACAAGATGGAACAGAGTGTCACTTACTACACTGGGGTAGATGGTCCAGGCATGAAAGAATGCAGAGTTCAGCCAACAAAACTTTATTTTTCAGGAAAAGTTCAATATTTATACCATATAGCTGTGTATCTGTGAAAGCCACATGAGGTGAAATGGAAGTTTAGTAATTTTTTCCTAACTAAGAAATGTAATTAACTCGGAGCATGAACTAATGATATTACTCAAGAATCTGGTGTTATTTTTCATTTTCTCTATGCTGTTTTGTCATTATGAATTCATCACAAATTCAGGCAGAAATCTAACTCTGCAAAAGATTATGTCAGGAATACCACCCACGAAGAGACATCTCAAATACCCTGAGTTACGAAAAGCACAAGGAAAGATTGCTTCTTTGCAAGACATCATATCTGAATGAAATTCCTATTTTTTTTTAAAGTAAAATCAAACCTCATATTAACATTCTGTCAGAGTATCTCTCTTTGGCACAGCAGAAGTGCTGGAAAGGGAGCCTTTCTTATACAGCCCAGAGGTCTGGTAACTTAAAGCATGCTGAAGCTGTACCAGCCTTGGGAAGGGGTGAAGTTGAGAAAGGGGAATGATACACCTAAGGCATTCCGTCAGACAGAAGTTGGAATAGCTGTTTAAGAAGAGACTTAACTGTTGAAAATGCCTCTCACGTTACAAGCATGTTACTTCGAGGGGAGGGGGCAGAATTAGATGTTCAGTCCAGGGTGTTTTACTGCCCTATTCCCAAATAACTAAACCAATGTTATTTAAAGAGTAACTAAATTAGAGAGAAAGTTCACTAAGGCTTATCTACCACAAAACCTTATAATTAGTTTTTTTTCCCTAATTACAAAGATTTCATGTCTGAACAAACACTTTTTCTTCTAAGCTGCTGAATATATGTGGGGTAAATTAAACTATTTGAACAAGTTAAGCAATTACAACAAATTAGACAACAGCCTCTCTTGCTCTCTAAACCACAAAGTCTTCAAGAATGCTTTGCAATGACCCAAAAAGAGAACAATGCCAAGGATGCTAAAAGGTGCTGTCAAAGGGACCAAAGCCAAATGATGCAAGCTTTGTGTAAGTCCACCCAAACAAAGGCAACAAGTGACCTTGGCATGCACTGGGGCATCCTGCCCGAAAAGAAGTAATGGTGAAACCCTTTCGCTAGTCTACAGTGTCAGATCAGATCAAATACAAATGAACAAACTGACTGGATTCACTTATTTCTTAAATACATGTGCATTTCTTCATAATGTCTATCAGTATACTCTGTTCCACATTTACATTATTCCTTAAGTACTATGAATCATATAGAACCTACCCAGAAATATGTTTCTTCTCTAATGAGCTTAAAGTCCTTCAAAGATGCCAGCCATCTTGTCCTAATAATGCATTTCTATGCAAACACTGAGCTTTTAAATGGCTCTACCAAAGCCTGAGGATATGACACTTGAATATATGATCTAGGATCTCAAAAGTCTATTCCTTTGAATAACCCTTCTCCTTGTATATGGGCTTTTCTGAGTGAGAGAATCCAGAGAGAATTTGGAGTGCTGATCCTAATTATAACTTGTTCATACTTGTTACACAGTCATAATAAAGTAGATTGAATACTTTCTTTTCCATCCAAATGTCTAGCATAAACTGAATGCCAATGCAGTTTATTGAACCTTTATTGTTTCTCTAGCCAACTACACAAACAGACTTGAAAAAAAACGATCGGTAAACTGACAATATGCTTTATAGGCAAGGATAGCAATCAAAATGATTAGCAACCAGGGTAGCACAGTCACTCACTAATCAGAACAAATATGCAAATGATCAAAATGAGGATCGCTAGAAGTAACAAGTACAGTCATGCTACCAGACTCTGGATGAAACACAACTCAATCAAACACATTCTTTGCTGTTGATCTTCACTGGTACTGTGGGGTAGTCAATAGCTGTAACAGGATACATGCATGCCAACACACTTACACATATCAACATTTGAATTTCCTTCCTTGATTTTCATGTAGCAATATATAAGTGACATTTATAAACCTCTGCAAACCAGTTGCTATAGACCCAGATCATTGTTTTTAATGACAATTGCAATATCTCACTATAAACATATCATTCTCATGGTAAGTTTCTCATCTGTATATAGATACTAAAACTAGCTCCATTTATCTCAACAAGCAAAATTATAACACATATCATGTATGAATACAATATTTTCAACAAAATGCTATCCTGTTTTTAGCTCTTGAAATGAGTAAGAAATGTAGGATTGTTAAATTTGAAGACTTTTTTTTAAAGAGATTATCTGAAAATAGTTTTCAAAAAAGATTCCAGTAATTCACACTAGTAGAGTCCCTATGTTCCTCCAGACTCATACAAGCCGAGTGTTCTGCTGGGCTGTAGGCTGAGTTCCCTGGAAAGTAGCCTTTCAGAGTTGTCCAGCCAGAGGCAAGACTTTCGTTTCTCATATCAGGAGTCACTGCTTGCAGGCAACCCACAGTTGAGATGCTGTAAACTCCAGCAGGGCACCTTTCTCTGAGAACTCTTGGAGCAGGAAATGAGTTAAGAATTGTTCACTCCAAAGTTCTCAGCAGCAGGGAAATGATTCAATCCTGAAGGAGAACGTGATGTCATAGCGAAACATGTGCCTCCTTGTTTTAATTTGCACACTTCTAACTACCAACACAGAGGCATAGCTCCACACGTTTATGAGTCAGTTGAAGTTACTCTTTAGTGACAAGTTGATTGTTATGCCTACTGCCGATTTTTACTCTGCCCAAGGTTCCCTTAGCAACTTTTTGTGGGAAGCTTTTGTGCATTATTAGGTAAGTAAACCCTTGTTTATCACCACATTCAAACATGCCAAGATATCATTCATTACCCATCTAATTGATCTTTTTTTAAAACAAACAAACAAGTTGGCATCATGGTCCTGATGTGAAGCAGGATATATACACTTAAAGAATTCAAAGAGTTGGGCTCTGTCCAGAAATACAGAGTTAAAGCATCTAATGGAGGTTGTAACATTAAGAGACAATGTCTCAACTACTGGGGGTTAGGAATAAGAATAAGCTATAACTTTCTTCCTTTCTTCCTTTCTTCCTTCCCTCCTTTCTCC